>NC_134084.1:25827661-26137335 GCF_000715075.1 Nicotiana tabacum
TTTGGAAGGTCACTTAACTCTTAAAAAAGGAATTTTTTTTATCCAAAAGATGGGCAATACATTCGCTCAAATTTTGAAACATTTTAAATGGGTTGCGTTTGCAAAATCAACCGAATTTTACTGTTTAAAATTGATTTGGTAATTTTACAGGAATATAGAAGGAAGTAGAGCAATTTTACTACTGTGAAGGTAAAGGATGGATTTTTCATCTCAAAAAAACAACGACATCCCAGTGGATGATCTACCAAACTACTGGTGTTAGATGGTGGATGTCGTTGATCTTTTGAGGTGAAAAGTCCAACCTTTTTTCTTTCACGGTTGTGAAATTGCTCTTATTTTCTTCTATATTCCTGTAAAATTCCCAAAACAATTTTAAACATTAAGATTCGGGTAATTTTGCAAACTCAACCTATTTAAAGTGTTTCACAAATTTCACCAACGTATTGGTTTTCTTGCCCATCTTTTGGATTAAAGAGAATTTCTTTACCAAAGATTAGTGACCTTCAAAAACTTTCTTGAAATCATTCATCCCCTGTGAGAGGGATGACTGAGTACTTTTTTAAAGTTTGTATAATTATGAAATATTCCCTTTTTAATCGTTTTTTTCTCTTTGTAATTTTCGTTCATTTATTTTCTTACCTTCACCAAATTTTTTTGTCGAATTTTGAGATTTGATTAAAGCTTGAAATTTTAGTATTTGGAATTAATTTTTATTAGTTTGTTTGACCCGTTAAGTATTATTTAGTTAGATTTGAGATGTATAGAGAAGAATTCAAAGAAAAAGTGGCATTTGAGAATTTGCGTGGGCTTCAAATTTCAATTTCTTTCGCTGTTTAATGAGAATATGCATAATCTAAGCCTGTTAAACATCTTTAAAGGTCGGTTGAAAGAAATTCAAATCCTTTAGACTTAATTCATACAAATATCTCGCGACATGAAATTAATACCTTGAAAGTTTTAAATTACAACAATTTTATTTATCGGAAAAGGGCTATACATGTCCCTATACTATTAAAAATTAGTTATATATATCCCTAGTTATACTACTCGATACTTTCTGCCTCTACCATTGCCCATTTAAATATAATATATTTACCCCTCAAGCTAACAGCCTTCCTGTTACACGTGGCTTCAATTTTTGATTTTGTAAAGCCCCATCTTAATATTTATTACCCAAATTAATAACCCACCCCAAGGACCCCAGTAATTGAATCTCCAGATTAGCTCCAGTACTTGGGGTTCTCATATTCCTCCACTCCATTCATTTATACTCAATGCTCAACAGAGGAAAATATATAATGCACAAAATATGGTAGCTTCTCAATCGATCTTATCTTCCTCCTTGGTGCTTTATTTAGCTACTTGCCTACTTGATTTTTCAGAAATAAAACAAAGTTTTTTAAATCCCACAAATGTTCAAAGTTCTATACAACTTGTTCTTATACGCCAACCTCTATTTTCTTTCCCTTTCTATAATACCTCTTGGGCGAACAAATATATAATTATTTTAATGGAGACACGAATTTGATTTGATCACTTCGGTATGGGTTTATTTCGGAACGAAATGAGTCCGCTTATAATTTGGTTAGTAGTTGTTGATATTCTATGTTTTCTAAGAAGTTAGAATTAGAGTACATAAAAATAAAATTTTCTGGCGAAATTACAAATTTTCGGGTGATAGTCCATGTTGAAGGTGATGAGAGGTCTTAAGTTTCATTGTGGGAGAGCAAGAAGGTTGCTGGAGGAATGAAAATAGAAGAGATGGTGAAAGAGAGAATTTTTTTTGTGGAGATGCTGGTGGTCATGGAGGTAGTGGCGGCGGCAAGTGTTTAATAACCTTTAGGATGGGGTCTTGGGGTGGGTTATTAATTTGGGTAATAAATATTAAGATGGGGCTTTACAAAATCAAAAATAAAAAAAGGGGTGGGGGCTTAAGATAAAGCCACGTGTAACAGGACGGCTGGGGGTCCATGTTTGTTAGATTGAGGGGTAAATATTTTTAAATAGGTAATGATAAGGGTAAAAAGTGAAATAGTATAACGAGGCATATATATAACTAACTAGTATATATGTTCTAGCAGAATACTTATGTTTGTGAAATAGCCTATCAATTAAAACATATATAACTAACTAGTATATATGTTCGCGCTTTGCGCGATCGTAAAAGATATCAAATATTTAAAAAAAATATGAATACTAAAGTTCTAGCAGAATACTTATGTTTGTGAAATAGAGTATCCATTAAAACCTATTCAGATAAACTTTTACAACTTCACTTCTTTTGGTCAAGTGTCTAATTTAGAAAAAAATTACTCCTTTGATAAGTTTGAATTATCATAATCCATGTAGTTTTCTACTCATAATATGTGCGTCCAAATCCTAATTTTCAATAATAATTTTTAATTTCTATTTGTAATGTCTCATAAGGCCAAAGTTCTACAGATTATACTATTGATTATAGCGAGGACACATTGACATTTACTTTATTTAAAATGCAACTCCTCTCGCAAACATTTGAATAGGATGTCACAAATGAAGTTTCTTCATCTTTCTTTAATCAATAGTTGAGAGCGAAAGCATTGCAATTTAAGAAAATCCTTTTAAAAAAACTAGTAAAAGAAAGGAAAATAATTATCGTTATTATATACTAAAGAAAAAATAAACACCGATATATACCTAAAATATTACTATAGTACAATCTTATAAATTGGAATAAAAAAAGAGCACCGAAGGGTATAAAATGCTAAATGGGAAACAATCACCAAACTCTTCTTATGCGATGAAACTATACTTCAATAAATTTAAGTATTTTCTGATAAAACTTATCTTAAACAACATTTGTATATAGATTGATATAGTTCTCAATCTTAGCAACTAACAAACAAATATTCTTATACTATCTAATAAAATACATTAAAGATATTAATGTATCCAGGCTATTTATATACTCTAAAATAGAGAAAATAAGATGTATAAATTTTCAAAAAGAAATATATTACAATTGAAATCTGAAATTTAATACCTTGATACTTGCTTTCACTTCAAGAAAACTCAAATCTATTAGAAACCAAAAAAAGATATTCTACTTCTATATACAAAAAACAGAATGAAACCAAAAAAAGGAAGAGAACAATATCAATTAAAAATTATAATAATCTGCTAAAAATAACATATCAATGGATCACTAAAAATAAAAACATGACAAAAGAATTATATCCACCAAATCAGAAAAATAGAAGAGAAAAAACGACATGCGAAAATAATTATTATCAGGAAATCAATACATCAAAGTAGGATAAATGATATTACATTCAAAGTAACAATCTTCTATAGGACAAAATATTACAAAAAGTTAAAGAGCAAAAAAAAATCCAAAAGTACCTGACGCCAAAAGGAATGGCAACATTAGTAGAGAGCAAATGGACTATTTGAAGGAGACGGACGCTTGAGTGGCATATTTATTTTCATTAAATTAGAGAAGAACATGGTCTTAAAGGTTAAAATAATGGTAGGTACTAAATAGGGTGGTAAACATTGAGTAATTACAAAGATAAGTAACGTACCTTTAGGAGTTGTAATATAATCAATATTAATTGTAATACATTTAATAGTAAAAAGTCTATTGAATGGGAAAATATTTTTGAGCACAAAAAAAGCTAAAAAGAATGAGAAAAAAGATAAATGGCAATCATAGTCAAAGAGAGATGTCCCAAATATATATATATTTGATAGTACATGAACATATATAGTCCTTTTCGTTTATTTATTGACAAAAAAGGACCCCTAAACCTTAAAGGAGTTTAGAAACGTGGATTTTCAAGGCACATGTCCTACTTGCCTAAGCAATACTTCCTCCGTTCCTGAACCTATTTTCTTTTTGGTCCGTTCCAAAAAGAATGAACTATTTTTAAATTTGGAAATAATTTAGTATAAACTTACAACTCTACCCTTAATGAGAAGCTTTTATAACCACATAAATACTCTGAGTCCCTTTTTAACTTGTTTAAGACCACAAATTCCAAAAGTCTTTATTTTTTCTTAAATTCTGTGCCCAGTCAAAAGTAAAATGAAGTAAATAATATTGTAGTCCTATATATATATATATATAGATTAAAGGGTCAGGATCTGCTCCGATAATAAATGCTCCGATATGTATCAATACAGGTTTGGATTATAGCCACGTGTCCCTCTAAAGGCTTAGATCCTCTGCTTCTCATAAAACTCCTTTCTCTCACTTGGAAGAAAAATACAGAAGTCACACTATGTGCATCCTTTTTAGTCACCAGACAACGTTGTAGCCTGGCTTCGCTCAATTATCTGTATCCTTCTCCTCCTTGTATCCACATCTATATATCATAACATTGAGATTTTCAATTCATGAAGACACCTATATTATTTCCATAAAAAATTCTCACATCTTTGTGTTCTTTTTTTGTTATAACTGAAATGTCTTTTAATTTTAGTTTTGCTTTCCACAAAGCTGGGTTACCCATCTCAAAAACGGCAGCTCAAATATTGGACTAAGAAAAAATCTGTCGAAGAAGCTTTTCATCACTCATTCGGTGGAGCTCCGTGTTTACCTTTCATTTGGAAGAAAAAGGAGTTTTAAGAGGGGGATAGAAGAAATGAGATCTAAGCATTTAAAATTTCACACGAATACGTGGCTCCAATCCAAATCTGTATTTTTATAACTGGAGCAGATCCAATCCAAATCTGTAATTTTTCCTCTTGATTTTCAAAACCATATTTTTTCACTACTAGGGAGGTTCTTGTTAGACATTGGCATTCATCTCCGCTAGGAATATACGAATCCCTAATGCCATATTTCTAAGCCACTAAACCTGTTCCAATACTCTCTCAATTATCTAAAGGTTTCTTTCAAAATATATTTTGTATTTGTTCAAACCACCAATATAATCCCTAGATTTTTAATCATGAAATATAATCATTAGATGTTTTTAGAAAAGTTAATGCAAATGATAATGGCGGCTACCAATTTCCAAGATGCTAATGTATCAATTTCAATGCTTAACCATTAAGTACTCAACATTCTAGAATCCCACCGTTGTTTATCCCTCGCGGACACGGGAGGCGAGACTTAGATAATTAGGACATACAAAGGGCAAAGATACAAATACACCAATCAAAAAGTATGAGAGATTGGCACTAAATAATCTAATAAGGAAAGGTAGAGGCAGTCCAGAGAAGTATTGAAGATGGGTGATTAAGCAAGATATGATATTGCTCCAACTTACTAAGGACATGACCATGGATAAGAAGGTATGAGAGTTGAGAATAAAGGTAAAGGGTTAGGTAGCTGAGCGTTGTCTTTGTCTGCAACAGCAACTTCAGTACATGACTAATGTCATGGGTTGTTTTCCAGACATGCCCCATGACCCCTTGGCCGCGCCCCATGGCGGCCTAGCAAGCCTCACAATGCCTAGCGCCATGGTCGGCCCCGTGGTCTTGGCTGCGCCAAGTGACAAGCGCGCATGTGCCTCTGTCGCCCCACCGATGCCTCTCGCCAGCGCCCAAGGGCTGGCCAACGACAACAGCGCCGCGCGCCCTGACAATGCCGCGCGCGCAGATCCTGATGCCTCGCCAGCGCCCAGCTGCAGGCCCATTCCAGCAGCGCCTCGCGCACAGACCCTGATGCCAAGCACCAGTGCCCAGCCTCAGGCCAGCACATCAAGTGTCGCGCGCGCCCACAGCAATGCGCGCGCAGACCCGCAAGACAAAGATGCTGCCATCGGACTTAGTTTTTCCTTGTAATAATCTAAGTCCTTTTCATTGTAATCATAGACTAGTTTTCATCATTTTCATTTCAGTGTGCTTCTACAGCTTTATTAGGACTAGTCTTGTCATGTTGGTTTATTTTTTTAAGCATTATTAAGGGGGACCAAACAATCAAACATTTCAATCAGCATTTTCTGGTGTCTCTCCCCCTCGACACCACATCATTGTAATCATCATTTTCAGTCATCAATAAAATCATCATCAGCATTCAAAACCCAATTCTCTCTCAAGCTTCCGCAATTGCCCACGACATTGGTTTTCCCGCACGGCACTGACAATCTAGTCTAGCGTGCGGCGAGGACCTCATTGGCGGACAGCAACCGCACTGACATCGGTTGCTTAGCCTTACGTTGCCCTTCCAAAGATCATCAGGAAGGCGTTGCGTAACAGTTGGTATCAGAGCCTAGGCTCGACATCGGACGAGGGAACATTTGCCATCATCACCATTTCTGACCATGGTGAATCATGGGGAGCGTCTAGCATCCCTAGAAGAGACGGTTGACCGATTACGACCCATCGTAGAAACTGTGCCTGATCAAAGCAACAACCTAGTGCAAAGGTTGGACGACCTGGACCGCCGAATGCGGCAGGCCGAAAATGACATTGCAAACATCAGTCGTGACTCCGACGAGGACCGACAAACGGCAGCCATTGAAACTGCCAACATCCATGGCAAATTTGAGGACCTCCAACAGGAGCGTGCCGACGATTTATCCCATCAGCAACATGAGGCAGACAGACTAACTGCCATGCAGCAAACCATAAATGACTTGACTGACAAGCTCAACGTTGTCAATGCTGCCTTACAGAGCCTACTTCGAGAAGGCGACCATCACATCAGGGGTGCAGCAAACCTCACCCCCATTCCACAAAAGCTTAAGATACCGGAGCCAAAGCCATACGACGGATCCCGGGATGCTAAAGAAGTGGAAAACTTCATCTTCGACATCGAACAATACTTCGATGCCGTGGGCCATTTGGAGGAATCCAAAAAGGTAGCGACTGCTGCCATGTATCTTCAGGGCGATGCCAAACTTTGGTGGCGGGTCAAACACGAAGCCATCAAGGCCGGTGAAGATACTCTTCAGACATGGGACGAATTGAAGGTAGCCATACGCCTGCAGTTCTTTCCCGAAAATGTGGAATACAACGCAAGGAGAAAGCTACGGGACCTCCGCCACACCAGATCAGTGAGGGAGTACGTGCGCGAATTCTCCGCACTCATGCTAAACATACGCGACATGGGGGACAAAGACAAACTCTTCGCATTCATAGAAGGTTTGAAACCTCATGCCCGTATGGAACTACAGCGACAACGGGTAGACACCCTGCCCAAGGCCATTCAAGCTGCAGAATGCCTTGGCGACTATCATTTGGGAACTCAGAATGACAGGCCCCAGCCGTCTGTCCGAGGGGGATCCAACGGGCACCATCCCAGCAATGGTGGCCCAAGCAAAAGTGGGGAAGATCGGAGTGCATCCAAAACTAAGACTCCTCTCTCCAACAGCAATAGTGCTGCATCCATCGACAACAATCAGGGGAGAAAGCCTCCCTCAGAATGCCGTCATTGCGGCGGGGCACATTGGAACAATGAATGCCCAAACATCAAGGTCAATGCTCATCAGACAGTCGAGGGTGAGTTAGACACATCAGACTCATCAGACGACGACCAGGTAGGCGCCTTCAATGCAATTGTTGGCTCTATCCCTCATGCCTTAGCGGGGACCAGTGCATCTCCTCCTAAGAAAACATCAGTCCCGATCACCAGGAAAGGGAAAGAAAAGATGGACGAAGGACCTCCTAAACAAGCGAGGACCCTAATGTTCGTCGAATTGAAAGTGAACGGCAAGCCCCTTCACGCCTTGATAGACACGGGTGCCACCCACAACTACTTGTCATCAACACAAGTAGAGCGCCTAGGTCTTGTTGTACAAAAGAGCAAAGGCCGTGTCAAGGCTATAAACTCACCACCTCAGGCATTGGGTGGAACAGCTACAAATGTCCCAGTGAAACTTGGCCCATACAAAGGAAGCATCGACCTGCGCATCGCAATCATAGATGACTTCGACATCATAGTGGGTTTGGATTTCATGAGGCAAACCAACACCATTCCAGTACCATTTGCCAACATGCTCCTGATGATGGAAGAAAACGGGGCCAAGCCCTGCACCATACCATGCTTTCCCATAAAGATGGCCGCTGAAAACATCTCGGCCATGCAGTTGGAGAAGGTAGTCAACAAACATGAACCCCAGGTTCAGGCTACCCTTCGCAGCAACAATCAGTCATCATGTCATCGGCCTCAAAAGACCGGTGACGCTCATCATCGTGTGAAGACTTGTCAGCCATGCCACAAGGACAAGTCGGATCACTCATCACAGCCGGGACCCTCGCAGCCATTACATGTCCCTCAGAGACCATGGGAAAGTGTTTCCCTCAGATTCATCACGGGATTGCCCCAAGTTGGCAATCTTGCATCCATCATGGTTGTCATAGATCAGTTCTCAGACTATGCAACTTTCATAGCAGCCCCGCAAAACATCTCAGCAGAAGATACAGCTCGACTCTTCTTCTCGCACATTGTCAAACATTGGGGCCTGCCCAAAAACATTGTTAGTAGGCGCGACTCACGCTTTACTAGCAACTTCTGGACCCATCTCTTCAGGTGCTTTGGGTCAACATTGAGTCACAACACAGACATCCATCCACCATCGGATGGCCAGACAGACCGGTTCGATGATATGCTGGAGGAATATCTCCGCAACTTTGCAACCGGATCCCAGAAGCATTGGGTGAAGCTCCTGGATGCTGCTCAACTGTGTTTCAATTCTCAAAAGAGCCATCATACAAACAAGAGCCCTTTTGAAATTGTTACCGGACAGCAACCGCTTCTCCCGCAGACGGTGAATGCCTCAACCATGCCGAAATCTCCTCGAGCTGCCAACTTCTCGAGCGAATGGGAGCGCAACATGGAGATAGTGCGGAGCTATCTCATCAGGGCCCAAGAGCGGGCAAAAAGGTTCACCGAACAAAAGCGTTGTTTTTCCCAACATCAACCAGGGGATAAAGTAATGCTACGCATCCCAAAGCAGTACTTGTTTGCAGAAAGGACCCATGACCCTCGCCTGCAACAAAAATACATCGGGCCCCTGCCCATTGCAAAACGCATTGGGAAGTCCACATACTAGGTCAAAACTCCATCCTGGTGGAAGATCCATCCAGTCTTCCATGTCAGCCGCATGCAATCATTGCTTCGCTACAACAGCAAGCTCAAAGAACAGAGGGGCGCAGACCTCCCATCCAACAACCATCAGAATCATCATCATCATCATCATCACAAGGCTCCGAGGACGGCGCCAACTCAGGTGGGGGAGAATGTCATGGGCTGTTTTCCAGACATGCCCCATGACCCCTTGGCCGCGCCCCATGGCGGCCTAGCAAGCCTCACAATGCCTAGCGCCATGGTCGGCCCCGTGGTCTTGGCTGCGCCAAGTGACAAGCGCGCATGTGCCTCTGTCGCCCCACCGATGCCTCTCGCCAGCGCCCAAGGGCTGGCCAATGACAACAGCGCCGCGCGCCCTGACAATGCCGCGCGCGCAGATCCTGATGCCTCGCCAGCGCCCAGCTGCAGGCCCATTCCAGCAGCGCCTCGCGCACAGACCCTGATGCCAAGCACCAGTGCCCAGCCTCAGGCCAGCACATCAAGTGTCGCGCGCGCCCACAGCAATGCGCGCGCAGACCCGCAAGACAAAGATGCTGCCATCGGACTTAGTTTTTCCTTGTAATAATCTAAGTCCTTTTCATTGTAATCATAGACTAGTTTTCATCATTTTCATTTCAGTGTGCTTCTACAGCTTTATTAGGACTAGTCTTGTCATGTTGGTTTATTTTTTTTAAGCATTATTAAGGGGGACCAAACAATCAAACATTTCAATCAGCATTTTCTGGTGTCTCTCCCCCTCGACACCACATCATTGTAATCATCATTTTCAGTCATCAATAAAATCATCATCAGCATTCAAAACCCAATTCTCTCTCAAGCTTCCGCAATTGCCCACGACATTGGTTTTCCCGCACGGCACTGACAATCTAGTCTAGCGTGCGGCGAGGACCTCATTGGCGGACAGCAACCGCACTGACATCGGTTGCTTAGCCTTACGTTGCCCTTCCAAAGATCATCAGGAAGGCGTTGCGTAACACTAAGTGTCATTTGTGTATTTTCGTATTCCTTGTCTTCTGTTATTACTGGTTGTTGCTTTTGTTTCGGCTTTCCGATTGTAGTACCTAATATTAGTTTTGTATTTTTGCTTCATTTTTCTTATTCGCGTGCTTGTTGTTGTCCTTGAAAATCGAGAGTCTATTGAAAAAAACATCTGTGCCTCTTGAAGATAAGGATAAGGTCTGTGTACACACTACCTTCTGTATACGGTGAAAACCGGGTTCGTTCATTGTTTGACCAATCGAGGCTGAAACATGGCAGGACAAAAATCGAGCTTGGGTTATATCGAACCAAGGCGCAAAATTAGATCGTCGAGCTCGTGACCCAGGGAATGAGCAAGATCGAGATCGAGTAAGATCGAGGGAAACTTACCGAGCCAAATAACGAAAAGGCAAAGTATCTGCAATCGATCGAGGATCACGACAAAATTCTCGGCACGTATCAAGAAGAGGTCGATTAACTAGCAAATCATGAGATTTTTTACCTTGTATAGAATTATGCCAAAAGTAGAACACTCCCACTATATAAAGGGAGTTTTGATTATTTGTAAGACACATCGTAATACACAAAAAGAAAGCAATATGCTGATCATTTCTAGTTATTATCATATTGTTCAGTTCAAACACTAGTTGAGACACTTTAGGGTGATCAAACTCAGAAGCTAAGGTTGCTCAATTTTGTGGTTTGCATTTATTTTATTATCGTTAATTCCAATATTGATTCATCTTCTTAATTTGTATTAAGTTATATCACACCTTTCCTAAATCCGACTTATAAAATTATATTGGGTTTATTATTATTGTTGTTGAGGGACTCCAAATATCTTATAAAGGGTTATAAATTATTTAATTATGTTAATCTATGAGAAAACTTCGTGTGTATTCTGCACTTGCACATGGATTGTACTCCCTCTATCTGCGCTCCCTATAAAAAGGCTCTGTATCTGGAGAACTGAATTTGCTGGCGCTTTCACTTTGAAGGCGCACTCCCTCTCTCTATCCACAAAAAACAAAACACTAATATTTGGGAAGAAAAAGCAAAATGCCGAGAGGACAGAAAGTCGTGAAACCATCATGTTCATCCTCAATTACACCGCCATCGTCATCACCGCCGTGGGTGGAGCTTCCGATGGAAATCACGGCAAACATTCTGCAGCGGCTGGGAACGGTAGAGATACTGGAGAATGCAGAGAGAGTTTGTAGTACGTGGTGGAAGGTGTGCCATGACCCCGCTATGTGGCGTGTTATTGATTTGAAATATGACGATCCTAGTTTCAAGACGACTAGGGTTTTGGAGCAGATATGTCGGATTGCTGTGGAGCGTAGCCAGGGCCAGTTACTCAAAATTAACATCGACAATTTTGGTAGCAAAGATTTGCTCGACTACATTGCTCAGAGGTTCGTATTTGTTGGCCTAAAATTGTTTTTTAAACTGTTAAATGGGTTGATTGTCTTGGCTTCTCACCTCTGGGCAATTAATGTGATCAATTGATTACATTGAAAATTTAATTAACGATTTCTTAATCAATTGAACTAACGAGTAATTATCTTGATATATGTACACAAAAAGCACAATACTCCCATATAAAGGTACGTGGAGTTAGATATTTCTAAGTTACATTTGGTTTAAATACTATATTTCAAATTTGTCATATGTTTAATTTGGATATTATACTCCTCATTAGAATATTGTGGTATGTTTGGTTTGGATACTATATTCCAAATTAGAATATTGTAGTATGTTTAGTTTGAATATTGTTTTCTAAATTAGAATAATGTGGCATGTTCGATTTGGATTGTATTCCAAATTAGAATATTGTGCTATGTTTCAGAATATGTGAGAACAGAAGCAGATCCAGGATTTTAATTAAATGGGTATAGATTTTAAGATTTTTAGCATTGAACGCAATGTACTATTAAAATTATGGGTTCAAATCTAATACTTATTGTGATTTTAGTAGGTTTTTACATATAAATTCATACTGCATGTCGAAAGTTATGGATTCAGTTGAATCTGTAGCCGAAAGGCTACATTCGCACCTGTGTGGTAAGATTTGGAGGTATAGAGTGTAATACTTTTGAGATATTTAATGTAATTTCAAAACTTGAGTATATCATGAAAGTGAGTCCTCTAAATGGGTATGTTATGAAACTTACCTATATTTTTATATGATAATCCTTGTTAAACTATTTGATATTACCTAAGAATGTGCAAGTACCATGTTCCACTGTACTTATTGGCCACGATTAGTGCAAATGAAATCTGGTTTAGTTACTCCTATAAGATAATTTAGCCTACTAACCAGTCTCAGGTAACTAGCAAGATCTTCCAATGCTCTTCTCTATCCAAGAATGGTTTTGACATTTGGATTCATAGGACTGTTAATATAGTTGCAATTTAACATGCATGTTTCCTCTATTCTGTCCAAAAGTGTACTCTTTTTGTAAGATAGAAATGCCTGAATATCTGAATGAGAAATTCTTAAATCCAGGCCGATATTATAGTACTCCCTCCATTCTAATTTAGGTGTCTTACTTTCTTTTTTGTTCTGTTTCAAAGAGAATGCCTCTTTCTATGTTTAGTAACTCTTTCACTGCAACTTTTCACATGGCATATTTAAGATACAAGATTCAAGGACATTTTGGTACACTACACACATCTTTAGCTTAGGACCACAAGATTTAAAAGTCTCTTTTACTTTCTTAAACTCTGTGCCCAGTCAAACTAAGACACATAAATTGAAACGGAGGGAGTAATCAATTTTTTTTTTACCTTGTGGGTGTTTTTGTAATTGCTCATTTGTTTTTGTTGCCACCCTTGAAAAAGGAGTTCTCTTAATGTAATCAATTTGTTATTCTTTCTAACAGATCAAGTCAGCTCAGACATCTCCGACTTGTCAAGTGTTATAACTTAGCTGGAGGTTTGGCTGCAGTTGCCAAGAATTTCCCGTTGTTGGAGGAGTTGCACTTCCACTCCACCGTGATTACTCAAGATGATATAGAAAGTGTTGGTTGCTATTGCCCTCTGCTCAAGTCATTTATATTGAATGACAGTGTATCCGTTATATTTGGACTTCCATCATCTCACGGCGATTATCAAGCTCTAGCTATTGCCAGAAGTATGCCTAAATTGCAGCACCTTTCGCTTCTTGAGAATACCTTCACAAATGTAGGATTGCAGGCCATTCTTGATGGCTGTCCACACCTTGAATTGCTTGACTTGCGGCGCTGTTATAATCTAAATCTTGAAGCGGATTTAGGAAGAAGATGTAGGCAACAGATTGTAGATTTAAAACTCCCTCATGATTCCACTCATGATTATGAATTTGATTCTGGACTTGGGCATTACTGGGCTTTTGATGATGGCTACAAATCTGTGTTCGCCGATATTGCTTATGATTATAGTCACGTCCTTGGCCTCAGAGACTATCAAGAGTATGATTATGGTTACTTTGATGAAGAAGAAGATTACTTTAATTGATGACTCCAGTTACTTTTATTGATGTCATGTTCAAACCAAAAATTACTGATGGTAAGGACGAAATCTTTTAATACCTGCTTTCTTTCATCTTTCTTTTCTTTTGTTCTGCTCACCACAGGATATAGAAAGAGAAGTGGAGATCATAAAATGGCTATTTGATACAGAACATTGTTGGTGGTTGCATTTTGTATTTTGCAGGTTTTTGGTTGCTTTTGGGTTATATGCATGGCATCTTTTTGCAACAGTAACAGGTGATATGTTTAGTTTTATACATAGTTTGCTGCTTGATTGTAATTAGAATGACCAAACTAATCCTCTACCTTTTGCATTTGAGGTGGCCTAATAGATAACTTTTGCCCTTCTTTTGTTCCCCTTCTTATTCAAGTTTGCTGTGTATCTACTTTTTGGAGCTTGGGTATCGAAGCTACTTCTGCTGTACATGTTCAGAGTAATTTCGTTCTTGTCCGCCGGTTGAGCTTGCACATAATTATGTTTTTCAATGTTCCAATTAAGTACTGGCTAAGCAAATTACTGGCATTAGTTATTTCTTCCTAATCAAGGTTGAAACTGATTTCAAGTCTGTCGTGAACTCTTCCATTGCATTGGGTTCTTTTAGATGTCTAAAAATGGCATATTGTTTGCAAAGTTGAACGGATGGTCAAACAAAGAAAACGCTAAAAACTATGGAGATTGTAGTTTCTAGCTTGACAATGGAATGGAAATTACAATAAACACAGTTGATGAATCCCAACTCAAGTGTCACGTTTTGTTTGTAATGCTTGCATGGATATCCAATTACTTAGGTCCAAATTGCAACACACCAGGGTCACCAAGTGGTTATTCGTCAAGGGACAAACCTTAATTCCCTGGAACCGTCGAACCCCGGACCTTGAACCGCAGCTTTTGACCCTCCGACTCCGGACACTAACCCTCTACCAGCGACTCCAGACACCAATCCCTGAGATCCCCCTAACCTTGCACCCTATTAATTTATTCCCTTTGTCTTATGTTTTTGGTTTACACGTCCCTCAAGAAAATAATTATATTTTTGATTATTTTACCTTTATTTATGTCTTATTAATATTTGAACAATCTTTATATTACTCCATGAATTTTTATCTTTTTGGCGTGTGTAAGTCTATACATTTGATCTAGGGATGGCAATGGTGTGGATGCAGGGCGGGGCAGGTTTCAGCATTTGCGGGGGCGGGGGCGGTTCTAATATTTTTTTTTTTAAATGATGCGGGGTGGGTGTGGGTCGAAATTTTAATTTTTTGAATTAAAAGGTAAAACGCTCATAATAAAACCTAAAAGTCCAAACACAAAGTCGTTGCAATTCGCTGTGTTTGCAATTAGTACAATTGCAAACAATATTAATACATGTTTACAATTCGTTGCCTTGTTTTTTTTTAAGATTTTTGAATGGTTAGTTCACGTTTACATTGATGCAGTAATGGATTTTAATGGTTTTATTATGGGAAAAGAAAGGGTGGATGGTTTGTCAAAAGATGCAAGTTTCTCAAACACAACTTTATACATTACAATCCAAAACGAAGAATACTTGTACATTAATACCAACGAAAGAAGCAAAATAAAGAAAAAATTGTATAAAATTTCTCTAAAAAGAAGAATATATAAATTATAATGCATTGAAATATGGTGTCTTTTGATAATATTCTCAAATTATAAAATATTTTCTTTTAAAAAAAAAAACGTGGGGCGGGGCGGGTTTATGCGGGTTTGCCCCGCAACCGCACCGCCCGCACCATTTGCCAATCCGTAATTTGATCATGTGTGAAGCAAAATCCGTGGCTGGCGAATGACCCATTCCCCGCTCCATTTTTCTTTAAAATCTCCCAGAAATCCGTCTCCCTAATAATTCTCCTCCATTTATACTCCCATCAGTTATTCCTCTTTCAATTTTCAGATTCCAAAGTTTCTTCTAACCTCGACAGACCAGAATTATTTTGTTTTTACTTGATGAAAAAAAAAATTGTTTTTTACTCCATTCTTTTATACCAAATTCCTCACAATTCACCTCTCTTTTAATAATAAAGTTACCCGTCCATACACATGAGGATTCAAACTCAAACACACATATACAGCAGACGCCACGTGTACCCTTAAAATCCAAAGGTCTAAATTGTATCTCTCTTCTTTCTTGAATATTGTTGGTCAAATATCATTTATAGCTACTCGGGCCAAACCTATAATATCCGGTAGTCCAAAATTACAATACACATTTTATAACCCAAAAGTCTTTTTTGTCTAATTAGTCATTTATAGATACCATTTGCTATATTACGTGTTATAGATATCTTTTATGTTTTTATACAATGTATTTCATGTATTTAAACTGTTGTATTCATTAATACAACCAAAAATATAGGCATAAAATCTGGAATTCCAGCTAAGTTTGACATGTATTTAGCTGTATTCAAGCGACATTAACATTAAATACAGTGACGTATTTGCGCTAAAAACGGAAGGAAATAAAATCACATGATATTCTCCTAATTTAACTCAACGAACTAAAACGATCCCTCATTAATCTGTATTTGAAAGATACATAATAAGATTATAGCTGAATAAAGAGAAATACATATGAATAATACAGTTGAATACAACAAAATACACCTTAATTCATCTGAATAAAACACTTGATTACAACAAAAATACAACTGAATACAGCTGAATAAACTCTTGAATGCAACAAAATACAACTAACTTCTGCTGAATAAAATAGTTGAATATAACTAACTACAACTGAATACAGTTGTATAAAACACTTGAATACAACTAACTATTGCTGAATAAAATAGTTTAATACAACTGATTAAACCTGAATACAAGTGAATACAGTTGAAGAATACATTCGAATACAACTGAATACAAACAGGCGATTTGGGCGATCTAGAGAGAGAAACAGCCCTATGGCTTCGCCGACCGGCGGCCAGCCATTAATTCCGGCTGGTCAGCCCCCTAACACATCTACAAAAATTGAAAAGGTACGTGAAAAGGAATCTTTCCATGTTATCCTCTTGGCAAAGTCTTCGGGGATGTCTCCGAACAAGACGCATTTGCCGCCGTCCGTGAAGCCTTTCGCCTCGGAGTCAATTTCTTTGATACTTCCCCGTACTCAATCTCTCTCCTTCTCCTCCTTTTCTTTGATAACAGATGCAAAGAGATATGTCACACTCACTGCATTGGACTCTTCCACATATATGTAATTGATGATTCTGATAGTTTAAGGATTGAAAATTGAGAATTTGAGTGGGAGAAGAGTTAAGAAACTAGGGTTTGTGGGAGAAGAGCATCTGGTTATATGCAAATAGAGAGAGATTGTATTGGGGTTTGCAGATACGCGGTAATTATATGAGAGAAAATACAAAAAGGGAGAGAGAAAAATAATATTTAGCATATATGGTGCCTTAATTGTAGGATGTAACTATATTTAGATTTTTTGCTATAAAAGATAAAAGGTATTTATAGGATGTAATATTTTAAAATGGTATTTATTTAAAATAAGTATGGTACTAAGGTTTTCTATAGGGTGTAAAAATTCCAAATTACAATACACCTTTTATAGCCCAAAAGTAATTCTAGTGGCTAGTCCAAAAGTAATGCTTTATGCTTATTTCTCAGTTTCGCCGCTTACAACCTGTTAAAACCCCCTAATTTTTAGCTGTATATATTTGGTCTAATCTTTACTTTGGTTTTAACATAAATCCATACTTTATAATCACATGGTTGTTTTTCTGGAATTTTTAGTCATGCAGCATTGCGAAATGATATTGGAATCCATACTTTAGAGACATGTGCATTTTATTGATTTTCCTTTGGATTTTTTTTTACTTCTTTTGTTTTTTACGTTAGATTATGAAATCAATAATGGAACAGTTTTGATCTAATTACAAGAGATTTAGCAATTAATGCAATAAGCATAATATAACGATTTAACAGAGCAAGAGCAACTCCAAACCAAACTGAAGGAACAAATCAACTCATTTGTTATTAGTACGTATTTCCAGGAATTCAAGGGCCGTTGGTTTTGTTTTAAAAGTGGAAAAGGAAAATCATTGGCTAAAGAGAGAGGGGCAACCACCCTTTGAATAAAAATCCGAAGCTCTCTATTATTGCTTCATTTTTTTCTGGGCTAACTTTCTTTGCTAGGGAAATACTTTGGTTTTCACCAAATAAATTTCCATTTTCACATGTATGTTATTAGTTGATTTTGATGGGAATCATAAGTTCAGGCCCGCCATTAGTATATATTTATGTGGATATTTATGTATTTCTTTATGTGAAAATAGATTTGAATATTGATATATTACAAATTTATCACTAAAAATTATACAAAATAGACTGTCACTATACAAAATTTATACAATAGCCTGTCATTATACAAAAATAAACTGTCATTATACAAAAAATATACAAAATAGAATGTCACTATACAAAATAGACTGTCACTATACAAAAATATACTAAATAGACGTCACTATACAATTTATATACAATAGACTATCATTATATAAAATAGACTGTCACAATACAAAATAGACTATCAATATACAAAAAATATATAAAACAGACTGTTACTATACAAAAAATATACAAAATAGATATTTTGGGCTATTAGATGCAATAAATTTGGGTCGGAGGGCCATTTCGTGTGAGTTAAAAAAAATATGAGCTATTAAAATTTTGAGGGGCTATAGAGGATAGTTTTCTCAAAATTTTAATAACCAAAAAAAGGGAGAAATTAAAAAATAGCCAGATTTACAACTGGTCGTTCAAATATAGCCCTGTTTCAAAAGTAATCAAAATTTAGCCACTTTTCATATAAAGATAAATCTGAGCGAAACACTGTTCAAAATCCGGAAAATACGCTAGTATATTATGCTGGAGTTCCAGCATAAGTATACTTGAACTCCAGCATATTATACTGAAGTTCTAGGATAAGTATGCTGGAACTCCAGCATAATATGATGGAGTTCCAGCATAATATACTGGAGTTTGGAGCACCGGTGCTCCAGTATATTATACTGGAGCCAGCAAAGTATACCGATCCAGCATAATATGCTGGAGTTCATACACAGGTATACACAGGTGCACCGAACTCCAGTATATTATGCTGGATCGGTCTCTGTTACAGCAAAATAGTGGCTATTTTTTATTGACTTGGTAAATGCTGGCTATTTTTGAATGACCAGTCCGTAAACTGGCTATACCGTGCTATTTTTACAACAAAAAAAAAAAGATTCCTAAACCTAAAAGGAAGTATAAAGTGTTCGAAACTTTTCTAATGAGAATTTACAGTACTTTTTAAAGTTTGTATAATTATGAAATATCCCCTTTTGTAATCGTTCTTTTCTTTCTTTTTTCCTCGTTGTAATTTTCGTTCATTTATTTTCTTATCTTTGTAAAAAGAATTTGGTGAAATTTTTTTGTTAATTTTTGAGATTTGATTAAAGGTTGAAGCTTTATTATTTGGAACTAATTTTTATGATTTTATTTGACCCGTTAAGTACTGTTTGGTTAGATTTGAGACGTATGGAGGAGAATTATTTAAAGAAAAAGTGGCATTTGAGAATTTGGTGGACTTCAAATTTCAATTTCTTTCACTGTATCCTACTGCCTTGAAAGTTTTAAATTACAATAATTTTATTTATTAACCAAAAAAGGACCTCTAAACCTAAAAGGAGTTTGGAAACCTATAACGTGGATTTTCAAGGCACTTGCCTAAGCAATAATATTGTATATGGATTAAAATTCCTTAATTACCTCTCTTTTTTGTCCTTCAATTTTTCCTCTTGATTTTCAAAACCATATTGTTTAGTGGAATATTGTTTCACTACTAGGGAGGTTCCCGTTAGACATTGGCATTCGGGAGAAATTTAAAAATAGCCAGATTTATAACTGGTCATTCAAAAATAACTCAGTTTCAAAAATAATTGAAATTTAGCCACTTTTCATGTAAAGATAAATCTGAGCGAAAACACTGTTCAAAATCCGGAAAATACGCCCGTATATTATACTGGAGTTCCAGCATAAGTATGTTTGAACCCAGCATATTATACGGGAGTTTCAGGATAACTATGCTGGAACTCCAGCATAATATGTTGGAGTTCCCGCATAAGTACACTAGAACTCCAGCATAATATACTGGAGTTCCAGCAAGTATAAATGTCCAGTATAATATACTGGAGTTTGGAGCACCGGTGCTCCAGTCTCCCGTATATTATACAGGAGTCAGCAAAGTATACCGGTCCAACATAATATGTCGGAGTTCGTACACATATGCACCGAACTCTCGTATATTATGTGGGACCGATCTCTGTTGCAGCAAAATAGTGGCTATTTTTCATTGACTTCGTAAACGATGGCTATTTTTGAATGGCCAGTCCGAAAATTGGCTATACCGTGCTATTTTAACTTGGCATTCCTCTCCGTTTAGGAATATACCAACACCTAATGCCATATTTCTAAGCCACTAAACCCGTTCAAATATTCCTTTCAATTACCTAAGGGGTCGTTTGATTGGAAAAAATTTATCCCAAAATTAGTTATTTATGTATTAAGTAATTGTAGGGACATTGAGATCGATGAAGTCATGGAGGCAATGCGTAAGATGAGAAGGGGCAGAGCTACCGGGCCAGACGAAATTCCGGTTGAACTATGGAGGCGTGTGGGTAGAGCAAGCTTGGAATGGCTTACTGCATTGTTTAGTGTTATATTCAAGACTAATAGGATGCCTGAAGAGTGGAGGTGGAGTACAATGGTCCCATTGTATAAGAACAAAGGTGATGTCCAGAGTTGTAACAACTATAGGGGCATCAAATTACTAAGTCATACCATGAAAGTTTGGGAGAGAATGGTAGAAATGAGAGTGTGAAGGACGATGTTTATTTCAGACAACCAGTTCGGGTTCATGCTGGGGCGATCTACCACAGAAGCTATCCACCTTATTAGGAGGATGGTGGAACAGTACAGGGATAGGAAGAAGGATCTCCACATGGTGTTTATTGATCTGGAGAAAGCGTACGATAGGGTTCCAAGGGAGGTCTTATGGAGCTGCTTAAAGGATAAAGGGGTCCCGGTTGACTATATTAGGGTGATTAAGGACATGTATGATGGAGCTAAGACTCGGGTTAGTACAGTAGGAGGCGACTCTGAACACTTTTCAGTTATTATGGGGTTGCACCAAGGGTCTGCGCTCAGCCCATTCCTATTTACCCTGGTGATGGATGCACTGACTCATCATATTCAATGTGAGGTGCCATGGTGCATGCTATTCGCTGATGACATTATTCTAATTGACGAGACACGAGGCGGCGTCAACGAGAGGCTAGAGATTTGGAGACATGCTTTTGAGTCTAAAGGTTTCAAGTTGAGGAGGACGAAGACGGAATACCTCGAGTGCAAATTTGGAGTTGAGCCGACGGAAACGGGAGTTGAAGTGAGGCTTGACTCTCAAGTCATTCCCAAGAGGGGTAGTTTCAAGTACCTTGGATCGGTTATTCAGGGAATCGGGGTGATTGACGAGGATGTCACACACCGTATAGGGGTGGGGTGAATGAAGTGGAGGTGAGCGTCGGGAGTCTTGTGTGACAAGAAAGTGCCACCGTTACTAAAAGGTAAGTGTTATAGAGCAGTGGTTAGGCCTGCAATGTTATATGGAACTGAATGTTGGCCGGTAAAGAACTCACACATCCAGAAGATGAAAGTAGCAGAGATGAGGATGTTGAGGTGGATGTGCGGGCATACAAGGATGGATAAGATTAAGAATAAAAATATTCGAAAGAAGGTGGGCGTGGCCCCCATGGAGGACAAGATGCGGGAAGTAAGACTCAGATGGTTCGGGCACATTCAGAGGAGGAGCACTGATGCACCGGTGAGGAGATGTGAGCGACTGGTTGTAGTGGGCACGCGAGGAGGTAGAGGGCGACCTAAGAAGTATTGGGGAGAGGTGATCAGACAGGACATGACGCGACTTAGGATTACTGAGGACATGGCCCTTGACATGGAATTATGGAGGTCGAGCATTAAGGTTATAGGTTAGGGGAAAGTTGTAAATATTTCTACAACACAATAGGGTGAGACTAGCCAGTTAGGAGTTAGACTAAGAATGTCATTGGTCGTCTATTGATGCAGGGCTTTACCTGCTAGTTTTTACTATACCAGTCATCTATTTCGTATTTCGTATTCTGTATTTCATATCTCTTATATTGCTGTTATTTTATTATGCATTTTTATGGTACTAATATATCGGCTCCTGTTGTTTTTTTGAGCCGAGGGTCTCCTGGAAATTGCCTCTCTACCCATCGGGGTAGGGGTAAGGTCTGCGTACATATTACCCTCCCCAGACCCCACTTGTGGGATTATACTGGGTCGTTGTTGTTGTATTAATTATTTTACCTTTTTATGGGGATAAAAAATATTTTAATCTCGAAATAATTAATTCTGAAATTAATTAAATTGTAATTTTCTCTCAACTAAATATATAATAAATTCTTCTTAAATTTAATCTCGAAATTAATTACTTCTTATCCCTCGTATCGAATGAGCCTAGAGGTTTCTTTCAAAATATACTTTGTATTGTTCATACCACCGATAAAGTCCCTTGATCTTAATCATGAAACATGTGTTTTAGAAAAGTTGATGCAAATGATAATGGCGGTTACCAATTTCCAAGATGCTAAGTCTGTGAGGTAGAAAAGTTAGTAGAAATTTCAATGCTTAACGATTAAGTACTCAACATTCTAGAATCCACAGTTATTTATCCCTAGTGAAAAATAAGACGGGAAGGCAAGACTTAGATGATTCAGATATATAAAGAGCAGAGATATAAGTATACCGTAAGGAGGTACAGGAGTTTGGCCTTAAAGGACCTAAGAAAAAATAAAGACAGGCTGAAAAAGTATTAAAAAGAGGTATTAGGCAAGATATGGGCGTTGCTCCAACTTACTAAGGACATGATCATGGATAAGAAGGTATGAAAGTTGAGAATAAAGGTAAAAGGTTAGGCAGCTGAGCGTTGTCCTTATTTGTAACAGTAGCTTTAATTAGTACATGACTTAGTGTTATTTGTGTATTTTCGTATTCTTTGTCTTCTGTTATTACTTGTTGTTGCTTTCGTTTTGGCTTTCTGATTGCAGTACTTAGTGTTAGTTTTGTATTTTTACTTCAATTTTCTAATTGGTGTGCTTGTTGTTGTCCTTCCTTCTACCTTTTCTAAGTCGAGGGTCGACCGAAAAAAATATATTTGCCTCTTGAAGGTAGGAGTAAGATCTGTGTACTCATTATTTTTCTCAAATCCCTCTTATGGGATTACACTAAGTTTATTATTGTTATTGTTGCAAGACTCCAAATATCTTATAAACGGTGATAAATAATTTAATTATGTTAATCTATGAGAAAACTTCGTGTGTATTATGCACTTACATATAGATTGTACTCTATGTCTTAAATTATTTGTCGTATATTTCTTTTACATGTTTTAAAAAAAATACTAATATTAAGGTACGCGCTTTGCGTGTGTACTCATATTAATGAGTACATACGTTTAAAAAATTACTTAGATATTATCAAATAATGTGTTTGAGTTATAAATTTTAAAATTATAAGTTCCTAAAAATGATGAATGTGACTCCATTTAGCTATCAATAAAGGAAGTAATCATGTCCCACTAAAGTCTGCAAATGCCTTAGTGTGATTTTGAGGGCTTTTGCTGAAATATTTTATGAAAATTATTGATAATTTATTGGCCTAATACTTAAAATAAAAAACACAAAAATACTTTAATCAAGATTCTTCACAGATTTGAAAAATAATATAAATAAAAAAATTTAATGTTTTAATTTTTTAGAGATTTAGGAATGAGGGTTTAGCTTATATCTCTTAAAATTTTGATATGTGACAATCTAAATTCTAAAAATGACTAATTTTAGTTAATATATTACAATAAATAATTAATTATAAAATAAATATAGGGACTTGTTGGAACAAATGTGTTATGAGCCAAGTTACATATTAGTATCAATTTGATTCTTAATACAATATTATAATTGGATTTGCTTTATTTTTCTTGTTGCTTTTAGGACCAATGCTTTTTCTATAAAAGTAAATTTATGTACCCTAATTAAGAGTTTGTCAATTTGATTATTTTCCTTATATGATGAATTTAGAAAATAATGAAATATGATTCTTTTGCTAGTTACTTATATAATTTAGTCACTTAATTATTTATTATCAACATTAACAAAAATAATTTATTCTTTATTGATTCAAAATTCTTAAAGCTCGTCTCATGGTATAAACATTTATCTATAGTTATAATTTTATTCAATATGAATTCTATGTTCAAAGGGATAAAAAAAACTAACATAATCATATGTCACTTTTGAATCTTTGTATTTGCAGATAATTAGTAGTATTGCTTTTTGCCAACTACTTTTCTGATCTCTCTTTCTTCCCATCTCTTTGTATCTTTATAATTTACATACATTTGCTTGTTCTAATTGTTAATTGTAGTTTTCAAATATAATGTAAAAAATATTATTTAGGTGAAAAGTAGCCCAAATTTGTTATGCAAATGTATTATGGCTTGCTCTGCTTCTCACAATCAAAGCAATGGTTAAATAAACAAACTTTTAGTAGTTGACTTAGAAAAATGGATAACTTTTTAAAGTGTTTGCCATTATTCTACGTACAAAATTTGCACCATTTATACATGACACAAGTTTGCTTGACATTTTGTCCGTCGTTATTGATCCAACTTCCACAAAAGCTAAACATGGAACAATAATATTACTTATTTAAAGTTCTAATTATTAGGATTTCTTACCTAGTCCAAATAAGGAAAAGTTTAATAAATAAAATTTTATTTGATTCAGAAGTCCTAAATATTAGAAAAATAATTAAAATTAAAATTTTATCCAGTGTGAAATCTATTTTTAGAGGATAAAAAAAGCGAACAACATTTCGCTAAGGGCCTTCGTACTTTTAATATAGTATAGATAGATTAATTAAAAGGAATTTTTGGTTAGTTTACCCTTATTTATGTATTAAGATATAATCTCTCATAATTAAATATAATCTATTTATGTGTTATTTCCGTCTTCAAAAATATAAAATGCGAAAAAAAAAAATGAATTTTATCTTAAACAATTAATTTGAGGTAAGTATAACATCCTAGAAATTAGAAACCACATTACTTTACTACTATTAATAAGAGAGAATCTAGAGGAGCTTCCGGTCAAAGTGGATTGACAAAAAAAACGAATCATTTTAGTTTATTCTTTTAGTTGTCCTAATACAAATTGAGGTATATCCGGTTATATTTTGGATCAGAAGGGGTACTTTGGAAATATCAGTGCTTCTTGCTTCTGTAGCTGAAAAAGGACGACTGTAAACTGTTCATTCAAAAGTTTACCCTGATATGGTCCGTTATTACTTGGGTTGCCATTATACATTTTGGTAATTAAGGCAACTTTGCAGGCCCTTAAAAGTGTACAAAATGTCATCCATCACTTTTTGCTTTGCATGCGATGCAGGGCGGATGCACCTTTGGGCAAGTGGTGTCATCCAATACAGCTTCGCCGAAAAATCTAATTAAATATATATTTTATTAAATTTATAATATTATAAATAGCCGTTATAAAAATAAAACTGTTATAAATATATTATATTATGGATGTTCATTTAGTACTTCGTTGTAAATAAGCTTCCTCAAGAAGCTTATCCATATGGGACTCCACCGTAAATATGTTTATCTATTTAGTACTATATTGGAAATAAGCTTCAGCTTATCACTTCAGTACCCAGTTATGGATAAACATTACCTCCGGTAGAAGATTATCCATACCTGGTATAATAAGTTTATCCATTCAGTACTCCGTTATGGATAAATATTGCTCTCAGTAGAAGATTATCCATAGCTGGTACAGCATCAACTTACACAACAGCTTGTAGCAGCTTACACAGCAGCTTGTAGTAGCAGCTTATAGTAGCTTACACTGCAGCTTGTAGTAGCAGCTTACACAGCAGCTTGTAGTAGCAGCTTACACAACAGCTTCCTTTCTTCTATAAATAGAAGAGATTTCAGTTCATTATGTACATCAGTTTGAATTCGAATAATATATCAGTTTCTCTCTATACTTGTCTTTACTTTATAGTCTTTATTTCATAACACGTTATCAGCACGAAGCTCTACCATCTCGAGCAAATATTTTGAAAGTATCTGAGGTAAGAACTTTTTTTTCCTAAATAATGTCAAATCTTTCTAAACTTGAATTTGTAGCCCTGGATATATCGGGCAAAAGCTACATGTCTTGGGTGCTTGATGCTGAAATTCATCTTGATGTGATGGGTCTGGCAGACACCATCAAGGATAAAAATCAGGCATCAAACCAAGACCGTGCCAAAGCAATGATATTCCTACGCCATCACCTTGATGAGGGCCTGAAAATGGAATATCTCACTATTAAAGATCCAGTCATACTGTGGAATAATTTGAAAGATAGATATGACCACCTGAAGATGGTCGTTCTTCCACAGACACGTTATGATTGGACTCATCTAAGGCTACAAGATTTTAAATCTATCAGTGAGTATAATTCTGCTATGTTCAGAATTATTTCCCAATTAAAATTATGTGGTGATAATATTACTGATCATGATATGTTGGAGAAAACTTTCACCACTTTTCATGCCTCGAATATGCTCCTGCAGCAGCAATATCGAGAGATGGGATTTAAAAAGTATTCTGAACTTATCTCACATCTTCTTATAGCAGAGCAACATAATGAGCTATTAATGAAAAATCATGAAAGTCGACCTATTGGTTCTTGTCCATTCCCTGAAGTGAATGAGACGAACTTCCACCAAGCTAAACGTGGAAGAGGTCGTGGCCCCAGTCGTGGTCATGACCGTGGTCGGGGAAGAAACCCCAATCATGGTAATAATAATGCACCAAAGAAGCCTTCTCACCACCAGCAGTGGAAAAGGAAGGAACAAAAGCAATTTGGGCGCATGTGGTATAATCGCCTTAGTGAATATTTGCTGAAAGAAGGTTACATAAATGATGTTATTTGTCCATGTATTTTTATAAAGAAAATGGCATCAGAATTTGTTATACTTGTTGTTTATGTTGATGACATAAATCTTGTTGGAACTCCAGAAGAGCTCCAAAAGGCAATTGAATATCTTAAGAAAGAATTTGAGATGAAAGATCTTGGAAAGACAAAACTTTGTCTTGGTCTGCAAATTGAACATTTAGCAGACGAGATCTTTATCCATCAATCTGCCTATACAGAAAGGGTCTTAAAACGCTTTTACATGGACAAAGCGCACCCATTGATTACACCAATGGTTGTTCGATCACTTGAAGTGAATAAGGATTTGTTCCGACCTCCAGAAGAGGACGAGGAACTCCTTGGTCCCGAAGTACCCTATCTCAGTGCAATTGGTGCACTAATGTATCTTGCTAATGCTACAAGACCTGACATAGCATTTTATGTTAATTTACTAGCAAGATATAGTTCTTCTCCTACACAGAGACATTGGAACGGGATTAAGCATATATTGCGATATTTAAAGGGAGGATTTATAAAAGGAGATAGAACGAAGCACATTTCACCAAAATTATTCAACACACACGATCTTCAGAAAAGTGGTGACATTGATGTGCAACAAATCCGTTCAAGTAATAATCCAGCAGATTTATTCACTAAATCTTTGCCAACTTCAACTTTTGAGAAGATGGTATACAAGATTGGAATGCGGAGACTCAAATATTTGAAACAAGGTTTTCATCAGGGGAGTAAAATACGCGATGCACTCTTTTTCCCTTACTAAGGTTTTTCCCATGAGGTTTTCCTTATAAGGTTTTTAATGAGGCACCTAACAATGCGTCTTACTAAATATGTGTACTCTTTTTCCTTCACTGAGATTTTTTTTCCCACGTGGTTTTTCCTAGTAAGGTTTTAATGAGGCACATTATCTTTTAATGAACATCCAAGGGGGAGTGTTATAAATATATTATATTATGGATGTTCATTTAGTACTCCGTTGTAAATAAGCTTCCTGAAGAAGCTTATCCATATGGGACTCTACCGTAAATATGTTTATCTATTTAGTACTATATGGAAATAAGCTTCATGAAGAAGCTTATCACTCCAGTACCCAGTCATGGATAAACATTACCCCCGGTAGAAGATTATCCATACCGGGTATAATAAGCTTATCCATTCAATACTCCGTTATGGATAAATATTGCTCTCAGTAGAAGATTATCCATAGCTGGTACAACAACAGCTTACACAACAGCTTGTAGCAGCTTACACAACAGCTTGTAGTAGCAGCTTACACAGCAGCTTATAATAGCTTACACTGCAGCTTGTAGTAGCAGCTTACACAACAGCTTATAATAGCTTACACTGCAGCTTGTAGTAGCAGCTTACACAACAGCTTGTAGTAGCAGCTTACATAGCAGCTTCCTTTCTTCTATAAATAGAAGAGATTTCAGTTCATTATGTACATCAGTTTGAATTCGAATAATATATCAGTTTCTTTCTATACTTGTCTTTACTTTATAGTCTTTATTTCATAACAAAAACGAACATTATTGCAAAGGAAATGCATCTTGGTCCAGTGGCTAAGAAGCCAGTATGAACGGGGTAGGTAAGGGGTTCAAAGCTCAGGAGCTCCTATATGTGTATTGCTACATCTTTTTCTTTCTTTTTTCTTGAAGATAAAATCTTTTAACTTTCAAAATTAAGCAAGTTTATCATCTGGATTTTATTTAACTTGGAATAAAGAATCAATGAGGCGAATCATATCTACGCAATGAAAGAAATTTTAAGTTCTTTGAAATTTATTTAAATATGAGAGATTGTGTGATGCGATGCCTTATATATATATATATATATATAGACGCTTTATGAATAATTTTCAAAAAAAATAAAAACTCGTTGAGAAAAGTTATAATATTATAATATATTGCGTTTTATTGATATAAATTGAATCTTTTTTTTAAATATAACATCTATGTTATATTTGTTTATTTATTCACTTTTTAAAATTGTTGACACCGCTTACGAAAAATTTTGCGTACGCCCCTAGTAATGTTAAGTCAAAAATTACCACGTGGACTGCCAATATGTACACATGTTTTTCCTTTTGGCGACATTGCAACACACTTATATTTTAACCTTTCATTTTAATTGGAAACACAAAATAATGGGGTAATAATAATAGAGAATATAGTAAAATTTGTAAAATAGCATAGTACTGTAGTATTAGGAAAAAGAAAAAAAGAAAATCCTATGACGATAATTCATGTGAAAAAGGAAAATGAAAATTAGAATATTAGTAGTAAATTTATGTTTTTGGAATATATATATTATATAAGAAAAGAGTAATCTGATTAGAAAATAACATGGGTTCAAATTAGAACTCACGATATTACTATTCAAACTATAATAGCTTTACTATCTTCGTAATTATTTTGAAGGTCAAGTAAATATTTTAAGGTGCAATTGCTCAAATAATTATCTTCAATTCAAGCACTTAATAAGAAAAGTTTCTAAAAAGAAAGAGTAGAGCTGGTATTCTTTTAGAAATATTTGTTTCTATATTTCCAGGTCCACTTTTAATGTAAATTTTCCTTATGCTAGAAGAGGACATCTTATCTTATTTAAAACTATTAGCAAATGAATTATCAACGGAAAAAGTGCAAATTCTTTAGCTATTCACAAATTAATGAGGTTTAAATAAATTAGGTTTTTTTCCTCTCTTACATTTAACTCACTAAGAAATTATCAATATGTGTTGCCTATGAATTTTTTTGTGTTACCAACAAGCCTACTTATTATTTTGCAAAAAAAATTTATTGTAAATTTTAAATTAGAATATGAGGAAAAAACAAACATAAAAAACAAAAAAAGAAGCAAGCTAATGAAATATTGTAAACCTTTTTATTTTTTTTTGCTGATGTTTAATTCCAACAAAAATAAATTTAAAATTAGATGGTTAACTCGGAAAAACAATAAAGATCCATATAAATTTTTATCTTTAAATATATTATTTAAATTAATATAAGTAATCTTTACAAAATAACTAGAGAAATAAAATTAAATAAATTATTTTTGTAATTGGGCCATCCCTCCTCTAGTAAATATTACGTAGTACTAAATAAAAATAATCAAACCGCCACTCCCTATCAACCCCAAAAAGGCTGTGTGTCTGGAGAACTGAATTTATTGGCGCTTTCACTTCTTTCCTTTTGCTCTATCCAGAAAAATCAAAACTCTAATTTTCGCGAAGAAAAAGCAAAATGCCGAGAGGACAGAAAATCCTGAAACCATCATGTTCTTCCTCAATTGCACCACCGTCGTCATCACCGCCGTGGGTGGAGCTTCCACGGGAAATCACGGAAAACATTCTGCAGCGGCTGGGAACGATAGAGATAGTGGAGAGTGCAGAGAGAGTTTGCAGTACGTGGTGGAAGGTGTGCCATGACCCCGCTATGTGGCATGTTATTATTGACTTGAAATATGACGTTTTTAGTTTCAAGACGCCTAGGGTTTTGGAGCAGATATGTCGGATTGCTGTGGAGCGTAGCCAGGGCCAGTTACTCAAAATTAACATCGACAATTTTGGTAGCAAAGATTTGCTCGACTACATTGCTCAGAGGTTCGTTTTTGTTGGCCTAAAATTGCTTTTTAAACTGTTAAATGGGTTATGATATGGTCCAAATTTGATTGTCTTAGCTTCTCACCTCTGGGCGATTAATGTCATCAATTGATTACATTGAAAATTTAATCAATGATTTCTTAATCAATTGAACTAACAAGTAATTATCTTGAAATGTACACAAAAGCACAATACTCCCATATAAAGGTACGTGGAGTTAGATGATTCTAAGTTTAAGTTACATTTGGTTTGAATACTATATTCCAAACTAGAATATTATAATATGTTTGATTTGGATATTGTACTCTTTATTAGAATATTGTGATATGTTTGGTTTGGATACTACATTCCAAATTAGAATATTATAGTATGTTTAGTTTGAATATTGTATTCCAAATTAGAATATTGTGGTATGTTTGGCTTGATTATTGCACTCTTCATTAGAATATTGTGGTATATACATTCAATTTGGATTGCATTTCAAATTAAAATATTGTGGTATTCAGAATATCATGTGCGAACAAAGGCAAATCCAGAGTTTAAATTTAATGGGTTTAGCTTTTAAGATTTTTAACATTGAACACATTGTACTATCAAAATTATGGGTTCAAATTTAATGCTTATTGTGATTTTAGTATGTTTTTACATTTAAATTCATTGTCCATGTCGAAAGTTATGGGTTCAGTTGAACTCGTAACCAAAAAGGCTACATCCAAACATGTGTGAGAAGATTTGGAGGTATAGAGTTATAATACTTTTGAGATATTTAATGTAATTTCAAAATTTAAGTATATTATGAAAGTGAGTCTTGTAAATAGGTATATTGCGAAAATCCTTGGTGTGAAACTATTTGATATGCCTAAGAATGTGCAAGTACCATGTTCCACTGTACTGATTGGCCATGAGTAGTGCAAATGAAATCTGGTTTTAATTACTCATATAAGATAATCTAGCCTACTAACCAGTCTCAGGTAACTTCCAAGATCTTCCAGTGCTCTTCTCTATCCAAGAATGGTATATCTGGGCCCATGTTATAGTAATGGTTTAACAACATACTTCCTTAAAGTAATCGATTTGTTACCCTTGTGGGTGTTCTTGTAATTGCTCATTTGTTTTTGCTGCCACCCTTGAAATAGGACTTCTCTTAATGCATGTAATCAATTTGTTATTCTTTCTAACAGATCAAGTCAGCTCAGACATCTCCGACTTGTCAAGTGTTATTGTAACTTAGCTGGAGGTTTGGCTGCAATTGCCAAGAACCTTCCGTTGTTGGAGGAGTTGCACATTCATTTCACCGTGATCACTAAAGATGATATAGAAATTATTGGTCGTTCTTGCCCTCTGCTCAAGTCATTTATATTGAATGCCAGTGTATCTGTTACCTTTGGACTTCCATCATTTCAAGACGATGATCAAGCTCTAGCTATTGCCAGAAGTATGCCTAAATTGCAGCGCCTTTCGCTTCTTGAGAATACCTTGACAAATGTAGGGCTGCAAGCCATTCTTGATGGCTGTCCACATCTTGAATTGCTTGACTTGCGCTACTGTTATAATCTAAATCTTGAAGGGGATTTAGGAAGAAGATGTAGGCAACAGATTGTAGATTTAAAGCTCCCTCAGGATTCAACTTATGATTATGGTTTCTTTGACATTAATTATGGTTATGAAGATGATGTTTACTTTGACATTGATGATGGTTATGAAGATGATGTTTACTTTGACATTGATGACTGGAGTAACTTATATTGATGTCATTTTCAAACCAAAAATTATGATGGTAGGGACGAAATCTTTTAATACCTGCTTTCTTTCATCTTTCTTTTCTTTTGTTTTGTTTTGTTTTTGCTGATATAGAAAGAGAATTGAAGTGGAGATCACAAAATGGCTATTTGATAGAGACATTGTTGGTGGTTGCATTTTGTATTTTGCAGGTTTTTGGTTGCTTTTGGGTTATATGCATGGCATCTTTTTGCAACAGTAACAGGTGATGTATTTAGTTTTGTACATAGTTTGCTGCTGATTGTAATTAGAATGACCAAAGTAATCCTCTTCCCTTTGCGTTTGAGGTGATATGTAAATAACTTTTGCCCTTCTTTTGTTCCCCTTTCTTATTCAAGTTTGCTATGTATCTTATGTCTTACCTTTTTGAGCCTGTGTACGAAAGCTACTTCTGTTGTATTCAGAGCAGTGTCTTCTTCTTTTTAAGTGTCTCTTGAGAGAATGGAGCTTGGCCGCTGACTAATAGCCTGTTTGGCAAGCTTCCCCAAGCTGAAAAGCACTTTTTTCTTAAAAAAGTTTTTTTTTTTAAAGTTCAAGTGTATGGCCAAGCTTTTAGAAGAAAAAAAAAGTGTTTTTGCGTAGAAGCAGAAGCGGTTTTGGAGAAGCAAAGAAAAGTAACTTTTTTCCACAAGCACTTTTTTGAGAAATACATTTAAAAACATTTTTTAAAAGCTTAGTCAAACATTAATTGCCGCTTAAAAATACTTTTCAAATTAATTAGCCAAACACAAATTGGTTTTCACCAAAAAACACTTCTCAAAATAAGTTGATTTTTCCAGCTTAGCCAAACAAGCTATAAGTGTGCAACTAATTATTATTGTGGAAATGGGCCTTCGTAGCCATTTATAATGTGGAAATTAGCTAATCGCCGTCGAGCTTTTCATAAACAAAACCATTATTATTTCCAGTGTTCCAATTAACTAGCTAATCAAATGGCGTTACTTGGAATGGCGTTACTTGGTTCTTCCTAATCATTATATTGGACTTAAAATCTTTCCCTGAACTTGTTTATGGAAAGCGCGATCGCGGCGAGGATGGAATTTTTAAGGAATTTTTACCTCTTATAGCAAAACTTTATACCTTATTTATTATAAATAAAAACTCTTTTAAATTATTATTTTCTATAGCTACATTTTAGATTTTATAGCAAAATATGTATTTAAGGCCACTTCCTATTATTAATTCATTAAATACGGTGTCTAATATTTTTCTCTCATTCTTTCAGTTTATTCTCTCCTAAAATCACCACATAGTATCTTATTTCTCTCTCCACGATCTCTATATCCTCTCTCTATGCGACATGGAGACCTAGCAGCTGCCATGACCGTTTTCAATATTTTTTGCTCCAAATTTCTCTCCCCAGCTCTCTCCTTTATCAACGCCATTGTCTCCCTCAATTTTCAATTTTTTTGCTCCAAAAAGTTGTGGTAAGTGTTAAAGTTTTTGGGTTGAAGACCTACAAGGCCAAATTAGTCGTCATCCCAAGACACGCTCGCAAGGTCAAGGCGGGTGATTCTGCCCCCGAGGAATTGGCTACGACAACTCAAGTCCATGGTGCTTACATGCCTATTGCACGTGAGAAGCCATCAGTTCATCCTTACAAGGTTACTGAAGAGATGGAGTCGTTCAATGCCTAAACCCTGAATCTAGTGCTTGTATTCTGTTATATTTAGATGTATTTATATTTATTTGAGTTCATACAATTTTAGAATGTATTCATATGTTTATTAATTAATATAATTTATGTATTCAGATGTTGTAACGATCGGCCGATTGTTTTGAGAATTTAAGCTCCGTTCGGCGGCGTAAAGTCTTCAACAGCTTCATATTATGTGTATCGACTTGCGTGCATGGATGAATTCAGTTACCGGATGATTCAGAATCAAATTGGAAGAATGAGTCTAGTTTTGGAAGCTTAAGCGGTGAGAATTTGATCGGAATTTGACTTTTGGGTAAACGGCTCCGGAATGAGTTTTGGATGATGCCAGAATTGGACTTAGGCGCGCATGCAGAATCGGATTTAGGGGTCCATAGGGTGATTTGGAGCATTTCGGCGAAAGTTGGAAATGGAGAAGTTTGACCCATAGTTGACTTTTGTGATATCCGGGTCGGAATGTGATTCCAAGAGTTGGAACAGCTCAGTTATGTCATTTGGGACTTGTCCGCAAAATTTGGCGCCATTCCGGGTTAGTTTGATTGGTTTCGGCACGGGTTTTAGAAGTTGGAAGATTTGGACGTTGCTTGATGTGATTTGAGACCTCGAGTAAGTCCGTATTAGGTTATAGAACTTGTTTGTGTATTTAGACGGGGTCCCAGGGGCCTCGAGTGTGTTCAGAGTGGGTTACGGGCCATTTATCTCCTATTTTGAACTGTTGTTACTTGCCATCTGGTTTTCTTCTTCGCGTTCGTGTCTGCTCCTCCGCGTTCGCGAAGAGTAATTTTGGAGGAGGAATTAATTGTTCATCGCGTTCGCATGACCTCGTTCGCGATCGCGAAAGTCTGTTTACACCTTCTTTGCGTTCGTATCTTCTCTGTCCGCGTTCGTATAGTTCTTTCATTTGGGCAACAAATTATTCCTTAAATGCAATGCTTTGTGATCGCGAAGTGTGGCTTTGGGCAACTGATAATTCCTTCACTCCGCGATCGCATAAGCCCTTCTGCGATCCGTAGCACATTTCGGACAGTAGCCATTTTCCTTCTACGTGATCGCATCATTTCTTTCGTGACCGTGATGTATAAATACCTGGGCAGGTAAAATATATTTCCAAATCGAGGGTTAGACTATTTTTATCATATCTTGACTTGTAGAGCTCGATTTTGAGCGATTCTTTGTGGGTTTTTTAAGCAAATCGATTGGGTAAGTGTTCTTCATCTAGAATTTAATATATTTCATGATTTTATCTTTATTTTTATCATTTAATTTGTATTTTGAGTTGAGGAAAATATTGTATTTTGGAAGGAAGTTTTCAAAATGAAAAATCATGATTTGAAGGGTGAAATAGTATCGAAATTTAATAACTTTTGTATGGTTGAACTCGTATTGGAATGCATGTTCGAGTTTTATAAAATTTGTCGGGTTCCGAGGTGTGGGCATGGAGGTCGACTTTTGGATCATTTTTTGGATTTTGTTAAATATTGAGACTATGATTCAGAATAGTTTCTCATGAGTTTTATTTGTGTTTTGAAGTTATTTTGGTTAGATTTGAGCCATCCGGAGGTCTTTTCACCCGATAAGTTCATTGTAGAGTATCAATTTGTCTTCTTTGAGGTAAGTATCTTGCCTAACTTTGTGTGAGGGATTTCCCCTTAGGATTTGAGTCTTCTATGTTGATTGTAGTTCGTGTACGCGAGGTGACGAGTGCGTGCTTGGACTTATTTGTGGAAAGTTGGCCTTTAGGGTTCTTAGGTCCTTATATTCACTGAGTATGAAGTTGTTCTTGATACGACTGAGTTTCCTATTTACTAGTTTTACCTCTATATGCTTACTTGGAATTAATTGTTTTATGATTCACTCTTGCCTATTTGACTCTTATTTGACTTAACTGAAGATTTGTACATCTCCTATTGCCATGCTATCTATTCATAACTGCCTATCTTTATCTGAAATTATTATTATCTCATCTTATAATTTTTTTGTCTTAATTAAGGTTGCGATTATCTCTTTGCCGTTTATCCTTAATTGAATTGTTGAATAACCTTCGTAATTGCTCAACCTTAAAAGAAATTAGATATCCTATATTTCAGTTGACATAGCATTATTTCGAATTATTTGACTCGTATGTGTTTCCTTGTTGTTGAATTGTATATTGCGTGATCGTTGCTACATTTTAGTTTTCCCTTGTTAAGCTGTTCTCTTATACCTAACATTCGTTGCTACATCAAAGTTAGACATTCTCATTTGGATCATTAATATTGTGCGCATCACTGTTTGAAGCTCACATTTCTCTGAAGCGCATGACTTCACCAATTAAGCGAAAACCCCTCACTTCTCATAGCTTAATAGAATTAATTGACCTAGCGATTGACTATTAGCAGGACTACACTTCAAGCCGAAATAGTAACCCCCCCCCCCCCCTCCAACTGTTCCAATAGAAACTAGGTGCCATGTAAGCTGCATTTTAGTGCAGGTACCATGATGCAAAAGCATGCTCATGTAACCATGGGCTCTTTCTTGATGGGGACATCATGAAACAATAACATGAGAAGCTTACTTAATTGAGTTTTTTTAATTCTTGTGTCCATATAATTTGCTGTCTGTGTTTATAGTTATTTTTTCAGCATCACACATATTCCTCTTAATCTTTTGCTTCATTTGTGCCTTTTTTTGGTAACAACTGTGAAATTACTATTGATAACAAATAAGCTACAATTAGCAACACCTAAAGAGCACTCACTTCCACTGCCAATCCAATGTTTGCAGGGAGAGTTAGCCTCACAAAATCATCTAATTACAACTAAGTACAAAGTAAAGTGTGCAAAAAATCTCTGCTTCTTCTCGTTTTCTAGACATCCTAAGTATACCTATCCTCTCTTTAATCTCTTGTTTAATCTGTGCTATCTCAATCTTCATGTACATTTACTCCCATGAACATCTTCCAATTTCTGGCCTTCCAAGTATGATACACAACAGCCCCCCGGATTGCCACTACCACTTCCTTCTTCAGACTTGTCCATTGTTGCCTCTTTATTCTTTCCAAAGTTCGTTGAACCTCACCAAACTGTATATGGATACCAGCCCATTGCATGAGTGGTTCTCTTACTGCTGCTGTCCAATTACACTCTCCAAATGGGTGTTGGGATGTCTCTGTGATCTGATTATCATATAGGTGACATTGCATATCCTCCAGTTAAATATGCAACTTGAGCGGTCGATCTTTTGTTAACAATCTGTGTTGGTTAGCTAGCCATAGTATAAATCTATGCCTTGGCATTACCATTTTACTCCACAACAGTTCGGTTGTGTTTAATCTGCTCTTTGGTCCAAGTAGTGCAATGTAACTACTAGTGATTGAGTAGTCCCCTCCTTCTGTAAGAGTATATTTATCCTGATGATACCATGCATGCATCCCCTCCTTCATACCATTTAGTTTTCTCCAATACCAACTACTATCTTGAGGTGCTTTATGTGACCTTATATTAGTATCCCCTTTCATATAAATTCCATTTACCCATTTCACCCAAAGGGTGTGTTTATTTTCCACAAGTTGCCATAGCAATTTGCCCATTGAAGCAGTATTCCAGTTTCTGCATCCTTTGACGTTTAAGCCTCCTACTTTTTTAGGAAGACAAATCTTTTTTTTTTTTGATTTGCACCAGGTGTCCAAGTCTCTTCGAGCCCCGACTAATCCTGGGGGTGCACAGGCCCTCGGCAAGAAGTTTCCCGCAAGTGCACCACGGTTAATTCAGGTTTTACCCAGTCCGATGGCCCTCAGAAATTGTTTGCACCCAGTGGGTTTCGAACTTGAGACCTTGAAAGGGGGCAAAACCCCAAGGCTCAAGTCAATTGCCACCAGGCCAACCCCTGAGGGTTTTTAGGAAGACAAATCTTATCCCAAGCAACTAATGAAATCTTCCTCTTGCCTTCTGTGGATACCCATTAATACTTTTTGCATATCTTGTCCACTTCCTGTACGACACTCTGTGGTAAGATGAATACCGCTCCCCAGAAGCTATGTATGGAATACGGTACTGCATTCACAATTTGCAGTCTCGCTGCATATGAAAGTTGCCTTGAGTATGAGAACTTTATCCTGTAGGTTATCTTTTCAATCAACTGCTGGTAATCGTGTTTGTTCCACTTCTTAGGAGAGCCTAAGTACCTGATAGGGAAAGTACCTTCAGAGAACCCAGTCATTGCTAGTATTTGTTCCTTGACATGGCCATCAATGCCAACCAAGAATACACTAGATTTCTCCATATTTGCTACCAGACCTGAAGCATTAGTGAAATGAGCTAATGCTTCCATTACTCTAGAGATTGAATCTTGACCAGCTTTACAAAAAATCATCAGATCATCAGCAAAGATCAAATGAGTTAACTTCAGTTGTTTGCACGTTGGATAAAATCTGAAATATGGCAAGGAGATTACACACTTGAGCAATCTGGATAAATACTCCATTGCCAGAACAAACAATAGAGGAGAAATAGGGTCACCCTGTCTCAAACCCTTTTTTCCTGTAAAGTAGCCATAACTTTCACTATTTACATTTATGGAGAACTTTGGTGACTGACACACACCATTAGTAGCTGGATAAATTTGGTAGGAAATCCAAATCCCTTGAGTACTTCCAGAAAATCCCAGTTCACCATATCATATGCTTTCTTGAGGTCTATCTTCATGAGGCATCTAGGTGTGGTTCTTCTATTGTAATGTCTCAATATGTCATGACAAATGAGCACATTATGCATCATAGATCTCCCCTGAACAAAGGCTGATCGATTGTCAGCTACAATGTGTGTAATTGCATGCTTCAGTCTGCTGCATATCAGTTTGGATATACACTTGTAGATAACATTACAACATGAAATAGGTCTGAATTGATTAGCATATTCAGGTGCATCCACTTTTGGAATCAATGCAATGATGGTCGAATTAATCTGTCCGAGTAATTTGCCATTTTGGAAGAAGTCCAGCACATCCTCTCTCATATCCTGTCCAAGGCGAAGCAGCTTTGAAAAAACCACTCCCATATCCATCTGGACCTGGGCTCTTGTTACAATCAATTTGGAAGATTGCTTCTTTTACATCCTTGCTAGCAAATAGTTTCAGTAAGTCAACTTGTTGGTCCACGTTGAGGATAGGCCCTCTATTCAGCATACTCCTGAATGCATGTATTCTGGAAGTATTTGTATGACCCAGTAAGCCTTCATAATACTCTACAAACAATTGTGCTATCGTGTTTGGATTATGCTCTCATTCTCCTTGTGTTCCTTCTTCAGTTGAGTCACTGCCTGCTTGAGTTTCCTGTGCTTAATAACTGAGCGAAAGTAACTTGTGTTGTTATCACCAAGTTGAACCTAGGTTGCCTTACTCTTTTGTTGCAAATACATCTCAGCTAGGTAGGATGAATTCCTGAACTTTTGATATAGTGCCTTTTCTCCGAATTGAAGTTTTGAGTCCATAGGATTAACTTGTAGTATTTGTTGTACCTGCTGTAGTTCCATCCTATCTTCTTTGACTTCATCCTCAATAGTCTTGAAATGGTTTGTATTGAGAATCCTCAAGTTCTTCTTTAGTAGTTTTAATTTCTTCACAATTCGAAACATTTTTACAACCTTCTATTGGAATAGTCCATCCCTGTTGAACTAGCTCCATAAACTGAGGGTACTTGGTCCAAACATTACAAAATTTGAATGCTTTTCTGGTTCGTTGTCTCTCCTCTTCCATACTAATCTTCTGTGGACAATAGTCACTTATCCCTTTTGGCAGGAATTTGGCCTCACAATTAGGCATTAAGTCAAGCCATTCACTATTTATGAATGCCAGTCTATTTTGGAATAGATTCTCTGGTCACGATGCCTGTCATTCCATGTATACTTATTGCCTTGATGAGGAAATTCTATCAATCCACAATCCTCTACACATTGTTTGAAGTCCATTATTTCAGCCCATGACACCGGATTACCCCCAGCCTATATTCCACAGAGAAAATTGAGTTGAAGTCTCCTAGGACCATCCATGGTAGTATGCAATCATTGTTTTGATATGCTAGTTCTTGCCATAATGATCTCCTATCTTCTCTGGAGTTGAAAGCATACACTACTGATAGCTGAAACCTCAATTGTAATGGAATATAGATGACTTCAAAAGTAATCGCCTAAGCAGTAATTCTCATTGGAACTACAGTGTAGTAATCTGGCCTCCATGCAATCAATATTCTCCCATTGTGATGAGTTTCCAAATTAGTTAGATGACTCCAACCATTAAACAATTTGGTTGCAACTTGATCAAACTTTTCCTTCCTCACTTTATTTTCAAGCAAGCCTATCAGGCCCACTTCTTCATTATTGCAGAGGAGTTTAACCTCCTCCTGCTTATTGGGGCCATTCAGCCCTCTCACATTCCAAACAATTAAGTTAACCATCCCCAAGTGGAGGGGTAGGTCGACCTCCCACATTTGCCTCCACTTCCAGCACTGTTACACTTTTACCAGGTGCATTCAAGACTTGGAATGAGTTCTTGTTCATTACTTGTTGGTTTTGCTTCTGGCCGGCCTTTCCTGTTTTCATTGGAGTAATCCATCTTGATGTACTTGCTGTTTGTGCCTTCGATTTCTCAGTTCCTTCATCCTTCGGTAACTGTGTACTGGTATTTCAACACAAGGGGAATTTTGCTTTCCCATCTGTTCATGTTCCTCATTTGTGTTTTGAGTCTTCTCTTGTTCCTTTTGGACAGGTTTAGGAGGGTTCTTCTTTCTACAAATATCATCTGCATGACCATATTTCTTACAGTAGCCACACAGTGTTGGTTTCCAATCATACATCACCTTTTTCTCTATCTTAGTCCCTCTTTCATTCCTAAAGAAGACCACTTCTAGCAACGTTGCTCTCATGTCAACTTCCGCCAGAAGTCTTGCGAAGTTAAGTCCAATTTTCTTCTCAGTGTTGTGATCAGCCATTAGAGGCTTCCCCACAAGACTACCAATTTTACTTGGCCCCTTAGGACTCCAATATTTGAAGTCAAGCTCAGGGAATTTCACCCAAATTGGAACTAAGAGAAGTTCTTCTCTGTTAAATTCCATCTCTGGAGACCAGGCTTTGACAATAAAAGGCTTATTGTCGAATCGTACCAGGATTATGCTATTCTTTAACATTAAAATCTTATTCGGTCCGTGTTTAGCCCATAGTTTCTATATATTCCCTTTAATTACAACAAATAGAGGGTGGGCTCCTAGCACATAGTAGACCACCCGCAGACTTCCAATACTCAATTTTAGAGGCAAAATTATCCAATTCAATAGCAATAATTGAATCCTCACCTTGCTTTGTTGATGGAACATATTCCAATTTGAATCCTGCATTTGAAATTTTTGAGATATCAAAGCTATCCCATATGGTAGGTTTTACTCTCGATTTCTCTTCCTCCTCAACTTTATCTGCCCATGACTTTCTCCGGTTGCTTCCTTCATCAAATTGGACTGATGCACTCACAATTTCACTTCATTGTTTCTGTGCTAAGAGCTTTTGAGCTCGAGATTCTTCAATTTCATGAGTTACTGTTTCATTGGATCTCAAATTAGGTTGAGCCTCAACTGTTTCAATTTGGGAGCCTAATGTTATTTTTTGACCTTGTGGAGCTTGCGAGGATGTAACCTGTGCCATTAATGCCTTCTGTGAAGGTACGTGAGCTCTCTTCCCCACGATCGGCGCACGTTCATTTGTGCCTTTCTTTATTAAAGTCCGAGCTTTATTTGCTCTTTCCACTTAAAGCTCTAATAACCTTGGCACTTTTTTATTCGTCTTTTGTATTTGATAGTACTAAGCACATGATTCAAGATATCTACAATGAACATTGTAACAAACAACACCGATATAAAGGGCGGTATTTATTAGATTATTTCCATACTAATAGTTGTTGGATTTTAATTATGGGGAGTTGGCTGAAGCTTTAGGTAAATAATCTTGGAAAGACACCAAACAATCTCCGATAAGTTTCATCCCATTCCCATACTCGTGGAAAGAGATATTCCCTTCGAAAGCTCCATCTAATTACGACAATGCCACTGCTCCTTTGCCAAGTCAAGCCCATAGGTAACGATCTCGAAAAGACGCCAAATTTGGTAAGCATATTCTTCAACACCTTAGGAGATGTGCTCTCACCTGATATCCCAGGATTCCAATTATAGCTCGATAACATGTGGCACTGACACTCCTAGAACACACGGGACTGTCGACCACATGGTAGACCTTTGGGTGCCTCCCAAGTCCTTGCTTGATCCTTTGGCACTCTTAGGACATATAAGACATTGTCTCTTCATGGTTTCTCCTACCGAATTGGCCTTTACTAGATGCTCTTCTTCTTTTCAATTTTTTTCAGTTTGTATTTCTCTTCTTCTGTTTTTTTTTAATTTCTCTTTCTTCACTGTTCACTGCTCTCCTCTACTCTCTTCTTCTTTTCTATTTCTTCTCAGAACTTATCTCTCTATTGAGCCTTGTTTTCTACTTTATGCTTTTGCTCTGCTTTTTCTTAATTTATGTTATTTTCCACTTTTCACTGTTCTCTCTTCTGTTATTTGTCGTTATCTGTTATGTTTTCACTGGTCACCATTATATGTTCACTGTTTGACAGTTTTGTTTTATTTTGTTGTTTTTTTTTGGTTGTTGATTGTAATCTCATTTTTTGAGGATTATTGACTATCTAGTTTTAGTATCTATTATTTACTTCTTGATTTAAGAATTGAAATAATTGCTTAATATGTTATTTTTATTGACTTCTTGGTCATTTATCTATGCCTATTTAATTTTTTTTATTTATGTGTTAGACTGCGCTTCACATGAAAAAAGCGTGCGCTTCGCTTTGCGCTTCTCGATTCGGTGAAGCGAGACCTCCTCGCTTTTTTCCGCTTCTCGCTCTCCAAAACACTGCTCTATATCATTACTATTTTTATTTTTTAAATTATTAGGAACTAGAGTATGATTTTTACAACTCTAATTATGTTCCATAGTCATGTTATAGTAGTAATGCATCTCATGTCTTTTACTTTTCCAAGTAAGGAAAATAAAAATTTAATGTGTAAGCACATTTAGCATGTTTATACAGATATTTACATTTTCCTACTAATTTTATAATTTTCTTGATTTTTCTACAATTTTGTTTTAATTTTTTATTTTATTGTAATTTATATAATATTGAAGATTACATATTCATGGAGTTTATGCCCCGCACCTCACTACTTATGCCTCGCCTTATGTCCATGCCTTTTAAAACATTAATTGGGACAAAAAAAGAAGAGTATTTTCCTTTGATAAATGACCACAAAACGGAAACTCTTTTCTTACGAGAATGACCCAAAATGGTTGAGTCCCAGACTTAAATGAAGGTTCTTCCCGGCAGAACTTTTGCACTTGCGGTCACTGGCCCGCATTTGTATCAATTTGGGTTAAAAATCAACCCAACTTTAGATGGGTTAAGATGGGTTGGGTAAAGATGGGATGAGTTCAACAAAATGGGTAGGTCAGGTTAATGACCGGCCCAACCTTAGACGAATTGGACATTTTAAGTTGAACCCTTTAATTGGGATCATCAATCTCTCGATTGACCCAATTTCTTGTTAGCCAAGTTATCTTAGAATAAGTCCCTCTTTCTCAATTAAAGACTAAGTCAAATAGGTATGAACTAATGTTTGCAACCATTAATTCCACAAATTAATTCTGTAATAGCTCTCATCTCTGAGAAACCCTAGCCGCCGCTGCTTGGTTCTTCTCCGATTCCAACCTAGAGATAGAATCTACTTATGATATACTTACCTTATTAATCTTCTTTCATTATTGGTCGTTCGTTTGTGGTGTTACTTAGGTACTTGCCCACTGGCAGGCTCGCAAAATGGCAAATTCTGCTCACAGAGTTCGATATCATTTTTGTCACTCGCACCTTAATGAAAATGCTTGAATACCATTTACTTCGGTTACAAACAAGGTTGCTACTGAAGTATTCCAGATACAAAGTATGGAAAGGTGTGTCGGTGGTTCTCCTGGTATTTGGTCGACCTTGGAGTTGTAGGTCTCCACCTTTTGTCGTTAGCTTCGTGGACCCCGGAGTGCCAACAAGCCTTGGAGGAACTCAAGCGGTACCTCTCGATCCTGCCTTTGCTTCACACTCCGAAGGCAGACAAACGGTTGTAGCCAATGACCTCCGAATTCAATTTCGGGCATATGCCCAAGTCCCAAATCACGTACGGACCTACCGAGACTGTCAGAACGCTGATCCAAGTCCATTTGCTCAAAACGTTGACCACTTCTCGCAGAAATCAATTAGTATTACTATATATAAAATTAATATGCATATTCGGTGGCCACTTATTGCAGAAATCAATAATGATTGGGTCTAAGGGACCCAACGTGAAGGGGTAAGTGTAAACAATTAAGAAACTCTCCACGTAGGGTTTAGGGTTTAGGGGTATTATTAATTTATGCATTACTAATTCCTATATTATAATCCATGTAGGGGCGTACCGAACCATTTTCACTTGAATTTTTTTTTCACTTGAAATTTTTTATCACTTTTTGCCGAAATTTTACATTTTTTATGTCCAAACCCCACATAATATTAAGCAAGATTCTTACCCCAAAAGCCGTAAATCAACACTCTAAAATAACTTTTCCTTTACAATTCACCTCCGCTTGGCTCAAACTGTTATGCGACGCCTTCTTGATGTTCCTTGGAAGGGCAACGTAAAGCTAAACAACCGATGTCAGTGCCGTACGGGAAAACCAATGTCGTGAGCAATTGAGAGAACTGAAATGAGAAATTGTGAATGAAAGCTGATAATTGTATTGATGATTGAAAGCTATTACAAAATGATGCGGTGTGGTGTTGAGTAGTGCTGGCAAAAATGGCCCAAGCCCATTTAACCTGCCCAACCCGGCCAATATTTAACGGGTTGGGTGACACATATAATTCTGATGGGCCAATTTTGAGCCCAACCATTTTAACCCGTGCAAACACAATAGCCCAGTTCAGCCCGTGAAACTGCCCAAACTCAACCCGTCAAACTTCTCCAGCTTCAAGCCTTCAGCCCATTAACGCTTTAAATTGAGGAGTGAGGACATTCATTTGCGGCAGTAAAGAGGATATCACAAGGATTTGAAAATGGAAATAGTACTTGCCATTCAACTTTTGGTATATTCCCTTTTTAAATAAAATCTTCTATTTTAAGTTATATAAATTAAATATTTGTTCTTTTTTCATACTTTTCTTTCTATCTAGATTGACATCAGAGAGAGAAATTTACTTTTGCTCATGCACACAAGCATTTGACAGCACGTATATATTATTATTTATCTTTGGTGTAAAAAAAATAAAATATAAAGCTAACAATTAAAAATCAATTTGGCTGCAACAATATTATACCTGAATTCTTTAATCTGCAAAACTAGTATAATGAACATAATTACAAATCGGTATCAAATCTGAACGTCCCATTACTAGTGTTTAATTAAGTTAAATTACTATATCCCTATCAAAATGAATTTATATAACTATTAAAATAATTACTGGGACTAATAGTATAATGCATGAAATAATTTTATACAAAACATGTACAATAGTTATCAATCAAGTTTGATTTCCAATCGTTGTGCACATTATTGTGAAATGTGATTACTTGAACATCAAAGATAATTAATAATTCCATTAATGGGTCAAGCTGGGCGGGTTGGGCTATAGCCTATTGTTTAGCCCATCTTGACCTAACCCATTTCAGCCCAAGTAAAGTTTGGGTTGGGTTGGGTAATGACTCATTTATTGATTCAACCTATTTTGACCCATTTAAATTAAGCCCAATCCGCCCATTTGCCGCCCCTAGTGTTGAAGGGGAAAGACACCAGTACAGAGGAATGATTGCTTGAAAATGTTTGATTGCTTGATCCCCCTAATAATGCTTAAAAAAATAAACAAAAGTTACATGACTTGACCTAGCTAAGCTAGAGAAATATACCGAATGAAAATGAAATGAAACTACTCTATAATTACAAGGAAAAACTTAGTTTACTACAAGGTAGAAACAAGTCTGAGGGCAGCAACTTTGTCTTACAGGTCAGGGTCTGTGCGCGGTGTGCTGTTAGTGCGTGCGAGACTTGTTGTATTTGCCTGCGGCTGGGCGCTGGTGCTTGGTATCGGGGTCTGTGCGCGAGACGCTGTTGGAATGAGCCTGCAGCTGGGCGCTGGCGAGAGTTATCGGTGGGGTTACAGAGGCACATGCGCGCTTGTCACTTGGCGCTGCCGAGACCACGGGGCCGACTATGGCACTAGGCATTGGAAGGCTTGCTAGGACTCCATGAGGCGCGTCCAAGGGGTCATGGGGCGTGGCTGGAAAGCAGCCCATGGCATTCTCCCCCATCTGAGTTGGTGACGTCCTCGGAGCCTTACCTGCATGGTGATGATTGATCATGTTAATGTTGGCTTTGAGGTCTGTTCCCCTCTGTGTTTTGAGTTAGAAATGATGTAATGATTTCAGGCGGCTGACATGGATGACTGGATGGATCTTCTACCAGGATGGAGTCTTCACTTGGTATGTGGATTTCCCAATGCGTCTTTCGATGGACAATGTGTTTTTGCAGCAGGCGAGGGTCATGGGTCCTCTCTGCAAACAAGTACCTGTTTAGCATCACTTTGTCTCCTGCTTGATGTTCGACAAAGCAAAGATTTTGATCGGTGAATTTTTGCCTGCTCTTGGGCTTTGACGAGACCGCACTATCCCCATATTGTGCTCCCATTCCGTGGAGAAATTGGCAGTTCGAGGAGATTTCGACATGGTTGATGCATTCACCGTTTGCGGGAGAATCGGTTTTCCGGTAACAATTTCAAAAGTGCTTTTATTTGTATGATGGCTCTTTTGAGAATTGAAACCAAGTTGAGTAGCATCCAAAAGCTTCAGTGATCCGGTTACAAAGTAGCGGAGATATTCCTCCAACATGTCATTGAACCGATCCAACTGGCCATCCAATGGTGGATGGATGCTTGAGTTAAGATTCAATGTTGACCCGAAACACTTAACATGGAACAACTGGCACTAATCTTGGGAGGTGAAGTAGAAACACTACCTACCGTCTTATCTTGGCATGCCTTTGGGTGCCAAATCTAAATCCAAAGAGATATGGAACAATGTTATTGAAAAGTGTGAGAAGAAGCTCGCCAGATGGAAATCCCAGTACCTATTAATGGGAGGAAGATTTATCCTTATCAACTTAGTCTTAGATGCACTACCAACATATATAATGTCTCTTTTTGCTATTCCGACAGGAGTCATACAGAAATTGGACAAACTACGAAGGACCTTTTTGTGGCAAGGGAACGAAGAAAAAAGGGGTTTTCACTTGGTCAAGTGTAAATCTCTTATAGTTGGGAGAGCTCATGGTGGACTAGGCATTAGGAATTTGAAGGATCATAGCAAGGCTCTCAAGATGAAATGGTTATGGAGATATTCTCAAGAACCCCAAGCCATATGGGGTAATGTGATCAAAGCCAAATATGGCGAGGAAGACAAATGGATAACAAAGGATGTAAATACAACATTTGGAGTTAGCTTATGGAGATCCATCAGGTCACTCTGGCCTATTCTAAAGAACCACTCATCCATTAAAGTGCAAGATGGCAATAAAACCTCCTTCTGTAAAGATAACTGGAAGGGAATGGATGCTTAAAGGACCCCTTCCCCGATATATATGTTCTAGCACAACATCAACAAAACACAGTGGCTGAAATGTGGTCCCCTCAAGGATGGACACTTGTTTTCAGAAGAAGCTTGAATGATTGAGAGGTGGCCAGAATGATTGACTTCTACAAACATCTGGAAAGATTCATAGGTTTACAGAGTGGGGTGGGCACAATAAGGTGGTAGGGACATAACAATGGCACTTATAAGGTGAATGCAGCATACAAGATACTTAATCAAGCTAACATGCAGATTAACAGCTGGCCTTGGAAACATATATGGAAAACCAAGATTCCCTATAAGGTAGCGTGTTTTTCTTGGTTATTAGCACTCTTATAAAGAGAGGGATTCAATTGTTCTCGAAATGTCACTTATGTGGAGAAGATGTTGAGACAGTTAGCCATCTATTTTTACATTGTAAGATAACTGACCAGCTATGGAAGATCTTTATTAACCTCAGGGGAATAGCTTGGATAATGCCTAGTAAGATTGGAGAGCAATCCCAGCATGTATTCAAGATGTTTCGAGGAAGATCAAGCTTAATTGTGTTTAGCTTTTTTGCTTTTGGTGTAAACAAATCTACACATAAGATACAGTTTCAATCATGGATGTCCTAGAATCTTGTTAGGCATGAGGACCAATTTTTTTTTTTTTTTTGGCTATTAACTTGTAAATATGGTTTCACTACAACCTATGTACTGTTTTTATCATAATATACATATGTTACAATCTCAAAAAAAAAAAAAAAAAAAAAAACAAGAGATGGTAATATCTATAGTCTGAACTAGTTTGCTGCTATTGGTAACACGCGCCACACGCCTATCTATAATGAAAGTGAAGTGGTATGTCTCCTCTTTGTTCCCTTACACAAAGAACAAAGCAGAAAATAGTAAAATTTTGATTATCACTTTAGACAGGCAGAAGTAGGAATTGAATAATGTTGGATGAATTGCTAGCATGTAGTTGATGCTAAGAGATCAGATGAAGCAGCAACTTGTTTGCTCACAAATACAGATTTACTTGGAAGAAAGAAAGGAAAGAGAAGGGTGACCGTATTGAATGTGTGTTTAAAGCATGACTTTACATCTTGTGTTCATGTCAAAAGAACTTGTTTGTGGTTGCTTACCTTTTAGTCTTATTGTAATTTTTTCTCTTTACTTTTTGTTACCTCCACTTAAATAGAAGTTCTCTTAAAGTAATCAAATGTGGAACCCTTTTGAACAGATCAAATAAGCTCAGACATCTCAGACTTGTCACGTGTTATTATACAGAAGATGGATGTTTGGCTGCAGCTGCTAAGAACTTCCCTTTGTTGGAGGAGTTGCACATATACTTATCTGATATGAATAAAGATGATATAGAAGTTATTGGTCAATCTTGCCCTCTGCTGAACTCATTTACTTTGAATGCCTGCTGTTTTTGAGGATATCAATGCAATGATGTAGCTCTAGCTGTTGCTAGAAATATGCCTAAACTGAGGCACCTTTCCCTTCTTGGAAATGTCTTGACAAATGAAGGCCTGTATGCCATTCTTGATGGCTGTCTTCACCTTCAATCGCTCGACATACGCCACTGTTTTAATATCAATCTTGAAGGGGATTTAGGAGGAAGATGTAAACAACAGATTATAGATCTAAAGCTCCCTCATGATTCCACTTATGGTTATGAATTCGATGCTCAAGTTTGTGATTGTTCATCTCTTGATGAAAACTACCCATATCAAATTAGGGATTTTGCTGATGATGACTTCCATTGGTTATCTGATACCAGCCTTGGCCATCAGGACTATGATGATTATGATGGCTACTACGACTAAGTCCATTTAGCAGCAAGTATCTTGATGAAAATGTTTTCTTTTATGAAAGCCATATTCAAACCTTAAATTACTGATGGTAAGAACCAAATATTCTAGTACCAGTTTTGTTTCATCTTTCTTTTCTTTTGTTCTGTTCATCACGGTAAATAGAAAGGGAAGGGGAGAAGACAAAATGGCTATTTGATACAGAACATTCTCGGTGGTTGCATTTGGTATTTTGCAGGTTTTTGTGTTTGCGGCTGATTGTGATTAGAATGACCAAAGTAATCCTCTTCCTTTTGCATTTGAGGTGACTTCTTACATCTTGTTTGGATGATTGTTACCTATTGTATTGTATCATATTGTTACTTTAAATGCGATATTTGTTTTGATTGTTACTTAAATTTTATTGTATCGTATCGTTAAATCCGTTACGCAACGACGAAATGTGCCACTTTATGTAATGATCGATTTGGTGTGGTGTCGTCGTTACCTTGTCCTTTTTTCTCATCTCACCCTTCATCATTATTAAATAATCTTATTTCATCATTTACCTTATTTTTTATATAATAATTGTACCTTGTATCATAATATTTTTTTAATATAATATTGTAAATTTATTCTTCATATTGTCATATTACTGGTGCGTGATATCATAAAATAATGACAAATGATATAATTTATCTAAAATATTCATCAAACGATACAATACAATACGATATGTAACAGCCATCCAAACAAGTTTGTTAATAACTTTTGCCCTTGTTTTGTTCATGCCTCAAAGGTTCTCCGGACCGACCCCCCCCCCCCCCACCCCCGGAGGGGGGCTTGCCAAGACTTTTCTAATTTGCTATGTATCTTATATCAACTTTATTTGTAATGATGCATGGGATATCCAATTATTTATATCCAAACTGCAAGACACCATGTTAGTCAATTATATGGCAAACAAACAATACAAAGAGGATATGAGGGTAAAATTCAAGATAGTTGTTGACTTCTAAGTGATCCGATTTTAACTCACATTTGAACGAAGTACAACTCTTTCTAATAATGTACAACTCTTTCTAATAATGTACAACTAGTCTCTTTGGCAACTTCTGATTAAAAGATAACGTAAGATTGAAAAATGTAATGTTGTGACTTAACTTCTTTACCAAGCATAATGTCTATAGCAATCCTATTTTTACATACTATCTGTTGGGCTTCCCGGATCTTTCGGATCGATTAACCTATGTGCAAATGCAGTTTTGTTTTTACATACTAATGAGTGTTAGACACGTTGTCCTTTACACACATTATTTGTTGCTTAAGTCCTTTACACACATTATTTGTTGCTTAACTATGACTAATTAAAATGTAACTTTATCTAGATTTATTAGTATTTATGTTACGTTCTTAGTCTTTAACTAAGTATACATGCGACACTTGACAACTCGCTCACGATCTTACACAGCTTGCTCACGTTCTTGCTATGCCAAGTCGGCCTTACTACACTCAAGATCGCTAAGGAATGTTAGAACACATGAGAATTTCCAAAGGAAGCTTTTGTATTAGAGAGAACTTGATTGTTTTGTTTGATGAATGATGAATTACAAATGAATGCCCCCTATTTATACAAGCAAATTTTGCTTGGTTAATTACAAACGAATGCTCCCTATTTATACTACTCACCTAGGGGCTAGTGAATAAATAATAATTATATCACAAGTCCTTCCATATTTATAAATAAGTACACCTTCTAGAGTTTTCTATATGACTAGAACATTTTAAGGCTTTCCAAAAGAGTCTTTCTACCAAGTCCATAAATATCTAGAGCTTTCCCAAGAAAATTCTCCATAGTTCTAGAATATTCCAGCAAGAGCTAGTCCCTAACTTATGTAACCCTTCCATATGACAAAGTTTGCTTGGTGAATTACAAATGAATGCTCCCTATTTATACTAATCACATAGGGGCTAGTGTGTAAATAATAATTATTTCACAAGTCCTTCCATATTTACAAATAAGTACACCCTCTAGAATTTTCTACATGACCAAAAAATTCTAAGGCTTTCCAAAAGAGTCTTCCTACCAAGTCCATAAATCTCTAGAGCTTTCCCAAGTTCTAGAATATTCCAGCAAGAGCTAGTCCCTAACTTATGTAACCCTTCCATATGGCTAAAATATATGCCAAGTGGCACATACATGGCATGATAATGTGGCGGGTCGTGACATTAGCTATAATAAATCAAAGAGAATTTTCATAAAGCACTATTGTTTAGTGATTATTAGCTATCTATATATACCATTTACTATATTACTGCTTGTAGCTATGTTTTCTGTTGTTATAAGGTGTATTTGAAGTATTTAAGCTACTATATTCATGAATACAATAGCAAAACTCGGCGTGAATATGGGAAATTTCAGCTAATCAGTTGTTGTGTTCGACTGTATTCACGAGCTGTATTCGTGAATACAGTAACGTAAGTTGCGTAAAAAAGGACCTTTCAACTGTTTTAAAATGGAAAGGGAATCAATTAACCAAATAGTCTCCTAATATAACTCAACTAACACATTATATCACCCATAATCTGTATTTCACGCTTCCAGAAAGATCTCCCATCCGAAAAATAGCAAAACACAGAGCAATCTCTGGATTTTCTATTCTCCCTTTTTTCTGTTGTTCCAGTTCGTGGAAGTTCTGTTTTCAACCACTAAAAATCGAGATTCATACAATTGTATACAGAAATACGATATAATTCGACTTTACATATGGCAAGTTTAATCGTGCTATTGCATCATTATGGCAAGTGGATCAGTGAGAGTAACTACGTCGATTATCGATTGAGGGAATACTGATAAAGGAGTATGCGTCGTATAATGATTTGGTTGCTTCAATTTCGAATCAATTGGACATAGCTTTGAGCTCAAAGTCTATTAAAATTCAATATAAAGTAGAAGGAAATTGCACGCCATATGAAATGCACAATGACATGGGTTACATGGTGTATGTAGAGTTGAAAAAAGAGAACAGAGAATTCAGGATATATCCTTTATGCATAACAACAATTGACAACGAAGTTGCAGCTAGAGGTAGTGTAATTCAAGACGACATTGTGCAAATTGACGAAGCAATTCAAAGATATAATTTTGATATAGATGATACACTTGCTCTTGATGTTGTCAATTCAGGAAAACCAATTGGGGTGTTCGAACTGGATACGGATTTGATAATTTCAAAAACTAATCAAAGGGAGGTTATGGCTGGACAAGTATATAAGGATACGACTACATTGAAAGAGGTGATGGAATATTATGCTGTATTTGAAAGGTTTCAATTCCGGGTTGATAGGTCTAATGCTATCAGGTTTGAGTGTTCTTAATTATTTAGAATTTTTTGTACATGGCATTCATGGTAGGATTTGTAAATGGTATTAAGATGTATTTAGATATATTTAGGAATTTTTACATGACTTTCACTGTATTGCTTATGAATTTTTTTATGTATTTTAAATACATGTATTCTTCTGTATTTTATTGATAACTACTTATTATAGTATCTCTCACTATTTTTTTTAGATGTATTAGACGTATTTAAATGTATGCATATAACTAAAGGTGTATTCAGACGTATTTAAATGTATTTATATATATATATATATATATATATATATATATATATATATATATATATATATATATATATATATGTGTGTGTGTGTGTAATAATAAATTTAAATAGCTATATGAATGCATTTTTTGTATGCATTTATACTGATCATATATATAATGATAAATTATTTGCAGCTATATATTATTATGTATGTCAGAAGATTGTGAAGTGAGGTTTAAGGCTTCTAGCATTAACAAATCACAACTATTCAAAGTAAGAGAGTTCAATGATAAGCATACATGTCCGTTGAAGGACAAGGTGTATGGGCAACGTCAGACAAGTAGCAGCCTTATCGGTGGTATGATTAGGTCCAAGCTTACTAATCATAAGAGGAAATACACCTCAAAGGATATAATTGATGATGTGAAATCAGATTTAGGTGTAGATGTTAGCTACATGTTGGCGTGGCGCTAAAGAAAAGGCAATGAATTTTTTAGAGGTGAACCGATTGATTCATACAATAAATTACCAGGATACTCATATACAATGGATATGACATATCCCGGGTCTCACATTAGAATGCTAAAATCGCCAAAAAATGAGTTCATGTATGTGTATATATTTTTGTATGCCTTTATAAAGGAGTTAAATCATTGTAGACCCATTGAGGTTGTGGATGGAAGTTACCAAAAAATCTTATTATACCGGGACATTCGTCTCGGCCAACACGTTGTATGGTGCAGGTGAGTATGTAGATTATAATAAAATTTGTTAATATTAATATCTATGTCATATAAAATGAGTTCCATTTTAAAGATTAAAATACATATTTTAAACATATGTACGCAATTGTCTTTACAGGTCATATATTGCCATTAGCATATGGTGTTATAGATTCAGAGAATGATACTGCTTGGTCGTGGTTCTTTGAGCAATTCAAGGAAGCATATGATGAGAGGGAAACCATGTGCATCGTTTCAAATAGGAATGAGAGTATCATCAAATCTGTATCGAGAGTGTATCCAGAGGTACCACATTTTGCTAGTATATGACATCTATGGAACAACGTATATAAGGAATTCAAAAAGAGTCATGCAAAGTTGAGCGAGATATACTTCTCGATGGCAAAAGCATTCACAAGATGAATTTGACAGTCTAATGAAGAAGGTGGAGAAGGTAGATATTAGGGTGAAAGAATACTTGGAGTTAGCTGGATACGAAAAGTGGGCTAAGTTGTATGCACCTGTTAACAAGGGATGGACCATGACGTCAAATATTGCTGAGTCAATCAATGCCACACTTGTATCAGCAAGGGAATTGTCAATATACAACTTCCTCGAAGCAGTTAGGAAGATGTTTGGACGTTGGAATTGTAGCAACCAGAAAGAAGCTACACAGACATACACAACGCTTGGAAAAAAATACCAGGAGATGCTTACTTTGAATGAGGCAATGTCTACACGCATGACAATATGTTTTATTTTTATAAGTTACTGTATCATATATTTAGCCCTGGTACAAGGTATATTTATTTCTGACACAATTTAACTATTCGAAATACAGTCCATATGCTTAGTGTATCGTTAGTTGAATTTCATGTTTTTGTTTCTATCCATATGCATTTTATAAGTAGATATTTACTGTATATCAATGTATTCAAAAGGTAAGAAGTCATCATCTTTAATATTCTGTCAGTCTACATATAGGATATATTCCTGTGTATTCAAACAATTTCATTGTATTCATCTGTATGTCTTTGTATTTTATATACAAAAATATGTTTGTATTCAATATATATTTTTTTGAATTCAATATATATGATGATTCTTTGATAAATAAAAATTTACTGCTGTATATTTAAATTATATTTTAATTGTATATAACTATATTGTAATTAATACGTCTATTCTTTGGTATATAAATGAATTTTTTTGTTTATATGTGTTCCAAACTTATAGGTCTATGTTTAAATGTAGATGGTACCATCGACTAAATACTATACGGTGAACGATGAAGGAAGGCATTACAGCGTGTACCTCTTAGAGAGAAAATGCGTTCATGGGCAGCTCCAAGTTGACGAATGACTATGCCCATATGCTTGGGCTGTATAGAAGAGCAAGTTTCTAATACCAAAAGATTATTGCTCTAACTATTACAAACTAAATTCTGTAGTAATAATATACGAGGTGCTTGTGTATCCGCTGTCGGATCGAAATGAATGAAATATACCAACATATATATCATAGGAAGTTGTATTACCACTCAAATGGAAAAGACCTCCTGGAAGGCCAAAGAAGAAGCGCGATAAGTTGTTCAGTGAATTGCTGCAACAGAAAAATCAACATTCATGTAGCATATATGAGTAGAGAGGACATAATAAGCGAACGTGTAGAAATGCTCCACATAGGACTTAATTCACATTCTGACTTGTATTAGTGCTATAATGATGTGTCATAGATTCCGGTGACATTTTAAAATAATACATTTTGGATTTTTTGCGTGAATAGATTCTAGATATAGTTAGTTGGTATATTAAATTATTGTGTGAATACATAATTCAGGGTACACTCATATTCTACATTCGAATACATCTGACTACATACGAAAACAAACTGTTATAAAATTGAATATGAGTGTATTACAAAAAGATTTCATATGTCATTCAGCAATACATAAGTCATTCATTTTTTTGAATACATATAAATAAATCTAGATACAAAAAATGTTTGGATTTGAAATTGCATAATGTTTCTGAATATACAATTCAAACAAATACATCTGTATATATATGAATACATCCTGTTAAATACATATGAAAACTACCTGTTAAATAGATATAAATACAATCTGTTTAATACATACTTATATAATCTGTTATACACTGTGTCTGACTTGAATATACAAGTCAATCGAATACATCTGAATACATACGAATACAACATGTTGAATACATATGAATATAACCTGTTGGATAAATATAAATACAACAGGTTGAATACATACTTATACAACCTATAATATTCAGTTTCTGACTTGAATATACAATCCAAACGACTGAATCTGAATACATACGAATACACCCAGTTGAATACATATGAATATAATCTGTTGGATACATACGAATACAACCTGTAGATTAAGTATGAATACTGATGCACAAAACATTGAAACATCGATTGAATACTTAAAGTGATCATATATAAACATTGTGGATACAATGATTAAACTAAAAACATGATTTTTTTTAACTGAACACCATCTTTACCAAAATAATATTCAAAAAACAGTATTCACATAAACTACCTTCCAAAAGTACATTCACCTAAAACTACTCTAACACTATCTTCACCGACATATCTGAATCCGTGATTTGCCTAACAATCTTTGATGGTGCTTTGTTCTCACTTATGGAATCAGCGTCTATTTTCCGCATAGCATAGTCCCAAAGGAGAGCACCATATCTTTGACGGAGTAATTTGGCATCAAATGTTGTTTGTGGAACCAAACAAAGAATGCTGGAAACTCTGCGTATGCCGCAACATGCTGTCACACCTCCTTTTTCCGCCCCGCGAAGGGTGAAGGAGTTTTTTCCAATTAAAGGACAATCGAAACGGGATTTGTTTATTTATTTCAGAGTCGTCACTGGGGAGATTTATGGTGTCCCAAGTCACCGGTTGAATCCCGAATCGAGGAAAGAATGACTCTGTTTAACAGTCCGCGAATCAGAAATCCGGATAAGGAATTCTGTTAACCCGAGAGAAGGTGTTAGGTATTCCCGGATTCCGTGGTTCTAGCACGATCGCTCAAATATTATATTTGGCTTATTTATCTGATTTTTTTTAAAAAAAATTAAGATCTTATATGCAAATTTAACTTTGACCCGCTTTTTATCATTATTGTTATTATTATTATTTTATACAAGAATTGCAACATCGTGAAAACGCATCTCGAATCACGTCACAACCAGTGTACACATGATTTGTTGACGCATTTTGACTCCGCCAAGATTGGGATTTGGGTTACATAAATGCACACCAATGTTTAAGAAAATACCCTTATTAAATACGCGCCTAAAGACTACGCGTTGTTATACTTTTTGGTAGGACCGTGAAATTTACTAAACGATCCATCCCAGGAGGACCTGGCAAATTTTTTTTGTATTGTTTATATTATATTTTCTTAGCGAAATCCTCTCTTATTTTATGAATATCCTAAAATGACTACATTTTTTTTATTTTTTATTTTTTGTCTATAAATATAAAATCAATCTTTATATACTTAAAAATAGCATATTAAATACTAGTTTAAAACAAATATTAGTGGAAAGAAATATTACTAAAATTATAATTATAAATACAATATGGAATTGTCAAATAATTTTTTTAAAAGAAACTAATTATCGCATAATCGGATTAAAATCATATTGTTAGATGACTTGAGCTATTGAAATTAATTATTTACATCTACTGAAAATTAGAAACAATCTTGATTAATAATGCGTATTTCTAAAATTTAATTAATTTAACCTTAACTAACCTTGTTTTAATTCAAATCATGTCCTAATACTTGATTCGCAAAATTAATTTAAATTCATGTTTTAACTAAATTTAGCTACATGATTTCGATTAACTTAATGTTGGCGATACTGAAACCCTTATAAATAGTGAACTTAGTCAATTTTGCCAAAACTGATTTAATAAAGTCATTTTTTCGTTATTTTCTTCTTATTCTAATTATTAGACAGTTTAATCAGTAATGAACATGCTTAAATATATACTACCTAATAATCAGGTTAAAGCAAAACATTATTTAATACATCGCTACAATATGCCTAATTATTCAAAATGACGGCGATTTACAGAATGATAATACATGAAATAACCTAAATACAATTAATAAAAAGAAAAAGAAAAAGCTAAATTAAAAATTTAAAATTCCATTCTTCATTTCAGCTTACAAAATGCCAAAATTACAGTTGTGTACCTGGTATTGTCAATATAAGAAGAAGAATGTCAGCCACGTAGTACGTAACACAACAACAACAATAATAACTAGCAATCCAGTCAATAGAAATCCCAGTGACAGATTTGAAAATCAAAATAAAATCCAGAAACACCGACAACAAACAACGGACAGAAGCCAAGGGAATTTTTTTCAGATTTGAAAGACTAATTAAATTTTAACCATTAATTTCTAAACTCGTATATCAGAATATTTATCAGGTGTATACTACTCTCTCTTTTAATTTCCAGCTCCTTTTTTGTTTGTATTTTTTTTTCTTTTTCTTTTTTTTTGAAAGTTTTAATATTTTTCGGAATTTTTCTTTCTCTCTCTTCAATCGTCAGCCCCTTTTTTTCTCTCTGTCTCCCTTCTTTTTTAAATCTGTCCAAGTCCCCCTATTTATTACCATCTCTTCAGCATTTTTAAAAAATTAAAACCCACTATCTTCCCACTCATCCCCCTTTTAATCCCACTACTTAATGTTTTGTCCCCCACTACATTAAACAAATACCCCATTATATCTTGTCCCCCATATTTATATTAAACAATTGTATTATTCCCCACCATTATATCTTGTCCCCCCATTATTGATTATTTTAATATTATTTTAATCCTAATTGACAGAGCACTCAAAATAAATAATTGTTCAGAATTTTAATTCCAAAAATACCCCTCTGACCTTACTGAAATTAACATTTTACCCCTGAACGTACCGCAAATTACCAAACTACCCCCATCAGCTATAACCAATTCACCTAATCAATTTCAACCAAAATACAACAAATATGACCAATTTCTAAACAATTTTCAACAACAAATTCAAACTAAATGATGAACAACCAAGAAACAACTAAAATTATTTTGATTGAACAATATTTTTTAACAACAAACAAACCTACTTTCAGATTCAGCAACAACAACAACAAACAAGTATATTCAGATTTCTAAATTCAATAATCATTTGAACTTAAAATTAAATCTAACAACATTACAACCAACAATTTCTATATTAAACTAAACAAGATCATGAAACAAACTGAAAAAATAATCATAAATGATAAACAACGAACAAGAAAATCAAACTTATACTAATTTCGGATTCAAGAACAATCAAACAAAGTATGGACATAAATGAAAAGATTCAACAACAATAACAAGCAAGTTTTATTCAAGTTCGAATTAAACTCGAATTAAGCTTAAACAAAACAAATAAACATAATCAAATCACTAAACTTCAAATAATCAATTGATCTTTTTTAAATTAAATCCAACAAAATTATAACAACGATACATTGAATCAAAAAATTAAAAACCAAAACATAACTTCACATTAAATCACTGAATTAAAACGAACTTCAAACAAAATGAACACAAATTAAATCTATATTACACAACAAACAACGGATTCAAGCGATTTAAACTAACACTCTTTTATATTAAAATTAAATCCTTTTAAATTAATAAAACAAACTGAAAAAATAATTAATTGAATTTCAACTTAAATCTAAAAACATTATAATTAAACTAACAATTTCTATCTAAAAATAAATAAGAAAAATGAAACAAACTGAAGAAAAATAAAAAAAAAACGATAAACACGAATTGATTAAACCAACTAACCGGATCGGAACGACGATGAACTCGAGCCAAGTCTGCCAATGACCTAACGGATCTCGACTTCAACGAAACCCACCTTCCTTTTAAACTCGACGAACTCAAAACGACAAACGACGACCTCGATGGATTGAAACTGAAGAACGACGAGGCAGCAGCCATGAGAGCTCGAGCTCGAGCTCGAAGAAAGCTGACGACGATGAAGGGCGAAGCAGCAGCAGCAACGCTACTTCAGGTGGTCGTTTGGACGCAAGGGTGGGCGACGATGGAGGGTTGGCAGTAGTGGTCGAGGTTGGCAGCCGTGAAGTTGCTACGTCGACGGACTGACGTGAAAGTGAGGAAGAAGACGCAGCAGCGAGAGGGGGAGCCATGGCAGCTTGAGCTCGAGCTCGACGCAGCTGAGATGAAGAAGAAGAAAACACAGAGGTCGTTTGGGACGAAGACGAAGAAGAAGCAGCAGCCATGAACGACTGCTGCGTGAGGTCGTCCACTATGCATGTGTGTGAGTGTGACGGGGTGAGGGGGAAGGGCTGGAGGGGGAGGTCGTTGGGCGAGGGGGAAGGGCAGCCATGGGAGGGGACTTGGAAGTTTGAAGAAGAAGAAGGTAAGAGAGGGGGCGGATGGGATTTTTCAACAGCGAAATTTTTTTAGGGTTTTGTTTTTGAAATGAAAGATAGGGAAATAGGGGTGTTGGGTCTTTGGGGTTATGGAATGGGTCGACCAGGTTTGAAATGGATCGGGTCGTAGGGAAAGATTGGGTATATTTGGGCTTGTGGTTCAAAATTGAAGAAGAGGCCTAATTCCGATTTTCTTTATTTTTTTTCTTTTACTTCCTAATTAATAAAACTAAAATTCTAAATTAAATTATAAACTAAATTATCTTATTAAAAAAAATACTAATTAACTCTAAAAATAATTATCGCACATTTAAATAGCAATTAACGATAAAATCACACAATTTAGACGTTAAATGCTAAATCTGCAACGTACATTATTTTTTATGATTTTTTCATTTTGTAAAACAAATTTTATTAAATACAAAATGCAAACACGACATATTTTATATTTTTATTAATTTAAACAAATAAACATGCACAGACAAAAATACAAATAATTATACAAAAATACCACAAAAATACAAAAATTGCACACAAAGGAAAATTGTTTTATTTTGAATTTTTGGGAGTGATTCTCATATAGGGCAAAAAACACGTGTTCACAGCTTCCCCTCTTTGTCCGGAAACACGCAGGGTTTTCGTGCAAAGATAAAGTGAGCGGATACGAGTGATTTTTGCCTGTTGGAATTCTCCATGTGAAGCATTTTGTTTTGAAAAGATTTGACCGAACCTTTGCTTCAGAGGTTTCCTACATATCGTGGGCTAAACAGGAATCAGGTCAATGTAGTTCAGGAAGTTTTGGTAGCTGGGACTACCATGGGACTGCAATGTTACTGCTGTTGCATGCTGTTTTTACTGCTTGCTGACCTCCTTATTATATCATGCTGAAAGAAAACAAGAAGCTAGACTAAACTATAGTCTATGAATTACAAAATCTTATCTAGATCTTCCACTTGCTCTAGTTGCCTTGCTTTCTGGTCGGCTTGTGTTTCCCTCTGGTGCTTTTCTTTTCAAAAACTGCTAGGGATGACACTGGCCTCTTTTCTGAACACAAGTTTTATTATTCCGCCCTGTCTGCTGGGGACACTGCTTCCTATATTAAAGCTTGTTATGCTGAGGATTTTTGTTGTACCCCTCCTCATTGCTGACTTCTATTTGATCTTGAAATGTATTCCTCTATTCTGCAGGTGGGGACGCTCCTGACACCAACTTGATTTTTGAAAGGTGACGCAACCTCCATTCTCCAGGCGGGGTCCTGACTTCTTCAACTTAAAATATAACAACCTCCATTTTACAGGCGAGCTCCTGACTTCTCCAACTTAAAATAAATTCAACTTCCATTCTCCAGGCGGGCTCCTGACTTCAACAACAACTTAAAATAATTCAGCCTCCATTCTCCAGGCGGGCTCCTGACTTCAACAACAACTTAAAATAATTCAGCCTCCATTTTCCAGGCGGGCTCCTGACTTCTCCAACTTTGAAAAATAAATCATCCTCCATTCTCCAAGCGGGCTCCTGACTTCTTCCACTTAAAATTTAACATCCTCCATTCTACAGGCGGGCTCCTGACTTCAACAAAATTGTTTTTTCAAAATAATTCTGCCTCCATTCTCCAGGCGGGCTCCTGACTTCTTCAACTTAAAATAAACAACCTCCATTCTACAGGCGGGCTCCTGACTTCAACAAAATTGTTTTTTCAAAATAATTCTGCCTCCATTCTCCAGGCGGGCTCCTGACTTCTTCAACTTAAAATAAACAACCTCCATTCTACAGGCGGGCTCCTGACTTCAACAACTTTTCCCAAATAATTCTGCCTCCATTCTCTAGGCGGGCTCCTGACTTCAACAACAACTTAAATGTAACACCTCCATTCTCCAGGCGGGCTCCTGACTTCAGCAACTTTCTTAAAATAATTCAGCCTCCATTCTCCAGGCAGGCTCCTGACTTCTCCGACTTAAAGATATAACAACCTCCGTTCTACAGGCGGGCTCCTGACTTCTTCAACTTCCCAAAATAATCCAGCCTCCATTCTCCAGGCTGGCTCCTGACTTCAATAACTTCTTAAATTCTAACACCTCCATTCTCCAGGCGGGCTCCTGACTTTTTCAACTTTCTAAAATAATCCAGCCTCCATTCTCCAGGCGGGCTCCTAACTTCAATAACTTCTTAAATTCTAACACCTCCATTCTCCAGGCGGGCTCCTGACTTCTTCAACTTCCCAAAATAATCCAGCCTCCATTCTCCAGGCGGGCTCCTGACTTCAATGACTTCTTAAATTCTAACACCTCCATTCTCCAGGCGGGCTCTTGACTTCTTCAACTTTCTAAAATAATCCAGCCTCCATTCTTCAGGCGGGCTCCTGACTTTTTCAACTTCCCAAAATAATCCAGCCTCCATTCTCCAGGCGGGCTCCTGACTTCAATAACTTCTTAAATTCTAACACCTCCATTCTCCAGGCGGGCTCCTGACTTCTTCAACTTTTTAAAATAATCCAACCTCCATTCTCCAGGCGGGCTCCTGACTTCAATAACTTTCTTAAAATAATTCTAACACCTCCATTCTCCAGGCGGGCTCCTGACTTCTTCAACTTCCCAAAATAATCCAGCCTCCATTCTCCAGGCGGGCTCCTGACTTCAATGACTTCTTAAATTCTAACACCTCCATTCTCCAGGCGGGCTCCTGACTTCTTCAACTTTCTAAAATAATCTAGCCTCCATTCTCCAGGCGGGCTCCTGACTTCAATAACTTTCTCAAAATAATTCTAACACCTCCATTCTCCAGGCGGGCTCGTGACTTCTTCAACTTCCCAAAATAATCCAGCCTCCATTCTCCAGACGGGCTCCTGACTTCAATGACTTCTTAAATTCTAACACCTCCATTCTCCAGGCGGGCTCCTGACTTCAATAACTTCTTAAAATTGGTGTTTTATTCCTCTGAAAATTGCTGGGGATAACACCGATATTTTATTTCATCAATGTGTCATTTTCCTTCTTCAAAGACTATTTCCTTTAAAGCTGGCGCTTTTACTTCCCTGAAACCTGCCGGGAATAACACTGCTGGGGAATTATCTTTCTCCTTTTAACAATGGTGGGGATGATACTGATTATCTTGCTTCTTCCAAGATTGCTTTTCTCTTAAAACTTGTATCTTCCTTCTCGTATATTGCTGGGGATTTTTCTTCCTTCAACACTTGTGTTATCTTCTCTCTTTCCCAAATGACTGTCTGATTTTAAGAAAATTTTCGTAATGAGAGAAAATTTTCTGCCCCAGTATGATAATCTTCTTTGTGACCCTGTCTTCCTGCGGTCAATAATATTTCCTTTCCCTGTTTCAAATCAAAGAAAAATTTGTTAGTTTAAAATGGGGCGAGTGGTCGTGCCACTTCTGCTGGGGATGATTTTTCCCTTTTCTTTTCCTTGCTTTGCTATAAAACTTGCTGGGGAGAATATTGATTGTTGGGGCTGGTTTTTTTCTTTTCTCTTCCTTCCCCGCTCTGTGTTGTTCGACTATTGTGGAACCTGGTCGAGAATTTGTCGGAGTTGTTCCCATATCTCGCAAATCTGCTGGGGATCCTCTTGGAATTTGATCCATAACTTCCCATGGAAATTTGGGCCTCTTAGGATCTAGACCCATTCATCATTTGGTCATGCGACAAACTTCTTTTCGCTTTGTCGCCTTATCTTTGGCTTGTTCTTTTCGCATTTTGCCTTGCACCATTTTGGCAACTGGTAGTAGGCTCTGAAAATCCTTTTCAAAAATAAACTGTTGGGGAAATAAAATCTTTTAAACCAAGAAATGAAAGAGTGATAATTTTAAAGATAGAAAAAGAAGTCTTTCTGAACAAACGCTGGAAAAAAAAGAAAAGAAAAGAACTTATCTGAATGATATAACCAATCCCAACGATCATGTCGTGCATTCCGGATTGATCAACCCAGTCTATTTGTATCAATCAATCTTTTAGATGGCCTCATCTCGCTGGGGATAAATAAATACTCAACTTTTGCCAAAGGTGGACCTTTTCCGCCAATCCCGCCTTGTCGCCTCATAGTGCCCTTTGAGGGGTTTTCACTAATAAGACTCTCTCATTTCTCTCAACTCCCGTTGCTTCATGGTGCCTGTGAAGGTTTTTACCGATAAGACTCTCTCATTTTATTTTATTTTTCAGCTGGGGATTGGAGTGTTGTCGATATGACGCTCTTTGTTGGGGACTCTTTCGGCTATCAATTCATTTCCAGTTTATGATCCTCTTCTCTGCTGGGGATCAGAGTGTTGTTCCCGGCTTCCACGTGCATGAACTTGACACTTCTCAAATACTGATCGGGAGGTCTTTTTTGGACATCAGTATGGTTTTTTGTGTATGGTTAAAAGGAAAAAGGGTATCAAAAGTTTAAAATAATTTGGAGGGGTGAAACAGTACAACTCTTGGAATCAAACTTTCTTTTCACAACTTCTGCCCCAGTTCTTCTTACTGGGGGATTTTTATTTTTTGGTTACACTATGACCGAGCCGTGAGGCGCCTACGTATCCTTCTTTGAGGAATCAGGTCAAACGTAGTTCCCACTTTCTTTGTTTTTCTTGTGACTTTTCTTTTGTCTTTATTATTGTTTTTCTCTCTTTTTATCTTTTATTTTAATTACTGATTCCAAAAGAGGGATATGAAAGAATAAATAAGGCTCAAAAGGGTAAGCAAAGGTTAAAGTGTTTTGATATAGGAAAGAATTGCCTCCGTCATTTCATTCTCCGATAAATGCCAACCACAAACAAATGACAATTACAATCAAAAGAGATCATACATAATATCTCTTAACTGCGTCGGAATTGATAGCCATGTCGACGCATTTTCCTTCGATATCTGTTAAACATAAAGCGCCATTGGACAATACTCTGGTTACAATGAATGGTCCTTGCCAATTCGGGGCGAACTTGCCCTTTACTTCTGCTTGGCGTGGCAGGATTAGTTTCAACAGGATATGGAGTGACCCGAATAACCTTAGCATTCAGCTATTTGGTTACTTCTTCCTTAATCTTCACACTCATGTCACTTCCTCAATTTTGCTTGACGGGAGGAAATGCCGGGTCAGTGGGCAATTTGTGAACCACTAGATTGGTGCTTAAACCCGGCATGTCGTCGTATGACCATGCAAAACGTTTTTGAATTCAATAAGTGCTTTGATTAGTTCTTCCCTGATGTTTGGTTCAATGTGGACGCTTATCTTAGCTTCCCTGATATCATCCGCATCCCCTAGATTGACGACTTTCGTGTTATTTGAGTTGGTTTTTTTGGCTCAACTCTCTGTTAATTTCTTCGAAGGCTTCATCCTCATCGTATTCCGACTCATCATCACAATCTTGTACTATAAGTTCGAAATCAGATTGATTTTTTTAGACTAGGTTGAAGATCCGTCGTGCATGCCATGTCATTAGAACCAGTATAAAGAGAACTGTTCAGAAGAGAAAAAGAAGAAGAAAAATTAAAACAAAATAAGGAATGAAGAAATAAAAAAAACTTTCACTTTATTAAAATACGGGATAGCAAGGTTTCACACTTTGGCGAGCACAAAAAGAAATCTGGAATACAACCTTGGAATAATCCAAACAACAAGAAAGAAAATCAGAGCCCTCTACTAAGACTCCCTTCGGATAGGAAGAGGAGTAGCCATTCCGTTGTTAATTTTTGCTTTCAGCCCCACAAACTGTACATCTGCCCCAATGGACCCTTTTCCCAATACCATAACTGGCTTGTCATCTACCTTTTCCAACTATGCGACCGCTTTTCCACTGGTCGACTTTTTTTTGAACTGGCACGGATCATCATCACTGTTTGTGAGGGTTTCTTTATCTCCCCTCCTTCGTGCACTAGTTCGATCATATGGGCTTCATGGTGCACCGGTAACGGATTTTCATTGATGTTGGGTGCCTCTGGTGCCTGAACCTCGATCCTATTTGTGTCAATAAGATCTTGTATGGCCGTCTTCAACTTCCAACATTTCTCAGTATCATGCCCAGGAGCACCCGAACAATATTCGCAGCTTACTGAATGGTCCAGATTTCTGGGAAGGGGATTTGGCAATTTGGTTTCAACAGGACTTAGTAGGCCTATCTGCTTCAACTTGTGAAACAGAGTAGTATAGGTTTCTCCCAACGGAGTGAATGTTCTTGGCTTCTGCATCATTTCGTTCCTGAAAGCCTGATTTCTGCGGAAGCTTGGCCCTGAAGGATTCCTGTAGGCCCTCGATGGTGGATATGTGTTTTGTAGAGGTGGATATGTGTTTTGTGGAGGTAGACATGTATGTTGGGGAGCCGCTGCACGCCATTGCGGACGAGCCGGAGGCTGGGTGTATGTTTGGGCATGATTGACGGAAAAATGTTGTTCTTGTGGTGGGTAGTAGGGTTGTGGAGGGTAATTTGGAATGTGTGGGTAGTTTAGATGATGGGGTCTGGGTTGGTAATGAGGGGAAGGACCTCTAGATCTGGACCAATTGTCTACCTCTATTGTCGTGACCTCCTCTCTCCTTTTCTTTCCGAGCGCACCTCCCGTGCCGCCCTGAATGACCTGAGTTGTTGCTTTAATGGCCGAGTAACTCAGGATCTTATTGGACTTAAGTCCTTCCTCTATCATACCTCCCATTTTCACCACTTCATTGAAGGATTTGCCAACTGACGTTACCAAGTGACCGAAGTAAGTCGGCTCTAGAGTTTGTAGAAAGTAATCTACCATTTCTCCCTCTCTCATTGGAGGATCAACTCTGGCTGCCTGTTCTCTCCATCGGAACCCAAATTCCCGGAAGTTCACTCCGGGTTTCTTTTCAAGATTTAGCAATGTGAGACGGTCTGGGACTATCTCAAGGTTGTATTGGAAGTGTCCTGCGAAAGCCTGTGCCAGATCATCCCAGGTGTACCACCTGCTCGGATCTTGTCTTGTATACCACTCTAGTGCCGACCCACTCAAACTCTGGCCAAAGTAAGCTATCAATAGCTCATCTTTGCCCCTCGCTCCCCTCATTTTGCTACAAAAGCCCCGTAGATGTGCCATAGGATCGCCATGCCCTTCGTATAAATCGAATTTGGGCATCTTGAACCCTGCTGGTAATTGGACGTCAGGGAAAGGGCATAGATCCTTGTAAGCCATGCTGACCTAGTTGCCTAACCCGTGCATGTTCCTGAAGGACTGCTCCAGGCTTTTAAATTTCCGCATCACCTCGTCCTGCTCTGGGCTCTTAGCCGGCTTTTCAATCTTCGCCGGGACCGCAAAGTGAGGATTATAGGTATGTGGCTCGGGTGCTTTGAATGTGAGTTCAGGGGGTAATATTGTGTGTCGTGAGCCTGAAATAACGGCTCACTAGATGATCTGTGCAATAGGGCTGGGGGAGGCGCCACAAAGACGGGAACATTTGGTGGAGGAGGGTTTTGACTGGTGGTGGAGCTTGGGGATCATAGGCCTCTCTTCCCTGATAGTAGTGATGGCTTGGGAAACTCGTTGAAGGGCCGGTGGAGGGGTATTCCGGTGTGTGTCCTGGTTGGAGAGTAGGAGTAATGGGTAGTTCATGCCCCTTCTGGGCTCTAGCTAAGGCTATCTGCATTTCATTCATTTCCAGCCTCATTTTTTCCATTTTCTCGAGGGCTTCCTTTTACATCTGATTTGTCGTCTTTTCCGACTCAACGCTGTTGTCTGATCCAGTCATGCTTTCTGGTATAGGACCTTTCGATCTTGTTTGATAATGGTATGGTGCCAGTACGCTCTAACAACTAACTGGTATTGAATTGAAAAAACAACAAACTTGTCAGTGTTAGAGTCTTAACAGATATTGTAATTGCACATTAGGGGGATGCAATGCTTCTTAGGCAAGTAACCATTTCTAGTATGCTTTTGCTCTAATTGCAGGCATCATCCCGGCTTATTTTATTTGTGCCTCTTTCGAGTGTTTTAGAAACCCCTCTTTTTTTTTCAATTACGATCGAATTCTATGGAGATTGCCTACGTATCGTGATCCCGCACAAATCAGACCAGGCGTAGTTCGTGAAGAAATATTTTCAATTTTTCATTACTTAAAACAAACTATTACAAACTAAAATCCTTTTTGCAGAAAGAAAATAACAAACGCAAACTAAGGTCAGATACAAGTTCCAATACTACGGAAATACTTTGGTGCGAAAAGACAATGGACAGACAAACCACAGGCTAAAAAAAATATATAGAGAAATACAAACACGAACTACGCATACTCTAAAGCTTCAAATATGGGTGCCCGCGGGGCATCGTTCGGCCTCGCCGCGGGCCTAGGTTCCAAATCCCTTTTGAGTTGCTCTAATTCATTCATGGTCCGTTTCACATAGATTAGCACTGCTGAGACAAAAGTAGCATGGGTCATGTCTTCACAAGCGCGACATCTTCTAAAAATGGCACGGGCAATGGCTCTAATCCTGTCCCTTGCTTGCTTCTTTTCTATAAGCAGGCGTTTTATATGATCACTGCATGTTTTTAACGCCTGAGAATCCTACATATGCTGATTCTTCAGTTGCTGCACTTCTACCTCCATTTGGGCCAACAAGTCGTAACAGTGTCTGCTCTCAATTTGGAAATCCTCAGCCTGCTTAACTGCTTTACCCTCAAGTGTAGCTACCTTTCTCTTCATATTGGCAACAGTTTTCTCGTGGTCGCGTTTCAATTGATTCGAATATCGGCGACGCTTATCTGCTCTTGTACCCCACTGTGCTTTGAGCTCTGTCATGACGTTCTTAGACTTTTCTAAACCATCCCGCCATTCTCTGACTTCATTTTTCAACCCTTTTATCAACTGCTCATCTGATCGACTCCTTGGTTGTTTATCAGGAGCCATTCTCAATTTCTAGATTTGGGCCCTAAGTTCTTCATTTTCTTGGGCCAATCTATTCTTTTTGCCTCGATCCGCAGCAACTTGCATACTATTATCGAATTTCAGACTTTCAACCTGTTGCTTCAACTCACCGATCTCCGCCCGATAACCCCTTTCCTTTGCTAACCAGTTCCATTGCTCCTGGGATGACTCAGCGAAATCTTTGAGATGAGGTCTTTTGGCTGGTCTCCCGCAGGACATGTCACCTCTGAACCAAGCGTGATACCCCAGGGAAACTTCTCCTTTAGCCATATCCAACACACAAGTATTTGCCGTCAAATGTTGACACTCACTCCAGATCTGGCGAACTTCTTCTTCGGGGAACCGACCGTCAGGACTGATTTCAACCACTTGGGTACTCAAGTCTTCATCTTTCGGCACTACTTGATACCTCCCAAGTTGCCTCAAAACCCGATACGGTGCATAGGGTTGGATGCTTTTAAGTCCCATCAACAGAAAGTGGGGCCTGGTTGCCAGCATGTATATGATTTCCTCAACAGGCAACCATCCGAGCGTCCACTGGATTTGGCTGGCAGTGAGAGTTCGGAAGAATGACGTCCAAGCTGTGACTCCCTCGGGTAGACTAACCCCTTTGATTCTTGTGTAAAATTCTCCAATACAAGTCTTCTCGGGCGAACCGTAACCCAAGAGCTGGGAGCGGTGACATAAATGATCGGTCATCCACATTTGCAATAATAGGTTACATCCCTCAAAAAAGTCACCCCCGGCTCGGCAAGCAGTGAGAGCCCGGAAGATGTCAGCCATAATTATAGGCGCCTGTCACACCTCCTTTTTCCATACCCGCGTGGGTACAAGGGAGTTTTTTCCAATTAAAGGACAATCGAAACGGAATTTGTTTATTTATTTCAGAGTCGCCACTTGGGAGATTTAGGGTGTCCCAAGTCACCAATTTTAATCCCGAATCGAGGAAAAGAATGACTCCATATTACAGTCTGCGTACCAGAAATTCGGATAAGGAATTCTGTTAACCCGGGAGAAGGTGTTAGGCATTCCCAAGTTCCGTGGTTCTAGCACGGTCGCTCAACTGTTATATTCGACTTGATTATCTGATTTTATACAAATATGAACTTGTGTGCAAATTTTAACCTTTTACCGCTTTCATAATTATTATTATTGTTTTTTTACAAGGAATTGCAACGTCGTGAAAACATATCTCGAACCACGTTACATCAATGCACACGCGGTTGTTGACATATCTCGACTCGGTTGAGATTTGGATTTGGGTCACATAAATGTGCACCCGAGTTAAGGAAAATAAATTATTAAAGGCGCGCCTAAAGCAACTAGCGTATTGTTATTTTGGGGAAGGCCGTAAAATTCGCTAACGGCATGTCCCGAATTCTAATTATTTTAATATATACATTTAGAGGGCCCCGCAGCTTGTGCATTTTTGTTTGTCGAGGCTCGTCTCACTCATTGTAAAAAAAGGAATTTGCAACGTCATGGAAATGCATCTCAGACCACGTCACAATCAATGTACCCGTGATTAGAGACACATTTCGACTCCGTTGAGATTTGGATTTGGGTCACATAAATGTGCACCCGAGTTTAAGAAAAATAAATTATTAAAGGCGCGCCTAAAGCAACTAGCGTGTTGTTATGTTGGGGAAGGCCGTAAAATTCGCTAAATGGCAGGTCCCTAATTCTAATTATTTTAATACATACATTTAGAGGGCCCCGCAGCTTGTGCATCAACGTGTACTGGAGGAATCTAAATAACAGAAAACTCTATATCGCTTGATTGAATGTCATTGTAAACAATCTGAAAATCAAAATACACTCAAAGTGAACTACCTTTGCTGTATGGTTACAAAGTTATGCTCATTACATGAAATATGTATGTGTATACTGTTTTTAGTATACAAATGTATTCATATTAATTTGGAAAATAGGGAAATAAAATGTAGGTTGTATGCAACTGTATTGACTAACAGAAATATATTCTACAAAAGCCACTTAACAAATAGTAAATTACCATATTTCTCTAGTCATTGAACATGCCGTTCATCAGATAAACATAAGTTGGCTGATTGATAGTGGATCTCCAATTGAGTATTCTGAGTATCCGGTTATCAACTCACAGTGCAATTTTGGGGTCAACCTTTGAACAGCACTCGTAAAACCAAACTTGCATGGCGAGAGACACCCCAACTATCCTATAATACTTCCTTTTAGAATATATCTTCTTGCTAATAGATTTTATAAGGTATTGAAATGCTTTTATACCCCATGGATAATCAGAATATCTCTCACTCTCGACCAAGTCAAAGTATAGTCTTGGGATGGTTGTGCTGTTCTTCTCGGATGAAAATATGAAAATATGTATTAAATACAACACAACTATCCTGATGGCATCCCCATCGTTATCATGACCCTAATTCTTCTCATCAAAGCATGTCAACAAATCTTTCTTTTTGGCAAGATTTGCACCGCCAAAGTATGTCTCAACAATCCGGTTAGGCACCTTTTTATTGAACTGAAAATCATCAGGGTCACCAACACAATTGAGACCAGTGACAAGCGCAAACTCCCTGATTGAGAAGGATAATATTGTACTATTGACGTATATTGAAAATACATCGCCATGACTTCCTTCTAATTGCAGAACCATGAAGCACCTAAACAATTGATGTTAGACTTTACAATGCTTCATTTCAAGGAAACTTCCAAAACAAGTAGTACTCAATAGTTTGTACTGCTTTGGAGTAAGTTTTTCTTTGAGGTCGGAGACTATGTCTGTGTTAGTATATGAACTGATATGCGGTGAAAAAATAGGCTGTTATTTCACAAATAGTTTAATTTCCTGCATACAACAAAAATTACAAATTTTTTTTAGATGTCAACGACAATACATATTTCATGGTATAATTGTTTTGAATACATATAAATACAACTAAATAAAATATGCAAAATATACTGGAGTAAGAAATCAGTGATGGAAATAGTTGTATATATATGATACATCCATATAAAACAATAAAGTCATGGCAATGAGTACAAAATAGTGAAGGCAACTTTGAAAATCCTTATTAATACAACTACATACAATATGGAAAGATCAATGTAGTAAGTACAAAATACAGTAAATGTACTTTTGAATACATCTAAACACATCTAAATACATTATGCAAAAGACACTAGACTAAATAAGCATACAAATCAGTGAAGCCAAAATTTGTATACATATAAATACATCTACATACACACATGCAAAATTAATTGTAATAAGAACAAAATCAGTGATGGAATTTTTGAATACTTTTGAATACATCTAAATACGATATGCAAAGGTCATTGTATTAAGTATAAATTAAATATAGTGAATTAAATTTTGTATACTTATGAATACATCAACATATATATATATAAATCAAATCAACAAATAAGAAGAGGAAGCTATGTATCAACTATTGCGCACATATATATATATATATATATATATATAATAATAATAATAATAATAATAATAAATTGAAGAAGGTAATAATCAATGTATGAGGACTTAAATACATATTGATCCATAAAAAATTACCTTTTCGTCCCGTGTATCCGAGCTATTACTTGCATCGACCTCCTTTCCCTTGACACATGAAGCTTCAACCATAGGTTTTTTTTCTCTTTTCCGCAACGGGAAGTGTTGATTCTTTCGAAGATTTCTCAACTTGGGCTTGTTTCAAAGTGTCATTGTGTAATTTTGTTCTCTTCTCCGCAACCGTTTTTGCTACTGAACCTGCAAATTCCAATTCCGCTTGAGTGGTTTGCAAAGAGAAAGAGGGCCTATCAAAATTAAGTACTTTGGTGGGTATACCTCTGGTAACATCTTGTGGGATGTTGAATCAAACATTGGGGAGAAAATCTCAAGTTTTATGTTGAATACAATAACAATGGTTAGTAGAGATAAACAGAATAAACAAAAATAGCGAAATTCTAACAAGTTAAGTACTTACCACAACTATTTATAGTAAAAAATAATGAAAATTGAGAGAGACAATGTGATGACATGTATAAAATTAGGATGGAGACTAAGAATGGGGAAGAGCTAGGCGATGTGGGTGAGAGAAATTTTGAGTTTCAACATCGTGTTTTCTGGGAATGGGGGAAGAGAATGTCGTGTATCAAATTAGAGAGAGATAAAACGTGGAGTGAGAAGTTTACATCAAATACAGTAATTATGTGAGAGAGAAATCTGAAAAAGAAGAGAGAAAAATAAAAAAATAGCATATATAGTGGCTTAAGGGTAGGAGGTAACCAAAAATAGATATTTTGCTATAAACATTAAAAGGTAGCTATAGAATATAATTTTTTAAAATGGTATTTATTTAATATAAATGAGGTGTTAATTTTTGCTATAGGAGGTAAAAATTCCTAAATCAAAAGGGCCGGAGCTAAGTTGTTCCCTTCTGCTAGAGGCCATTTTGGAGTTTTAGAAGTGAGAATCGACCAATCTGTTTAAGTCAAGTAGTAAACTCTACTTCTTTAATAACTTTTAATAAAATTTGTTAAAAGGTGGATGAAGTTTCAAGAGCAAAATTATCAAACGAATATAGCAGTGAAAAATTGAATAATAGGCAAACACATTGAGAGTTGATCTTGAGAACTTTTGATAACTCAATTTTCTTAAGAACTCAGGTTTGATATCAGGAAAAAAATTTGAGATGACTTGGTTATAATTTTGGGAACTCAAATCACGGTACTGATAAGATGACTTGCAATGGGAGAGGAAAAAGTTGGTTGACAAGAAATTTTTTTGATATATTCTCCACGTGTCATTCATTAATTCATCTTTTTTGCCATGTCGTGTGTTTGAAAGTCATGCACCACATCTTTACAGGAGATTGTCATTTAGGGGTCTGGTACGTAGTCTAAATTGTCGTGGGATTATAATCCTTGGATTGTAATTCCTGGACTAAATTTTCCACATGGGATGTAGGATAAAATAATTCCAAGTTTAATAGGATAAGATGGAATATTCTGGATTAAGTCTGAAATTTAACTTATACCAAACACGAAAAAAATTTAATCTCAAATCTTATCCCTCGTACCAAACTACCCCTTAGGAATCTAATAGGCACAGTTTGCCTCTAGTTCAAGTGTTGATAGGTATAATCCTTAGTCAAGTGTTTAAATGGAATAGTTGGTCATGTTTGAGAGGCCGCCTATGTATTCAACCAAATACATTTATATAAAAACACTACTTAATCATTACATACTGATTTCCTTAGGAACTTAGTCCCAATGGCGATATGCGCAATACAAAATATTCCCTATGTTATCAATGCCATATTTAGCCACCAGGTTAAGAACTTGGTTTCCTCTTCCGAATATGTGAAAGAAGTACTGGTGTTCATAATCCAATGACCAAAAAAAGCCCGCAACTTCAAAAATGGGGCTAATGCTAGAAACACGACTTCTAGTAGTCAGTAGATCTTTTCAAAAATCAAATTAATAATCTGACATGTCATCCGACATCTCATCTTCATCCCCACAAGTATCAAATGAAAATTCAAAACCTTTCAGAGAGTCACCAGGGTGCTTCACATCTTTAATTTGTCCAGAAATTCTACTACTCAAGACTTCATTGAGGCTAACATTTTTGCACAGCCGCAGGTCAAGTGATACAGGATGAGGACAGCCATCAAGAATAGCTAGGAGGCCTTCATTTGTCATAGTATTCCCAATGAGCTGAAGGTTCTGTAAGGCAGGCAAGTTCTTAGCAATAGCTAGAGCCTCTTCGTTTCTAAAATCTCCTTCACCAAAGTCATCACCTGATCCCATATAACATGAGTTATTCAATTTAAAGGACGTCAACCGTGGGCAAGAGCGTCCAAGAGCTTCAATTCCCTCTGTGGTGATATCAGTGTGCGTCAGACTAAGCTCCTCTAACAATGGGAGCTTTTGAACTGCTTCAACCGACCCGTCACATAACATACCATAGCAACAAGCAATACTAAGTCTTTTCAGTTTTCCTGATCTGGTAAACAAAAGTATAAATGAATCAATGGATGTGTCCAGTGAATGAAGCGGTATCACTAAACACAGTCAGGCCTAGTACAGAAGACTAGTGCAAGGTATAATAGTAGGATAAAACAATATACTCCTTTACTTTAACAAAAAGAAGAAAAAAAAAGTAAACAACATCAGACAGATTTAGCGAAAGAGCAGTTTTCTGTGTATCATTTCTGTTGGCGAAGTAAGAGGAGGAATGGAGTTTTAGGGGCAACACAAACAAAAAGAGTAAGGAAATACCACGGTAATGAATTCGGCCTAACATGTCTTACCTCTCTTCTTGTTGTAATCTGGGAAGATAGGAACTAAATGGGATGAAAACTATTATTTCACTTAAAATACTTTTTAAATATGTTTTTAATTTTTTAATTTATGTGAACCTATTTCCTTTTTGGTCTGTTCCAAAAGAATGACCCCTTTCTAAATTTGTTAACAATTTAGCTTAAACTTACAATTCTACCCTTAATGAGAAGCTTTTATAAGCACACAAATACTCTGGGCCCCTTTTTGACTTGTTTAGGACCACAAATTCCAAAAATCTTTATTTTTTCTTAAACTTCGTGCCCAGTCAAACAAGTTCACATAAATTGAAACGGAGGGAGTAGTAACTAATGTCTTTTTTCATTTTCGCTCAAGTACTTCCCATAATGACAGCTTGTGGCAGTGCTTGGACTCTCACTACTAGAAAATAGCTTTTTTTTACTACCAAAATAGTCAGAAAGTATCTATTTTGATTGTTTTTAAGCAGTCGAAAAATTTATTTTGCCAAAGATCCGAGAAGGTAGGTATTTTCCGACTGAAGTAGTCAGAACATTAATTAAATAATCATTTATTTTAAATTATTTTTGACCACCGTAGTCAGAATGTTATATATAAAAAAAATTATTTATTAAATATTTCGACTGTCGTAGTCGAAACATATAGGTGTGAAAATAATTTTATTTATTTTTCTGACTACATTAGTCTGAATTTGTAATATGCTGGAAATTTTCAATAAACAACTTTTTGACCATTGTAGTCGGGAAAATCATTATTTCTCGGTAGAATGTACTATTTTTTCGATTACAATAGTCGAAAAATTGGGTATTTTTAGGCAAAATTCTGCCAATTTATTAACTATACCACCTGCCAAATAACCAATACAATAATCCAACAAATCATTTCCAACCAATCAAACCGAAGAAAATTCAAATTACTAAAACATTCAACAAACAAACACTCAAACCTCATTAAATAATATCAAACTAAAGCATTAATCAAAGTCTAAATACTCAAAACCATTCAAATCAAGTCTAAGTAGCTAATAGATATCAACACTAATATAATAAAGTTTAAACATACCACAATGTCCAAACCTACCATAAAGTCTAAACATCTAGGAATAACAAACAACCATAACACACTACGCTTCATCAGATTTTGTCTCTTCATCATCACAAGATTGGGGCATGTGCTTTTTCATGAATTTATCCACTTTGGCAAAGTAAGCTTCAACTATTTCAATCCGTTTCGACATCAATTCAATCTGCTTTTGTATCGCTTCCATTTCTTCCTGGTTTTGCGCAGTAAAAGCATCCGACAACAATAGTGATGGACGAAAAGAGAAAGGTTGTACTCCAAGCACGTAAACTCTACCTTTCGATACACCACCTATGTCCATATAGAAGTCATATCATCGGGTGATGGTTAGATTGAGCTACCATCCTCAGAAGCAGGCTGCATTTGACTCCATTCATCCAAGCTTCTATGAAATAAAAATTATATAAACAAATTAATATCAAAGCAAAATGGAAATAGTTTTAAAGTTATGATCTTACATATGTTTCCTCTCCACGTGGCTCGACCCATCCTTCTTCTTATGTATATTGGCAAAGACCTCAACATGAGACACTTGTCACTTTTCCTGTAAAATTAATAGGATACAGAATTTAGATAAAAGTTCAGTTGTGTTTAAATAAAACCAAAGAAAATAAAGGTGAAATTTACCAATCTTCATCGATGTGCAGATCCCCCAGTGTGCAACGAGCCACTCTTTTGAGAGGCTCGGGCTGCCTTTGCTCGTTTACTCTTCTTCTTAAATTCAACACCATCCCATATTTCTAAAAAATGTAGCCACATAGCTTCTTTTATCTAATCAGGCTTCTGCTTTTCTCGAGCTTTATACAATAAATCTGAAATTCTATTTTTTTGCTTTCTTCTCGAAAACATCTTTTATTTCATTGTCATAACATTGTTGCCACACACTTCGTATGCAAAATAATTAAATAAAGTAGATTGAAATTGGGTATTTGATAAATAAATTAAAAATACAGTTTACATGTACCCTAAACTGATTCCACATTGCATCTCTGATATGATATAAAATTTCTTTCCATCTACCCCAAGCACATGGTTATAGAGTCTCTTAAGCCACTTTACAATGATGATTGGGGTAGATGAAAAAAAATTCCATATTATACCAGAGATGCAATGTGGAATCAGTTTCGGTTACATATAAACTTTATTTTTAAATTATTTATTAAGTACTCAATTTCACTCTACTTTATTTAATTTAATTTGCAAAGGCAGTGTGTGGGGCAGCAATTTTATGACAATGAAATAAAAGAAGTTTATGAGAAGAAAGCAAAAAAAGGATTTCAGATTCATTCTATGAAGCTCGAGAAAAGAAGTTTGATTGGACAAGAGAAGATGTGTGGCTAAAATTTTTAGAAATATAGGATGGTGCTGAATTTATGAAGAGTGAACGAGCAAAGGCAACCCGAGTATCTGAAAAAAGTGGCTCGTTGCACACCAGGGGATCTATAAACTTTGTTGTACATCGATGGAGATTGGTAATTTTCACCTTTATTTTCTTTGATTTTATTTAAACAGAATTGAACTTTTATCTAAATTCTATATCCTATTAATTTTGTAGGAAAAGTTAAAAGGGGGGTCAGTGTCTCATAATGAAAAAGAAGGATGATTCAAGAGAAGGATGGGTCGAGCCACGTGCAGAGGAAACAAATGTAAAATCATAACTTTAAGACTTCCTATTTTGCTTTGATAGTAATTTATTTATATAATCTTATTATTTTTGTTTCAAGATGGATTTCATAGAAGCTTGGAAGAATGTCGTCAGACGCAGCCTGCTTCTGAGGATGATACCCTAATCCAACCGTCATGGATATATGTGGCAGGTGGTGTATCGAAAGGTAGAGTTTACAGGCTTAGAGTACAATCATCCTCTTGTCGTCCATCGTTAGTGTTGTCAGATGCTTTTACTGCACAAATCAGAAAGAAATGAAAGCGAAGCCAAAGCAAATTGAATTGTTGTCGAAACGGTGTGAAACAGCCAAAGTCACTTTGCTTAAGTGGATAAGTTCATGAAAAAGCACATGCCCCAATCTTATGACGATGAAGAGACAGAATCTGATGAGGGAGTAGTGTGTTATGATTGTTTGTTATTCCTAGATGTTTAGACGTTATGGTAGGTTTGGACGTTGTGGTATGTTTAGACTTTATTATATTAGTGTTGATGTATATTAACGACTTAGACTTGATTTGAATAGTTTTGAGTATTTAGACTTTGATTAGTGCTTTAGTTTAATATTATTTAATGGGGTTTGAGTGTTTGTTTATTGAATGCTTTAGTAATTAGAATTTTCTTCGGTTTGATTAGTTGGGTTGGTTGGTTGGAAATGATTTGATTGAATTGATTGGATTATTAGTTTGTTTATTGTATTGGTTATTTGGCAGGTGGTGTAGCTAATAAATTGACAAAATTCTACCAAAAATATACCCAGTTTTTCGACTACTGTAATCTGAAAAATGGAACATTCTACCCAAAAATAATGATTTTTTCGACTATAGCGGTCGGAAAGTTTATTGAAAATTTCTAGCAAATCGCAATTTCTGACTGCTATCATCGATTTTTTTTTAATTATTTTCACCTTTATGTTCCAACAACAACAGTCGAAATATTTAATAAATAATTATTAATTATTTTTTAATATAAATAATTATTTAATTAATGTTTCGATTACTTCAGTCGGAAAATACCTACATTTTCGGATCTTTGGCAAAATACCATTTTTCGACTACTTAAAAACAATTGGAATGTAGTCGGAATAGATACTTTCCGACTATATTGGTAGTAGGAAAAAAACTATTTTCTAGTAGTGCCTGGACGTCAAAAGCTAGCAGAAATTCCTAATCCACACTTATATAGTTATTTGTGGAGGAACATTCACATTCAAAGAAAAGAACATAAACTTCTTTCTGATGTATAGGAAATTAAAAGTTCATGGGACATACATTGGATTATGTCAACTATACATCAACTATTGATCATGAGTGTGAACTATTACTAGGTTATTTAATGGTTCTACGCTTGAGCAAAACTCACACACCAAAAGGAAGCGTCGAGAACTAAAACATATGGCTATTTGTCTTAAAACCTGTGGTTATTTTTTACCATTTTAACATTGTGTTCAGTCAAACATGTAGAAAGCAGAACGGATGAAGTAAATTAATAGGAAGTTCTTCCAACTATTCTCCTATCGAATTTAACTTTAACACATTTGATGGTGTAAAGAATTTTTGCATTGTCTACGCAACTTAGCATATAAAACTGTACTAATAGTGTAAAAATTTATTTCACATTGTTGGTGTTGTAGCAAACGGAGGTACCATGAGCTCCTAAACTAGTACTACCTTTTATGTATGAAGTTGTTGATTCAGTTCAAGTTCAGGCAGAAGTTTCAATATTCACAGTGTAGTCCTACTTTTACTGTTATTTCAGTAGTACCTCTGTTAGCTAGGTCACTGTTGGACTCTTATATTTGGTTATGACATGTCTTGATTGAAAAACCTTATTTCTTCTATCTTTTACTCTGTTTTAATGCAACCTTCCATTATATTATTTCTTGTTCTTTTCATTCCTTGTTAATTTCACATTATGTTTGCAATCCACCACCAACTAGGGCAACCATGGGCAGAGGGAGAGCATTAGCTACGGGTATGGATGAACCCAGTAGCTTTTGCTTAAAACATGTATTTGTATTAGAAAATTCATAAAATTTGTATAAATATTTAATTGCGAACCAGTAACTAAGACGAGCTATGGGTTCAACGACCAATTCAAACCCCAAAAACTTCAAATCCTACCTCCGCCTCTGAAGGCAACCACCGCTAAACTCTTCCAAATGCAAGAACAAAAATAAACATTTCTAAAAAGGTTAACCAAAAAACAAAAAGAAATAAAGGAACAACAAACAAACAAACAATGCGCCTACACTGGAAGCCTAAACTAAGGAAAGACAGAAATTACCTTTCTGCTACATAGGAAAGCAACTTATCAGTGGCAAAGTACTCCAAATTGATATCAACTAATTCGCCTTGGCTGCGATCGACGGCATGTCGGCACATTTCCCCTAAATCGTAATCCATATCAGATGGTTCCAACCATGGCGGCTTTTTCACCATTGACGCCTTCTGGTTTTTGCCTTCTGTGTGTTGGGTCCTTGTAGTGTAAGATGCATTTAAATATTTCATTTCCAATATCTTTTGCCGCCTTCTTTTGTATTTGCTCAACATTATATTTTAAGCTGCATTTTCCAGAATTTATTATATTTTCTAAAAGGGTAAAACTAATTTTCTCCCTTTAAAAAATCAAACTCTTCTTTCAACTTTAAAGAAAAGAAATATTCTCCCTCTATCATAAGAAATGTCTATTTTGCCCTTGAGTTTTTCAATTTTCCCCTTAAACTTTACTTAAAAAATTAAATTCCTCTTCTAACTTTGAATAAAAAATATTCTTTTGCTCCTATTTTATGTATCTATTTTGCACTTCACATTTTCGATTCTCCTTCTATGAACTATTTAAATGATATTTCATTTTTAAAGTAGGTCCTTTATTAAATTATGCTATATCTTATTCTAAAATGTAGTTTAAGTTCATAAAATATAAATGGATCTGCGAAGTTCTTAATTAGTAAAATGCAATACCATAACTCATCATTTTGAGTTACTCTTAATCATTATAGTTTTATAGATAAATAGAACTTTAATTATTCATTTGTTAAAAAAAGTTGAGTGTCAACAGGGCTAATTCGGGAGTTTGATGCATGATTTATGTTAGAAACTAATAGGCGAGCTCCACGCGTTGAGCATTAAGCATGTTTCGAGTACGCAGTCGAACGTAAGTCTCACATAACTAAGCTCACACCTGAGCCTCAAGCCTTTTGATAGTGCCTCGCCCCAAGGCAAGTCCCAAAAAAGCTTTTTAAAATACTGGTTTTGGATCGTTAAACACATACATAGTGTTAATTAGACATATTCACGTTTGACATAATTCATAATACAATTAGATATACCATTTGAATTATGTTGTTATTGGTTCGAGTCCCTTGAAACATACAGATGAAAAAATGAAAATTGAAATCGTTTGTCAATGTCTAAAAATCACTAAAATGTTTTCCGCTTAACGAAAATGGAAGAAAAGAAACTGAGCCAATGCTAGAAAAAGAACACCTAATTTTTTTTTTCCTTCTGAAATATTTTACTAAATTGAAACTGGTTCAGGCATTTCATTTTTAAGTACATGCGGATGGATTGCATATAGGTGTTCGTAACACGTAGCGGAAGACAATAACAATCCTAGGTAGATCTTTTCGTGTTTAAAATTTATCTACATGTCAAAGATATGATCTAAGACGTACCTGGTGAAGAGAGTCTCATTTCAAAATTCTTCGATAGTGCGAAGACTCTATGCATATCCACACCGAGATCGATCCTTGCTATCAACTCTTTGATCAATGAAACCCGCGAACAAATTGAACGAAATATTGTGCTGAAATTTTTCTCAAAAATCTCAACTCAATGTTAGAAGAACAAGAAACACTCTCTTGTCTTGTGCAGTGGCGGAGCAACTCATTGGCAAGGGGAGTCAATTGACACCCCTTCGCCGGAAAATTACACTGTATAAATATGTTAAATTCTTTATTTTATGTGTATATACTATACGTTGACTCCCCTTGATTTTTTTGTGTGCTTACTTATTTATATTTTGACTCCCCTTAGTTAAAATCCTAGCTCCGTCACTGGTCTTGTGTTGGCAAATTTTCTTTCATCACCATTTATATAGCATTCCATATAAATTATTTTTCTGTTTGGTTGAGATAATAATTTAATTAGGTAAAAGTTCATTTCAAAAATAAACTTCATGGAATTTTGTACGTAAAAATCTAAAACCTATTCTAAATGGCCGCAGCCTTCTACACGGACTTTCCATGCCCAACGTCAAAGTTGGATAGTAAAGTGAAATCCAACAACAACAACAACAACCCAGTGTAATCCCACAAGTGGGGTCTGGGGAGGGTAATATGTACGCAGACCTTACCTCTACCCCGAGGGGCAGAGAGGCTGTTTCCAGGAGACCCTCGGCTCGAAGAGGCAACAAGAGACACTATATTAGTACTATCAATATACTCATAATAAAACAACATAAAATACCATAAAATCCATAACATAACATAAATACCATAAAAAATAAAGTAACAGCAATATAAGAGATATAGAAAATACGAGAAAGATGTAAGGTATTAATACACAGAAGATAAAGCCCATCATCAGTAGTTGATCAATAGCATTCTAAGACTAATTCCTAACTGGCTAGTCTCACTCTAGTGCGCTGTAAAAAAAACATCACAATTTTTCCTAACCTACAACCTTAATGCTCGATCTCCACAATTCCCTGTTTAGGACCATATCCTCAGTAAAGTGAAATCCAATTATTCGATTTTTCTTATAAGTCATTATAATACTTTACAAACAGAAAGTTGGAATCCCATAAAAATAGATTTCACGTAGCCAACGTCTCTTGTGGGATTTACAATCCAATTCCAAATTGGATACTTTATTAATATTTATATATCCTATATATATTAATTATAACTATAATATATATATATATATATATATATATATATATATATATATATATATATATATATATATATATATATATATATATATATATATATATTTCAACCAAGAGAAATAATTTAATTTTCTATTCCAAATAGAAAACTTCAATTTGTTCACAATATTAATCATACCCTCCGTGCTAGCAAAGAATATAATAATATTTTATTTAGACTAATAATTAAATTTTTTTGACTAATAAAATTCCTTAATTTAATTATCAAATAATAAGTTAATTAATCCTTTAGCAAGGATCAGAACACTCGTAAGTGTGCGATCCCATAGGTTCAATACTAAACCGGTAGTAAATTGATCACATCAATATACTAATCAAGGTGGCGTCTAGAAACACTCCTTAACGATCGGATAGCATAAAGTATACAATTTACTCTCAAGAACTAGTAGAAGAATAATGTAGTAATTCCTTCTGTTCTTATTGCTCTAGGTCACCCTAGGATATGGTTCAACTGTCAAATCATAATAGGTGACCAACTATGTGTTCATGTCAAATATAATCGACCATTGAATGACCTAAGAAATTCATTTCTTCTTTCAATCAATTGTCCTGGCGAAGGTCTTAGTTTGGTCGTTTATAATTCATGACAACATGGAGCTTAAACTCATTACCAAGAGTTGAAAGATTCCATCTTGATCAATCACTAATTGTACACGTATTTAATCGTACCCAATATCCTTTCAACTATCGCCCTAGGGCCATAGGTGTCTGGTATCAAAGCACAATAAATAACTTGTCAATTACTATGACGATCTCAGGTCAAAGGAAACTCTTACATCACATTCTTCAAGAGAATATCCTATTGACAGTTTATGGTAATTCTAACCATTAGGAATTATCCAATGAGTTAGTTCAATGATCATATCTCTATATGCGTCATCTACCTATGTGATTTAATTAATGAGATCAACTAATCTTTATCTCATAAAAACGATCACATAAATATTGATCTAACCGGATTACTAATGTCCAAATTAATAATCCTACGATCAAGAACAAATTTCGATTAAATTATAAGAAACTTTACTCTCATTATCATGATCTCCATCACGATGACAAGTCTCAAAATTTAATCAAGGACCTTATCAAATAAATCAAGCAATTAATAATAATGATAAAAGAATATCAAATGCCATATATATATTTTATATCAAATAACGTTCACAAAAATATGTTCAAGTCATCAAATATGATATTGGATCTAAGGCATATCTGCTATATCCCTAACAATCTCCCACTTATCTACTATATCCCTAACAATCTCCTACTTGCACTAGAGCTATAACAAGGTTCTTACCTCTAACAATTTAATCAAGGGCATATTTAATTAGGTAGAATTCATAATAGGATCGAGTATTAAGTCCAAGATTCTTACCTCTAATAAGTTCTCCTTGATTCCCTCTTCAATCTCTCTAAAAAAGCTCCAAAACCAAGTCAAAAATAGTGGACTTAGGCCAAAAATCGCGAAAATGGCCTTTTAAACATTCTTCCCAGCGATTTGAAATCCTTCTTCGCGAACGTGGTCAAAGCCTCACTTTTCCGAAGCAGAAAATACCATCGACCAAAATTTCTCTTACGCGAACGCGACCACCCCATCGCAAACGCGATGCTTCAGCCGCTCGAACCTTCACAAACGCGGGACCCTCATTGCGAACGTGAAGTCCAATGCTCCTGCCTCACACTCCAACCCTTCGCGAACGCGAAGCACAATCGTCTGCAACACTAACAACAGATTTTCTGCAATCTTTTCCAACTTGAAATGGTTCGTTCAACCACCCAAAACTTATCCGAGGCCCTTGGGACCTCAAACAAACATGCCAACCTATCCCATAACATCATTCAAACTTGTTCCAACCTTCGAAACACTCAAAACAACATCAAAACACCAAATTTGCATCGGATTCAAGCCTAAAATTTCAAAATCTTCCAAATTCCGCTTTCGATCAAAAAGTCTATCAAACTACATCATGACCTAAAATTTTGTACACACATCCCAAATGACACAACAGACCTACTACAACTCCTAGAATTCCATTCCGACCCCTATATCAAAATCTCACCTATCAACCGTAAAATGCCAAAATTTCAATTTCGCCAATTCAACCCTAAATCTACTTTGGACCTCCAAAACACATTCCGATCACTCTCCTAAGTCCCAAATCACCTCTTGAAGCTGTCCGAACCATCAGAACTCACATCCGAGCCCTTAACACATAAGTCAATATCCGGTTGACTTTTCCAACTTAAGCTTACTCAAAAGAGACTAAGTGCCTCAAACCTTACCAAAACCTCTCCGAACCCGAACCAATAAAAACATGATAGTATATAATACAACTGAACAAAGCCATAAGAAGCAAAAATGGGAAAAACGGAGCGGTGAATCATGAAACGACCGGTTGGGTCGTTACATCCTCCCCCTCTTAAACAAACATTCGTCCTCGAACGAGTTAAGAAACATACTTGAAGCCTCAAACAGGTGAGGATATCTGCTCCACGTCTCCTGCTCGGTCTCCCAGGTAGCCTCCTTCACGGGTCGACCTCTCCACTGCACTTTCACTGAAGCTATATCCTTTGACCTCAACTTTCGAACCTGATGCTCCAAAATAGCTACTAGCTCCACATCATAAGTCAAATCATCATCTAACTGAACCGTGTTGAAATCCAAAACATGAGACGGATCACCAATATACTTCCGAAGCATAGAAACATGAAATACCGAATGCACACTCGACAAGATGGGTGGTAAAGCAAGCTCATAAGCCACCTCCCCAATCCTCCGAAGTACATCAAAAGGCCCAAAGAACCGATGACTCAATTTACCCTTCTTACCAAATCTCATAACACCCTTCATGGGTGAAACCTTCAACAGAACCTTCTCACCAACCATGTAGGACACATCCCGAACCTTCCTGTCAGCATAACTCTTTTGTCTTGACTGCGCTGTACGAAGCCTCTCCTGAATTACCTTCACCTTGTCTAAAGCATCCTGCACCAAGTATGTACCCAATAGCCTAGCCTCACCCGGCTCAAACCAACCAACTGGAGATCTATACCGCCTCCCATACAAAGCCTCATATGGAGCCATCTGAATACTCGACTCATAACTGTTGTTATAAGCAAACTCTACGAGCGGCAGAAATCCCATGACCCTCCAAAATCAATGACACAAGCGCACAACATGTCCTCCAATATCTGAATAGTGCGCTCAGACTACCCGTCCGTTTGAGGGTGAAAAGTTGTGCTCAACTCAACTTGAATACCTAACTCTCGCTGCACAGACCTCCAAAACTGTGAAGTAAACTGATTGCCCCTATCTGAAATGATGGAAAGTGGGACACTATGCAGACGAACAATCTCCCAGATATAGATCTCTGCCAACCGCTTGAAGAATAGGTAGTACATACAGGAATGAAGTGCGTGGACTTGGTCAGTCGATCTACAATCGCCCAAATAGAATCGAACTTCTTCAAAGTCCGTAGGAGCCCAACTACAAAGTCCATGGTGATCCGCTCCCACTTCTACTCTAGAATATCCATCTACTGAAGCAAGCCACCCGGTCTTTGATGCTCATATTTCACATGCTGACAATTGAGACACCGAGCTAAAAATCCCACAACGTCCTTCTTTATTCTTCTCCACCAATAATGCTGTCTCAGATCCTGATACATCTTCGCGGCACCTGAATGAATGGAATACCGCGAGCTATGGGCCTCCTCCAGAATCAACTCCCGAAGTCTATCTATATTGGGCACACATATCCGGCCCTGCATCCTCAACACCTCATTATCACCAATAGCCACATCTCTGGCATCGTCGTGCTGAACCCTGTCCTTAAGGACAAGCAAATGAGGATTATCATACTGACACTCTCTGATGCGATCAAATAAGGAAGACCGAGAAATCATACAAGACAATACCCGATTGGGTCCGAAATATCTAACCTCACGAACCGATTGGCCAAGGCTTAAACATCAACTGCAAGAGGTCTCTCCCTAACTGGAATGTACGCCAAACTCCCCATACTCACCGCCTTCCTACTCAAAGCGTCGGCCACCACATTGGCCTTCCCCAGATGGTACAAAATAGTGATATCATAGTCCTTTAGCAGCTCCAACCATCTCCGCTGCCTCAAACTGAGATCCTTCTTCTTGAACAAGTGCTGGAGGCTACGATGATCAATAAACACCTCACAAGACACGCCATACAAATAATGCCTCCAAATCTTTAACGCGTGAACAATGGCAGCCAATTCTAAATCATGAATAGGGTAGTTCTTCTCATGGGGCTTCAACTGACGAGAAGCATAAGCAATAAATCTACCCTCCAGCATCAATACATACCCAATACCAACTCTTGAAGCATCACAATACATAGTATATGAACCTGAAGCTGATGGCAAAACTAACACTAGAGTTGTGGTTAAGGCAGTCTTGAGCTTCTGAAAGCTCTCCTCACACTCATCCGACCACCTGAATGATGCACCCTTTTGAGTCAACTTGGTCAAGGGCGATGCGATAGATGAGAATCCCTGAACAAACCGGCGGTAATAACCCGCCAAACCAAGAAAGCTGCGAATCTCTATGGCTGAGGATGGTCTGGGCCAACTCTGGACTGCCTCTATCTTTTTTGGATCAACCTGAATACCCTCACTGGACACCACGTGCCCCAAGAAAGCCACTAAACTGAGCCAAAACTCACACTTGGAGAACTTTGCGTAAAGCTTCTCTTCCCTTAATCTCTGCAACACAACTCTCAAATGCTCCGTGTGCTCCTCCTGACTACGCGAGTACACCAGAATATCATCAATGAAAACTATGACAAATGAGTTGAGATAAGGCCGAAACACGCTGTTAATCAAATGCATGAACACTACTGGGGCATTGGTCAGCCCAAAAGACATCACCAGGAACTTATAATGACCATATCGGGTCCTAAAAGTTGTCTTATGAATATTCGAGTCCCTGATCTTCAACTAGTGATAACCTGAACGGAGATCAATCTTGGAGAACACTCTCGCTCCCTGAAGCTGGTCAAACAAATCATCGATACGAGGCAAAGGATGCTTGTTCTTGATTATTACTTTGTTCAACTGCCTGTAATCAATGCACATCCTCATTGTGCCATCCTTCTTCTTCGTAAATAGAACAGGTGCACCCGAAGGAGACACACGAGGCCGAATAAACCCCTTATGAAGGAGTTCCTGAAGCTACTCCTTTAACTCATTCAACTCCGCTGGTGCTATACGATACGGTGAATAGAGATGGGTTGAGTGCCCGGCACCAGATCAATACAAAAATCAATATCCCTGTTCGGTGGCATATCTGACAGGTCTACAGGAAACACATCGAGAAAATCCCTCACAATAGGAACAGAATCAATACGAGGAGTCTCTGCACCGACATCTCTCACAAAGTTTAAATACAAAAGACAACCCTTCCCAACTATCCGCTGGACCTTCAAGAACGAAATCACCCTACAGGGGACAAAATCAGTCGAACCTCACCACTTAATCCATGGCACACCCGGCATAGCCATTGTCATTGTCTTAGCATGACAGTCCAAAATAGTAGGACAAGGAGATAGCCAATCCATGCCTAATATCACATCAAAGTTCACTATACAAAGCAATAACAGGTCCACTCGGGTCTCCAAACCCCCAATAGTCACCACACACGACCGGTACATATGATTCACAATAATAGTATCGCCCACTGGAGTAGATACACGAACAGATGAAATAAAAGACTCACGGGGCGTATCAAAATAACGAGCAAAATATGATGACATATATGAAAAAGTGGAAACGGGATCAAACAACATAGAAGCATCTTTGTGGAAGACTGAGACAATACCTGTAATCATAGCATCTGAAGCAATAGTATCGGGTCTAGCTGGAAGTGCATAGAAACGGGCCTGACCACCACCTGATCGGCCTCCCCCTCTAAGGCGACCCCTAGCTGATTGACCTCCACCCCTAGCTGGCTGGGCGGGTGGTGGTGAAGTAACTGGCGCTGAAGCCGATGGCTGACTCCTCTGTTGAGATAAACCTCCAAGACGACAAGGACATTGCCTCCACATATGACCCAACTCTCCACACTCATAGCAACTCCCGGTTGTTGGAGACGAGGACTGAAGGGAACCCCTAGTACCAGAATGACTAGCAGATGCACCTGGCATAAAGAGCCCTGAACTGATGGAGCACGGGACGAACTCTGGGCTAGAAGGGCACTGAGTGATGAATGGACCTGATGAGAACTGTGAGAACCATGACCCAATGACGCCCCACGATAACCTAGGCAAGCTGACTGAGCATGTCTGAATGGACGACCTCTGCCGTGTTGAAACTGACCCCTCGAAGGAGCACCACCATAACTACCAGATCCCCGAGGCCTCTTGGCCTCCCTCTTATCTCACTCTTGACGACGAATTGACTCAATCTCGAGAGAAATGTCAACAACCTCCTCAAAGGTAGCATCAGACACCCTCTCCTTGGTCATGAGAATCTGAAGCTGATACATGAGGCCATCAATGAACCTCCTAATCCTCTCTCTTTCTCTCTCCATAGGAACCAACCAAACATCATGACGAGCTAACTCCGAGAACCTCATCTCATACTGCGTCACATTCATATCTCCCTAACACAACCACTCGAACTGCCCGCGCCAAAAAGAGAACGGAGAACTGCTGCCAGGTAAGGGGTGTTGCACCAACAGGCCTACGCCTCTCATAAGCCTCCCACCAAGTGAAGGAAGTTTCAGAAAACTGAAAAGTAGTAAATGCGACCCCGCTGGTCTCAAGAATACCCGTTGTACGAAGAATCCTCTGACACTTGTGCAAGAAACCCTATGTCACACCTCCTTTTTACACACCCGAGGGTATATAAGGAAGTTTTCCCAATTTAAGTGACATTATTCGAAATGGGATTATTTAGTTTATCAGAGTCGCCACTTGGAATAGTTTATTTGGTGTTCTAAGTCACCAGTTTATTTTAAATCCCAAATCGAGGAAATTCGATTTTCCTTTTGAAGTCTGCGAACCAGAAATTCTAAGTAAGGAATTTTGTTAACCTGGGAGAAGGTGTTAGGCATTTCCGGGTTCTGTGGTTCTAGCACGGTCGCTTAAACCATTATAATTGGCCTATTATCTGATTTTAATACATGTTTTAGCCTACAGTATATTTTAACTCGTTAACCGCTTTTAATTATTTTTTAAGGAGGATTTCAACGTTATCTAAAACACGTCTTGAACCTTACCACATGAAATGCACCCGCGGTCCGCGACATATTTTATTTAACGTTGTCGAGATTTGGATTTGGGTCACATGAAATGCACACCCGAGTTTAGAAAAGTAATTTTTAAAATAGCGCGTCTAAAGCAACTACGCACTTTCAAATTTGCGAGGGCCATGTAAAATTCAATTAAATGGCACGCCTCGATTTCTAAGGATTAAAATTAATTAAATGAGGGCCATGCATTTTGAGATTTATTTGGCACGACACGCCTCAAGTTATTCTAACTAAAAGGGTTTCTAAATTAGCTTTTGAGGGCCATAAATTGTGCGTTTGGCTAATATGACACACCTCAAACTATTTTTAAGAGGCTAGTTAATGAGGGAGAGCTTTAAGGAATTCTAATTTGTTTTTATACCAAATGTTCGAACTTATTTAACAACTAATAAACCTTGTTCAAATAATCAATTACTTAAGAAAAATCGTCCCAGACAACAGCAAAGTGAACAGGGAACTGGATTTGACGAAAACAAAATAGGTCCAAACAATGAAAGACAAATAATCCAATGGGCAGATGCCTTCAAGCTTGGGCCCAAAAATGAGCCCAATTCTTGGTAGAAGAAATGGCGTCCATGACATAGAACATGCATCTGAAATTGAACTTTTATCAATTGGGCCAGCATTTGGCCCAATCTTTAGAACCAAACATTTGTGCAAATTCATTTAAATGCCAACCAACTAGGACTATACAAAACACGAAATTAAGCTAACATTTACTTCTGAATTTTTTAACTATTGAAACACTAACCAACTTGCTAATCATTCTGCATTTTTCATATTAATTCAACCTTAGACATGCTCATAAGTAAACCAAGATCAAATCAGCACATAACTCAACTCTTAGAGTATTCTGGACCATTTTCCTCCCTTTTAACATGATTTTATACCCACTAAACTTAAGAAAACATTCAGCTACCCAATTACATGAACACAACACCATCCAAATACAACAAACGTGTTATAACAGTTTAAATGAATTACATAGAAGAAGAGATCTAATACAGTCCACATTACATGATTTAACATGATTGAATGTATAGTCTAACTACTAACTCAACTAAATAGGTTATTCATCAAGTTTCCCTAACAGTTCAAGATCAAATTCAGCTCTCAGAAGAGTATTATCAACATCCAACAAAATCAATGCACCATATAATTCAGAACAAAGTAATTGAAACAAAATAAAACTAAACTATGAGCAAAACAAGTTGACACTATGCTCAAAGTTCCAAACTTCCATTTTAACTTCGAATCAGGCGTCACATTAGATAGAATTCAGAAACGTGTACCTAAATACAACAATATAGATAAGAAATTTAGCCTGAGACTAGGAGGATATAGCAGCAACAAAATGTAGTAATGTAACAGTAACAACAACAGCAAACTCAAACCAAGCCTTTTGAAAACCCAAACTCAAACCATTTTCAACCAGCAATACCAAACAAAAAAAACTAGCTACTTGATTTCGATCTTTCTGAGATTCTAATGAACCAAAAGGAAGCAAAAACCAGAAGCCAGAAACCAAATTTTCAACAAAATTTCAGTGTTTTTGAGCTTGGAAGAGACCCAACTGTTTTCTTCAATTTTTTTGGTATTTTTCAGTCTCTAAAATCTCTAAAAATCTGACTTGGGAATGAAGAAACAATGCCTTTATAGGCAAGCCTTAGGGCAGCAGAAAATGAGTTCAGTTTTGCACTGCTACCCTTTTTAAATTTTTACTTTTGCTCAAGTACCCTTAGTTTAAAATCAGTATTTTCAGTTTAATCCTAAAGATACCTTCACAGAAGCTTCCTAAATCAGTTATAGAGATTCCCTCACCTAGAATTCCTAGACTACCCATTAAGAACATTTTTTTACCCCTGAAACCTCATTGGTCAAATTGACCCAATGGTTTTAACCCAAATGAATGGGTCAGAATTGAACCCAAGGCCTTAACAAAAAATCAGAAACATTTAACTAATTTGATGAGAAGCAGAAAAAAGAAACAATTGAATGACATCAAAATCAAAAATCTAAACTAAATAATTGATTTTCTTTTTAAGCTAAATACTGAGCCTGAATTAAACTATATTACCAAATCAACAAAAATCTAACCTAAGCTAATTATAAGAAAATGTCATAGATAACAGAAAAATAGAGAACAACATTTAAAACTTGAAAAGAAAAACTGAAAATCCAAACGAATCGTATATGAACATTAAATTAATCAAAAGGGAAAACTAGGTCTGAAACTTTTATCGACTTTCCAATCAGAAGACCAAACATTCAAAGAAAAGGAAAAAAGAAGAAAGGAGCAGGAAGATGAAACAAAAATGAAAAAAAACTTAACGATTCACACTCGAAATCGGTATTGGACTCTTTGATTTAACACAACCAGTGTTAATCGTTTGTTCTTTGTTAAGAACAAACGACCAATACTGCTTATGTCAAAATAACCTTGAGAAAACTCAGGAAACTTGGGGATTAAACCTTGCATGCCAATGATTCAAAAGAAATCAATTTTGGGCTTTTAGGGTTTCGAACTACGATTTGAAATTCGAGCACTTCTGGAGGGATTCGAAGGAAGTTATGTTAGGATTTGGAATGGGGAGGGTGAGAGGATTTTGGGGTGTTAATTTGGGCCTGGCTAGAAGTGGCACCGCCGGCCGGCGAGGAATTGGTATTTAAGGGTGGCGGGTTTCTAGGGTTACTGGTCTCTGAAGTTAGAGACGAAGAATGAGTGAGGTAAGAATGGGGGGGGGGGGGTGGCCTAGGTTCTGACCATTTTATATTTAAAGAAGATTAGTTCCCAGCCGTTAGATCAATGGAGATCAAGGGTTGGTATCCTGCGAGAGGGACGACGTCATTGGGTTAAAACACTACACGGACCGGGTTGGGGGACTAGACTTGGGCCTATTTTGAGTGAGTTTGGACTAATTGAGGGGTGGAATTGATTTGGGCTAGGGGAAATTCATGGTTTTGGCCCAAAATAAGGATTATATCTTTAGAAGGAAAAGGTGACTAGGGAATGAAGGCCCTATGTCTAAAATCTCAACTCAGGGATTGAAGCCCTAATGTTGGCAAAAAGGCGACTAGGGAATGTTGGCCCTATGTCTAAAAAGCTCAACTCAGGGATTGGAGCCCCAATGTTGGCAAAAAGGCGACTAGGGAATGGAGGCCCTATGTATAAAAATCTCAACTTAGGGATTGGAGCCCTAATGTTGGCAAAAAGACGACTAGGGAATGGAGGCCCTACGTCTAAAAATCTCAACTCAGGGATTGGAGCCCTAATGTTGGCAAAGAAAAGGCGACTAGGGAATGGAGACCCTATGTCTAAAAATCTCAACTCAGGGATTGGAGCCTTAATGTTGGAAAAGAAAAGGCGACTAGGGAATGGAGGCCCTATGTCTAAAAATCTCAACTCAGGGATTGGAGCCCTAATATTGGCAAAAGACGACTAGGGATTCATTTGATGTAGGTTTCATATAGCATCTGCCTCATAGCCCCACAGATTTCTTCAATTTCCTCGGCCGTAAAGGCCTCATCTTCCTCTTCCTTATTGTACTTAGGCTTGACAAATGTCCTATAAAGATGTGGAATCGGCTGAGACAAAACACAACCATTGTTCTTTCTTTCGTCTGCCCATTTTCCATTAGCTGATGTGGGTTGGAAACCTACCCCAAAGAACTTCTCACTAGCAGCCAGAGTGATAGGTTCGGCAATTCCTTGCAATGACTTCCCGAGCCCCTTCCCGGGTTTGTAACCATGTCTAATCATTTATTTGGCTACCATAATTGATGCATTTGAAAGAAAGGGTTGAGGGCAAAGGTCTCCTTCTTCACATTGGTCCGCAACCACAATCTCAAAAGCCTGATAGACTATATGTTCACTTCCTTCTCTAGCTTCAAGACAAGGGACTGACGGGTCCCGATAAATCAATTGCTCATCTTCCCCGTGAACTACAATCTCCTGATCTTCATGTTCGAATTTCTCCATCTAGTGGAGAGTAGAAGGTACAACCCCTACTGCGTGAATCCACGGCCTTCCCAAGAGGAAATTATTGGAAGTATCCATGTCCAAGACATGAAAGGTCACCTCGAAATCCACCGGGCCAATAGTCAGAATCAAATCAATCTCACCTATTATATCTCTCTTTATGCCATCAAAAGCATGCACATAGATGTTGTTGGGTATGATTCTCTCAGTACCGATTTCCATGCATTGCAGAGTTGAGAGAGGGCAAATATCTACCCTAGAACCACCATCTAGCATGACCATTTTCACATAATAACCCTCGTATTTAACTGTTAGGTGAAGGGCTTTGTTGTGTGCGGCCCCTTCCGGGGGTAAATCATTCTTGCTGAAAGAGATTTGATTGACTGCAAAAAAACCTTTCCGCCATCCTCTCTAACTATTCTACAGTGGTTTCAATGGGTACATATGCTTCATTGAGAGATTTGATTAACACTTTTTGATGTTCAGTTGAGTTTATTAACAGAGACAACAGAGAGACTTGAGCAGGAGACTTTTGGAGATGGTCAGTTATCTCATAGTCTGCCATTTTCATTTTCTGGAAGAATGCTTCTGCTTCTTCAGCACTCACTGGCTTCATAGGTGGGAAGCGCTTCTTTGTGGCATTATTCACTTCCTCCAGATTGAGGTACTTCTCAGCCGGGTTATTTTCCTTAACTTCTCCCGAGATCTCTTTACCTTTGTACGTTACTACCGCTTTATTGTAGTTCCATGTAACGACAGTGGGATCTGTCATGGGCCTTTGCGGTGCGCGACCAATAACCACGGGCTCATTCAGCCTTGGTGGAGTTATCGGCCCCCGTACCACGTAGGTCCCCTTGGGCGCATATATTTTAGCTCCCTTGTTTAGATCAAACCTTCTAGGAGGACTCAATGACATATGTTCTTTCTTATGGCCTCGAGGAACATAGAGAACCACATCTTTGGAGGGTGCTTCCCCAGTTTCAGCTTCCACTTTCTTTTCGGTCTTCTGAAGGGTAGTTTTACTCTTTATCTCCCCCTTGTCTTGTTTTGCAACAACTTTCGGCCTCTTTTCCACATCGGCTATGCAATGATGGCTTTTAGAGTTGGATCAAATTCTCTATCTTCATAGATCATTCCAATAATCGACCCATTGTTATGGGCCGGTAATAGATTGTTGGTTACATTAGGAACGTCTTCGTCCTTTAGCACTATTCTCTTTTGTTCTATCAAATTTTCCACAGCCCTCTTCAGGGTCCAGTAGTCATCTGTATCATGCCCTTCTGCCCCTGAATGGTAGGCACATCGAATACCAGCTCTGTAAGCGGGCAACGCTAGGTTCTGCCTTGTTTGGGGTACCGACTATAACAAACCCATCTGAACAAGTTTGGGGAATAGGCTGGAATAAGACTCACCGATGGGTGTGAAGTTTGGTATCTTGGGTGGTGCCCGAGTATGGAAGTTATTCTATGGAGGTCGGGGATTATAGTGAGCTTGGTGAGGTGGTTGATTTCTAGGAAATGGAGCTTGGTTTTGATTAAATTGTTGTTGTGGCCTAACGTATGGTTGGGCATTCGTTACTGCGTATGGCCGAGGAACCATAGCATAAGCCATATCTTGGTGGGGATAGTAATGTTGTGGGGTTCTTTCAGAGAAAAAAGGTCTGGATGGACGGGGTTTTCTTGCACTTGAAGTTGCCATTGCTGCTTATTCCTTCTTCTTTCGATTTGCTACTCCTCCAGACCCGCCTTGGATTGTTTGGGAGGTAGCCCTTATAGAAGACTGACTCAAGATTCGCCTGTTTTCAACCCATTTTCAACAATTTCACCGATTTCTTTGACTCTCTTTTCTTTCTTTTTGGGTTTTCTTTCAGTTCTTTCCTTTCACATCCTTCTCTTATTTGAGTTATTTACAAAAATCATGACCGGATCCGATGAGGATTGCCTACCTATCACGACGCTGCATGAATCATATCATTACGTAGTTCAAGAAGAAGATAACACACTTCGGCTGACATGTATACGACTTCGATGGCAGGGAGCCATCAGAACGTCCACTCAATTTTATCCGAAGTTAAAGAACTTAAGTGTACAAACCAAGACTTGGTACCCTCTAGAAATTCAACACCCTCCACTCGGCTTTCAAATTCTTCGATGCAATCCAAACCGGTCATGCCGTAGTTCATATACCTGACACAGTGGCAGAGATGTTCCTGTATCCACAATTGTAGTAGTAGGTTACAGCCTTTGAAGAATTTTCCCCCTTCTCGGCAGATGGTCAAAGCTCGGTAAATCTCAGATAAGATCAGGGAAACCAGGGTGTCATTAGCTTTCTTGATTGCGACATCAACCATTCCCTCCCAATTCTATGTTGCCGTCTTTTCGCAGACAGATTATAACACCCAGGAATGCTACTATAAAAACCAAACCCTGCCGTGCCTCCCATTTATCTTTATTTCCGGCATGGGTCAAACCAGTATTCAGTGCTTCAAAACCTTGGGGGTTGCCATAGTGTTGGTACAAGAACTGGAAAGTACAAAACCCTTTATATAAATTTCCATCCTGAATATCCAGGCTAACACTCAATATATCCAGAAACTTGTGAGGAGATACTGGTGTCGGTGACACCGGGTACCGACTTCTAAGGTTTCTGTTAAGGCCCGCGTAACCCACAATTTCCTCTAGCGTGGGTGTGAGCTCAAAATCAGAAAAGCGGAACACATTGCGAGTCGGATCCCAAAAAGGTATCAAGGCTTCAATCACGTCCAATCTTGGCTTGATATTCAAAAGTCCGACAAGACCACCCAAAACCTTTACCACGGTTCCTCGACTGACTTTTCCTAAGTCGTTCCACCACATGTGGAGCTGTAAGGGGATCTCCTTAAGAGCAACGAAGGGTTCATTTTCATCTGTGCTCATCCTGCACATTTATTGGTGTGATTTAATTAAAAAAAGATTATGACTCATTTTGACTCAAGAAAAAGTTATCACTATATTTTTTGAAAATTTTCATAAAAAAATCTTGCCTTGCAAATATAGCCTTTCGGCACTTCGGGGAAGAAAATTTTAAGGCTGTGTTTGCTAACCGACCAAAAACCTTGAAAAGCGACCAAAGGTGGCTGTTCTTGCAAAAACGGCTTTCCGACGCCCTTTTGGGGACACTCGGCTATTTTATACAAGAATGGCATCACCTTAATTATTTACAATATTTTTTTTTGTTCTTTTGGGCTAATTTTGCAAAAAAGGAAAGTTGGACTCGATTGGGGTTGCCTACGTATCCCACATCCGGTGAGAATCAAACTGGCATAGTTCGGGCATATTTGACAAACTAAAAACAAAACCAACTATTTAAAAAATATAAGATTTCCTTTTTCTTTTCCTTTTTTTTTCAAAATTTCGGCAGAGTTTCAGTATATTATTTTTTTTAAAAAACAAGCAAATATCTCTCTTAGCCCTCATATTGATTTTCTTTTTTCCAACATTTCTCCTATTATTCATGAACCGGTCAACATGCAAATCCAAAGCAAAGAAATGCACAAGTAGCAAGTAGGATGCATTAGGATGGTCTTTTCATTTCGGGTACACCTGTCCTAGATAGACCCAACCCTTGTGTTGAGTCTCCAAAGTCAAATGCACGTGATGCAAACAAACCTTCCTACTAGGGATCCGACATGAGGTTTTGTTATACTAGGTTTAAAACCTGGGTGTATTGTTCTAGACCTGGCTTACCCGAGATGACAGCTCGAGCCGGGGGGCCAGCGTACCGGGAATACAGAAGCTTCACCGGCTTTACAACTTGTCCTAACCTCATTCTAAAATTGGATAAGACTCTAAACAGAAGAGAAGTCACACGAAGTGCACACTCCCCAGATGATTTAGAAGACTCATAGAGAAGAAGGGTTTCGTAGCAGTTTATATACATTTCACAAAATATCAAAGCGGTAAAAAGCGGCATTTAGAATATTAGGCTCAAACATGTAAAAAAAAATCTGATAATAAATGAAGCCAACTATAACAGCTATTCTAAGCTCGAATTCTTGAACCCTGAACCGAAGTTCTGGGTTTGGATCCCCAGCAGAGTCGCCAAAGCTGTCACACCTCCTTTTTACACACCCGATGGTATATAAGAGAGTTTTTTCAATTTAAGTGACATTATTCGAAATGAGATTATTTAATTTATCAGAGTCACCACTTGGAATAGTTTATTTGGTGTTCCAAGTCACCGGTTTATTTTAAATCCCAAATTGAGGAAATTCGACTTTCCTTTTGAAGTCTGCGAACCAGAAATTCTAAGTAAGGAATTCTGTTAACCCGGGAGAAGGTGTTAGGCATTCCCGGGTTCCGTGGTTCTAGCACGACCGCTTAAACCATTATAATTGGCCTATTATTGATTTTAATACATGTTTTAGCCTATGGTATATTTTAACTTATGTAACCGCTTTTAATTATTTTTTAAAGAGGATTTCAATGTTATCTAAGACACGTCTTGAACCTCGCCACATGAAATTCACCCGCGGTCCGCGATACATTTTATTTAATGTTGTCGTGGAATGCACACCCAAGCTTAGGAAAGTAATTTTTAAAATAGCGCGTCTAAAGCAACTACGCACTTTCAAATTTGCGAGGGCCATGGAAAATTCGATTAAATGGAACGCCTCGATTTCTAAGGATTAAAATTAATTAAATGAGGGCCATGCATTTTGAGATTTATTTGGCACAATACGCCTCAAGTTATTCTAACTAAAAGGGTTTCTAAATTAGCTTTTGAGGGCCATAAATTGTGCGTTTGGCTAATATGGCACACCTCAAACTATTTTTAAGAGGCTAGTTAATGAGGGAGAGCTTTAAGGAATTCTAATTTTTTTTATACTAAATGTTCAAACTTATTTAACAACTAATAAACCTTGTTCAAATAATCAATTACTTAAGAAAAATCGTCCCAGGCAACGACAAAATGAACAGGGAACTGGATTTGACGAAAACAAAATAGGTCTAAACAACGAAAGACAAATAATCCAATGGGCAGATGCCTTCAAGCTTGGGCCCAAAAATGAGCCCAATTCTTGGTAGAAGAAAGGGCGTCCATGACATAGAACATGCATATGAAATTGAACTTTTATCAATTGGGCCAGCATTTGGCTCAATCTTCAGAACCAAACATTTGTGCAAATTCATTTAAATGCCAACCAACTAGGACTATACAAAACACGAAATTAAACTAACATTTACTTCTGAATTTTTAACTTTTGAAACACTAACCAACTAGCTAATCATTCTGCATTTTTCATATTAATTCAAACTTACACATGCTCATAAGTAAACCAAGATCAAATCAGCGCATAACTCAACTCTTAGAGTATTTTGGACCATTTCCCTCCCTTTTAACATGATTTTATACCCACTAAACTTAAGAAAACATTCAGTTACCCAATTACATGAACACATCACCATCAAAATACAACAAATATGTTATAACAGTTTAAATGAATTACACAGCAGAAGAGATCTAATACAGTTCACATTACATGATTTAACATGATTGAATGTAAAGTCTAACTACTGATTCAACTAAACAGGTTATTTATCAAGTTTCCCTAACAGTTCAAAATCAAATTCAGGAATAAGAGTTCAGCTGCCAAAAGCTAACATCTAGCTATGAGTTATTTGATAGAAAATGGAGTTTCCCACTAATTACAAACCAAATTCAGCTCTCAAAAGAGTATTATCAACAACCAACAGAATACAATGCACCATATAATTCAGAACAAAGTATTGAAACAAAATAAAGTTAAACTATGAGCAAAACAAGTTGACACTATGCTCAAAGCTCCAGACTTTCATTTCAACTTCGAATCAGGCCTCACATTAGATAGAATTCAGAAACGTGTACCTGAATACAACAATATAGATCATAAATTTAGCCTGAGACTAGGAGGAAACAACAACAACAAAATGTAGCAATGTAACAGTAACAACAAACTCAAACCAAGCCTTTTGAAAGCCTAAACTCAAACCATTTTCAACCAGCAATACCAAACAAAAAAAAATCAGCTACTTGATTTCGATCTTTCAGAGATTCTAATGAACCAAAAGGAAGCAAAAACCAGAAGCTAGAAACCAAAGTTTCAACAAAATTTCAGTGCTTTTGAGCTTGGAAGAGACCCAGCCATTTTATTCAATTTATTTTGGTGTTTTTCAGTCTCTAAAATCTTTGAAAATCTGACTTGGGAATAAAGAAACAATGCCTTTATAGGCAAGCCTTAGGGCAACATAAAATGAGTTCAGTTTTGCGCTTCTACCCTTTTTAAATTTTTATTTTTGCTCAAGTACCCTTAGTTTAAAATCAGCATTTTCAGTTTAGTCCTAAAGACACCATCCCAGAAGCTTCCTAAATCAGTTATAGAGATTCCCTCACCTAGAATTCCTAGACTACCCCTTAAGAACCTTGTTTTTACCCCTGAAACCTCATGGGTCAAATTGACCCAATGGTCTAAACCCAAATGAATGGGTCAGAATTGAACCCAAGGCCCAAACAAAAAATCAGAATTCCATTTAACTAATTCGATGAGAAGCAGAAAAAAGAAACAATTGAATAACTTCAAAATCAAAAATCTAAACTAAATGATTGATTTTCTTTTTAAGCTAAATACTGAGCCGGAATTAAACTATATTACCAAATCAACAAAAATCTAACCTAATCTAATTATCAAAAAAATGTCATAAATAACAGAAAAACAGAGAACAACGTTTAAAACTTGAAAAGAAAAACGAAAAATCCAAACGAATCGAATACGAACACTAAATTAATCAAAAGGGAACACTATGTCTGAAACTTTTATCGACTTTCCAATCAGTAAACCAAACATTCAAAGAAACGAAAAAAAGAAGAAGAAAGGAGTAGGAAGATGAAACAACATAAAGATGGAAAGAAAAATGAAGAAAAACTTACCGATTCACACTCGAAACTGGTATTGGACTCTTTGATTTAACAAAACCAGTGTTAATCATTTGTTCTTTGTTAAGAACAAACGACCAACACTGCTTATGTCAAAATAACCTTGAGAAAACTCAGGAAACTTGGAGATTAAATCTTGCATGCCAATGATTTAAAAGAAATCGATTTTGGGCTTTTAGGGTTTCGAACTACGAGTTGAAATTCGAGCACTTGTGGAGGGATTCGAGGGAAGCTATGTTAGGATTTGGAATGGGGAGGGTGAGAGGTTTTTGGGGTGTTAATTTGGGCCTGGTTAGAAGTGGCGCCGCCGGCCGACGAGGAATTAGTATCTAAGGGCGGCGGGTTTCTAGGGTTACTGGACTCTGAAGTTAGAGACGACGAATGAGTGAGGTGAGAATGGTGGGGGGGTGGCCTAGGTTCCGACCATTTTATATTTAAAGAAGATTAGTTCCCAGCCGTTAGATCAATGGAGATCAAAGGCTGGGATCCTGCAAGAGGGACGACATCGTTGGGTTAAAACACTACATGGACCGGGTTGGGGGACTAGACTTGGGCCTATTTTGAGCGAGTTTGGACTAATTGAGGGGTGGAATTGATTTGGGCTGGGGGAAATTCATGATTTTGGCCGAAAATCCGACTCTTTTTCATTCTCTTCCTTTTTCTTCTTATTTCAAACTTCCTTTTATTTTCAAAAATTTAAAATAAAACCTAAATTAATCCCTAAAACAAATTATCCTACCAAATTAAATTAATTAACTCTAAATAATAAGTACCACAACTAATTAAATACCAAATTAAAAGAAAACTACCTAAATTCGAAGCTAAAAATTAAAAATGCCAAAATAAGTTATTTTTTGTGATTTTCCCCTTTTTGTAAAACACTAAATTACTAATTGATCTAAAAAATGTAAAATTAAATCCTAGATGCAAATGAAATGTATTTTTATATTTTTTATGAATTAAATAAAATTAAACATGCACACAAAAATGCAAATAATCAAAAAAATTCTACAATAATTCCTAAGATAACAAATAATTAAAAGAAAAATCTACTTCTTTGGGATTCTGTAGGAGTAATTCACATGAGGCAAAAATCACATGCTCACACCCTGGGCATCCTTGCCCTCTGTTCCACTGAAAGTCGGAGCCTGAAGTCTACCAAACCTTTCCAACCTGCGCCACTCGTCCTCTGGCATAGCAGGAGCTACATAGTCCGGAATAGCTGCAATCGGCTGGGCTGGAGGTGCCCCGGGTCTGAAGTCCTTGCACGACCTACTCAGGTGTATGAGCAGCGGGAGTCTGAGTGCCTCCACCGGCCTGAGAAGTAGCTGCGGCTATAGTAACTGAGACCGCCTGAGCTAGGCCAGTGCATACTGCTAAAATCTGAGCCAGGGCCTCCTGAAGACCTTGAATCACAATGGGCACAGCTGGTGCCTGAGCTGGTCCTACTGGAGTGTCCACAATTGGGACCTGATCCTAAACTGGGGCGGCTGGTGGATCTGTAAGTGCTGCCCTAGCTGCTGTGCGAGCTACACCTCTGCCCCTACCACGTCCTCGACCGCGTCCTCTTTTTCTAGTGGCCCCAACAGGTGGTACTGGTGGTCGTCCATCCTGACCGGTAGCACGTGTCCTCCCCATCTGTGAAAGAGTAGAATAACATGAATTTAGTACTCGGATCAACAGATTCGCACGACAAGAATTTCAAGAATATGAAGTTTTCCTAAGGGTTCTGCAGCCTCCCGAGGATAAATACAAACGTCTCCGTACCGATTCGCGAGACTCTACTAAACCTGCTCATGACTCGTGAAACCTATGTAACCTACGCTCTGATACCAACTTGTCACGACCCCAAACCGGACCCGGCCGTGATGGTGCCTCTCGTGAAACAAGGCCAGCCGACACAAACCCTTAAACAATTTAAGCAGTTATAATAATTGATTTTAAGTCATAAATAAACTATAAATCCCAAAATAAAGATTGAAATAGAACAATTGCGGAAATAACACAGCCCGACATCGGGGTATCACCAGTATGAGCATCTAAACATCTGTCTAAGAGTATGAAAAGACTACACAGTCTAGTATAAGTAAAGATAGGAAGGAGAAATGCTGGGCTGCGAACGCCGATCAACTACCTAGTCAACTCCGAATAAGCCTGCGGTGGAAGCAAATCAGCCCGCGGTAGCTTTGCTCGAGACTCCTGAATCTTCACACAGGGTGCAGAAAGTAATGTGAGTATGCCAACTCAGTAAGTAAATAAAATTAAAGGCAGCTGAGCGATAATAAAACACATAAAACACAACAAAATGGTACAACGAGGCAGTATAAAACCAGAACAATGCAATAAAATAGTAAAAGCTCGTAGAAACACCTTAGTTCAGTAAAAACCTCTTTAAAAAATCTTTTAACATATTAAACGAGTGAGTGAAAACAGGGAGAAAAGATAGATACATAAATCAACCCCTCGGGCAAAATACCAACAGAATCAGCCCCTCGGGCTATCTTACAATCACTCGTATCAGCCCCTCGGGCAATAACATGGAACAACATCAGCCCCTCGGTCTATAGCACATCTCACACTGGGTACCCGCGCTCATTGGGGGTGTACAGACTCCGGGAGGGGCCCCTTATGGCCCAAGCGCAATAACAAGCCATCTCGTGGCATAATCAAATAGGCTCTCGGCCTCATATCAATAAGCCACCTCGTGGCATAAATCGATCAGGCCATCAGCCTCATAATCATGAATCAGTACAACACTACTGCGGCACACAGCCCGATCCCATAATATCCTCACAACATAGGCCCTCGGCCTCACTCAATCAGAAATCTTTCAAGCCACTCGAGCAACAGTAAAACATGATGCTCAGCCTAAAATATCAATTAAAATATCAAAATGGAGTAAATATGGCTAAGTTAAGAAAACAATTGAATACGGCATGACTGAGTACAAATATGAAGTCAAAATAGTGAGGAATAATAGTAAAAATCCCCTAAGGGTCCAAAATAGTTGGCACGAGGCCCAAATAAGGCATTCAGCCCAAAATATGATAATACTTTCCAAAACACAATAATATCAAACATTTTTCAATCAAATACGCAACTTAACAGTCATACTGGAAGGACTAAGTCACAATCCCCAATGGTGCACGAACCCACACTCGTCATCTAGCGTGTGCTTCACCTCAAAGTAGCACAACGATGTGAAATCCCGGGTTTCATACCATCGAGACAACATTTACAATCATTACTTACCTCTATCCGGTCCAAACTCTAGACCGCGATGCCTTTGCCTCTCGAATCGGCCTCCAGATGCTCCAAATCTATCCAAAAATAAATTTATACCATCAAAATATGCTTAACCAATTTACATTATAAATCCCGAAATTGTCCAAACCCGACCCCCGGGCCCACATCTCTGATTCCGATAAAAATTACAAAACTAGAATCCTTACACTCTCACGAGTTCATACATATCAAATACATCAAAATCCGATCACAAATGACCCCTCAAATCTCTAGATTTAGGTCTCCAATTTCCAAGCCCAAACTTCCAATTTTTAAGCTTAAATTCCACAAATTCCGTGATTAGTTAGGTAGAAATCATATTAGGATTGAGTATTAAGTCCATAAATCTTACCTCCAAGTGTTTCCCCTTGATTCCCTCTTCAATCCTCCTCAAAAAGCTCTAAAATCTCCCAAAAATAGTGAAACTTAGTCCCAAAATCGCAGAAATGGTCTTTTAAAACATTCTTCTCAGCACTTAAAATCTCTTCTTCGCGAACGCGGTCAACACCTCGCGTTCGCGAAGCACAAACTTATTTTGACCACTTTTTCCTTAATCGCGATCGTGACACCCTGTATGCGAACACGAAGGCTTAGCTTCCCAGCTCATCGCGAATGCGACTACTAGCTCGCGAACGCGAAGAACAAATCCTCCAGGACCCCATCTGTTCACTCTCCTCTACGCGAACACGGCAAGACCCTCGCGAACGCGATGACCATTGATCTCAACCCTTAGCGATCGTGGGACCACCTTCACGAACATGAAGGAAAACTTCACAGCCTCACATTCTAACCTTTTGCGAACACGGGACATGCATCACAAACGCGAAGATCAAAAACCTGCAACACCAACAATAGTTTTTCTGCAATTTCCTCCAACATGAAATGATCCGTTTAACCACTTGAAACTTACTCGAGGCCCTCGAAACCTCAACCAAACATGCCAACATATCCCATAACATCATTAAAAGTTGTTCCAACCTTCAAAATGCTCAAAACAACATCAAAACACCAAATTCGCATTGGATTCAAGCTTAAGAATTCCAAAAACTTCCAAATTCCGCTTTCGATCAAAAAGTCTATCAAACCTCGTCCGAATGACCTAATATTTTGTACAGATGTCACAAATGACACAACAGACCTACTGCAACTTCCGAAATTCCATTCCGACCCTTATATCAAAATTTCACCTATCAACCGGAAAACGCCAAAATTCCAATTTTGCCAATTCAAGCCTAAATCTACTCTGAACCTCCAAAACACATTCCGATCATGTTCCTAAGTGCCAAATCACCTCCTGAAGCTATCTGAACTATCGAAATTCACATCTGATCCCTTTTTCACATAAGTCAACATCCGGTTGCCTTTTCCAACTGAAGCTTACTCAAAAGAGACTAAGTATCTCAAACCTTACCAAAACCTCTCTGAATCCGAGCCAACCAACTTGATAACACATAATACAATCGAGCAAGACAATAAGAAGCAAAAACGGGGGAAACAGGGAGGTAACTCATTAAACAACCGGCCGGGTCGTTACAGTAGAATGTTTTGAAGCAATTGATTGCAGAACATGTGAATAATGCACTGTAGGTTTTTGTCAGAGGATTACCCAATGCAACACAAACTCCTCTACCAGCTAATACAACAACTTTAGAGTACCTGCGTTTGGGGCATGATAACTCTGAAAGTTGAGAAATGGCCAATGAATCACGCGATGGAGGGCCAAGTACACCAAATAATTCTAGTTTACAATATTTAGTGCTAACTTTGCAGAAGCTGAAGGAGAAAAACAAGCATATAGAGAAAATACATGGCGTATCTCTCGTGATCAAAGGTGTGGATATTGACAAGTATTTACAAAACCCTGGAAGCAAGTACAACACCCTTGCCAATTTCCAAAAAGTTTAAAATGCATGATATTCTCAAATATGATGGGACGTGACCACCGGTATCATGTAACCGTGTTCACTACTAGCTTGAAAGGCAATGATTTAACCAAGCAGGAGATTGTCAGTATTGGTTAAAAAGTTTGGCGAAACTCTCACAAAAGGAGCGTTAACATGGTATTCTCTCTTACCTGAAAATTTCATTGATTCTTTTGCTGATCTTGAAATTCATTTATAAAAGCACATTGGGGGGCTCAAAAAGTTGAAAAGGGGATGGAATACATCTTCAAAGTTAAACAAGTGAGTACAAAATTGCTCAGGGAATTCGTAGATAGATTCCAACGAGAGAGGATGATGTTGCGTCAAGTACCTGATAACTAGGCAGCTATGGCATTCACGAGCAACTTGAACGAGAAAAGTTAAAAAGCTACAAGAAGGTTGAAAGAAAGTTTGCGAGAGTTTCCTGCAACAATTTGGAACGATGTATACAATCGACACAGCACGAAGCTGGGGATATAAGGGAATAAATAAATCAATTAAATTTTGGGATGCTTCATGAAGTGCTTCTTTCGGAGTTAAACTTCCGTTTGTCCATATTTCCGGAAAAAGTATCTCTTGTTTTTCATTCCCATTCTTATAAGAATGAATACTATGATTCGCGTTTCGAATAGGAATGAATACATCATCTATAGGATAACTTCCATCTTGAAAGTTATGTGTCATTTTATAAGATATCCACGATTTCTCTCTATTTGTAATCCAATTCAAAAATCCATTGGTTTTGCACAACAACGGTTGATGAAAGACCAAGTTCGAGGCACTCAGAATCAGAGAGAAGTTCCGGTAAAAATAGGTATGAGCCTTACATGGGAACCGGGGGTGAGATTCTCGATCTAAATAAGAGAATGCACGATTTGATTCAAGATCCAGGCAAAAATATGCGAGTTCTTCATCCAGGTTTAAAAAGGACTGGGATGCCCGAAGCAATGATTCTGATACACAAGCAAGATAAAGGGATTGTCCATTCTTAGAGGGATAGGAGATAAGATGCAATGGCTGAAAGAAATGAGATCAGATCCAAATAAAAGGAACCCAGATTTCTGGTGCGAGTTTCATAATGATCATGGCCATAGAACAGTAGATTGCAGGCTTCTGCAAGGAGAGGTCAAACATTTACTGAAGCAAGGTTATCTTGCTGATATGTTCGGTGAGAAAGAGAGACTATCATACATGAAGAATGGATAAGAACACCCAAAGCCTCCATCACCAAAGAGAACAGTCAACGTCATAACCGGAGGATATGAGGCCAACGGAGTAACATACACAGCTGCAAAAAGACATCAAAAGTTATTATAACTCATAGAAAGAGAGTTCTCTAAGTCTTGGAAGGTGATAGTATAACATTTGACAATGAAGACACATGTGACTTGATGATTCCTCACAACAATGCACTGGTACTATCTTTACTTGTACATGATACTAATGTAAAATGAGTTTTGATTGACCCAGGAAGCTCAGTGAACATCATATTACTGAAGGTAGTAAATGAAATTCATGCTAATGATACGCTCATACCAAAGGCACAATCTTTATTTGTATTTGATAATTCAAGCGTTGTTACGATAGGGGAAGTTTTATTGGCCATATTTGCAAAAGGAGTCATCAAAGATACAAAGTTCCAAGTAATAGACACGAACATGGCCTATAATATAATCTTGGGAAGACCATAGATTCATGATATGGATATTGTCCCGTCCACGTTGCATCAAGTTATCCAATTCCCTTCACAGTGGGGAATCCGGCAAATCCGCAAAGATCAGCAGGCTTCATGAAGTATTAATTCAGTGGTGATTGCAAATACAATAGCCAATGATGCAGATGCGAAATAGCAAGAAAGAGTTTAGTCGAGGATACTATTGTTCATACCTCAGTTAAAAACACACAAGGGTAGACTGATGTCAACTCAAGACCTGATGTGATTCAAGAGCCAGAGGAAAATTAGAACACTAAAACAACCATGGAGGAGCTCGAAGCTGTAATACTATTTGTCCACTTGCCAGACAGAAAAGTTTACATTGGAGCAAATTTAAGCTAGAAAATGAAAGGTAAGTTAATGGAATTTTTACGTGTTAATACAGATTGCTTTGCTTGGTCGCATTCAGATATGGAAGGCATACCACGAGAGGTGATGACTCATAAGTTAAATGAGGATCCATTACACCCACCTGTCAAGCAAAGAAAAGTAAGCAAGGGGCCTTCAAAAATCAAGTGATCCAGGATGAGGTACAAAAATGTTTGAAAATTGGTTCAATACGAGAGGTAAAGTACCATGACTGGTTAGCTAATACTTTTGCGGTTCCAAAAAAGAATAGAAATTGGCGTGTCTGTGCAGATTATATGATTTAAATAAGGCTTATCTTACAGATTCATTTCCTTTACTACATATAGATCAATTAATTGTTTCTACCACATGTCATGAGCTTTTAAGTTTTTTAGATGCATATTCTGGTTATAACTAGATAAAATTGGACCTTCTAGATAAGGAGAAAACTTCGTTTATCACAGACAGGGGGACTTACTGATACAAAGTCATGCCATTTGGCTTGAAATATATTGGAGCCACATATCAGAGATTGGTGACCAAAATATTTCAAGAACACATGGAAAAAACTATGGAAGCCTACATAAATGATATGTTGGTCAAGTCAACACAGGCAGGGGATCATTTTCAACATTTGTGTGAGACCTTTGAAATTCTACGCAAGTATAACATGAAGTTAAATCCAGAAAAGTGTGCTTTTTGTACGAGTTTAGGTAAGTTTTTAGGTTTTCTTGTTTCTAACAGGAGTATTAAAGTAAATCCCACACAGATCAAAGCTATCGAGGAAATACCAGATATACTCACGAGCAAGAAAGAAGTGCAAAGATTAACAAACAGAATAGAAGCTCTAGAAGGTTCATATCAAGAGCGTCAGAATTTTTTTAAAATTCTTTTCAGTATTGAAAAAGCAAAATTAGTTTGACTGGGCTGACGAGTGTCAACAAGCTCTGAAGAACTTAAAGACGTATCTATAAAATCCATCTCTGTTAGAAACCAAAAGACAGAGATAGGTTACGCATTTACCTCCTTGTGTCAAAAGTAGAGGTAAGTGTGATATAGGTACGTAAAAAAAAAGGTAAACAATCTCCAATTTACTATGTTAGCAAGTCTTTACTAGATGCTGAGACACGATATCCTCACTTAGAAAAACTTGCTTTAGCTTTAATTATGGCATCGAAAAAGTTACGACCTTACTTTTAGTGTCATCCTATTTTTATTATAACTGCTTTCCCACAAAGGAACATATTGCATAAACAGGAATTATCAGGTAGGTTAGCCAAATGAGCAAAAGAACTCAGTGAATATAATAATATATATCAACCTAGAACCACAATAAAATTGCAGGTGTTAGCAAATTTTGAAGGAGATTTTAGTTCGAACCTAGTTCCTAAAGCAAAACAATAGCTACAAGTATTTAGCGAAACTAATCCAGGAACTTAGACCCTATTTACTGACGATTCCTCAAATGTTAAAGGAGCATATTTTGGTTATTGGTCTAATTCCACCCTAGGGAAAAGTCATAGGACATGCAATAAAATGCTACCTTATTACTAACAATGAGGCAGAGTATGAAGTTGTGATTGAAGGTTTGTAACATGCACAAGAACTTGGTATTGAATAAATTGTGATCAAAAAGTGACTCGCAACTGGTAGTCAATCAAATGCAGGGGACTTACGTGGCAAGAGAGACACGAATGCAACACTACCTCGCAAATGTACGAGAATTGCTTAGACAATTCCAGACATGGAAAGCTGTGCAAATACCCAGGGAGGAAAATACAGAAGCAGACACGTTGGCAAATCTCGCATCTGTTGCTGAAGCAACAAACACAAAAAATATTATTGTGGTACATTTGTTTCATTCAGCACTCGACCAAACCAACAGTGAGGTAAATTTAAATAATTTAACTTGGGATTGGAGAAACAAATTTGTGATCTCTTGTAGTATGGCATTTTGCCCAAGGATGAGAAGAAATCCCAATTGTTAGGGTTGAAAGCTGCTCAGTATTCCTTAATTCGCGAAAATTTATATTGCAAAATGTTTGGTGGACCTTTATCACGGTGCCTTGAACCATCACAAATAAAATATGTAATGAGAGAAGTACATTAAGGGAATTGTGGCAATCATGCTAGGGGAACGTCGTTGGTGAAGACACTAATAAGGGTAGGATATTATTGGCCAAAATGGAAGAAGAAGTAGAAAACTTTGTAGCCAGGTGCAATAAATGCTAGCGATATGCCAATAATACGCATCGACCAGTGGAACTGCTGCATTCAGTCATATCACCATGAACCTTCATGAAATGGGGGATGGACATCGTAGGGCCTTTGCCTCAAGCTAAGGGAAATGTACGATTCTTGTTAATTTTAACAGATTATTTCTCAAAATGGGTAGAAGCAAGTGCCTTTAAACGGGTGGGAGAAAAGGAAGTTACGAATTTCATTTGGAGAAATATTATATGTTGATTTGGAGTTCCAAAGGAGATTGTTTGTGACAATGACCCACAATTCATAGGTGCGAAAGTCACCGATTTCTTCCAAAGCTGGCAGATTAAACGAATCACGTCCGCACCTTATCAGCCAGCAGCTAATGGGAAAGCTGAGTTGACAAATAGGGTTATCATCAACAATTTAAGAAACTGATTGGAAGAATCAAAAGGCGAATGGCCAGAAGTACTACCAGGGGTGCTATAGGCTTACCGAACAACGACGAAAACTAGTACGGGCGACTCCATTTTCACTTGTGTACAGAATGAAAGCTTTAATTCTGGTAGAGATAGGAGAACTAAGCACGAGGTACACATATACCACTGAAGCAACAAATGAGGAAGAGTTACGAGTAAATTTTGATTTGACAGAAGAAAGGATGGAAGCATCACTAATTTGGATGGCAACCCAAAAGTAGATGATTGAACGATACTATAATGGAAAGGCCAACTTGAGGTACTTTAACATTGGGGAATTCATCCTCAAAAAAGTGTTCCGGACAACAAAAGAGGAAAACGCTGGAAAGTTGAGTCCAATTGGGAAGGCACGTATAGGGTTAGAAGCATTGCTGGTAATGAAGCGTACGAGTTGGAAACCATGGATGGCAAGGTGTTACCATTGCATTGGAATGCAGTACATTTGAATAAGTCTTACTTCTAATTGATGTTAGTACGCACAGTTAGTTATCAAGCAAGTTCAATTTTATTGTGTTCATTTGAATTTTACTAACTATTTTAGACGATAGGAAAAAAGCTGGCCTGTACCAAGTGATGATATTAGACCCAAAATATATATAAAATACTGAATTATTCCCGGTCTAGGTTACAACTTTTATGATGGAAAAGGGTTATGCAATCATCATATAAAAGATTATCTCCGAGTCCCGTATGTATTTTCCTTTTCAGGAAAAGGACTAAAAAATAGAATTGATCCAGTGTTCAAAATTTCATGCTTCAATGCTCCAACACTGGGGGGACTATGCGTATAGAAGGTTACACAAGGAAAGTAAATATATACCAAGAGCATAGTTCAGCCTGAATCAAAACCTTGAGGAATTTGTTTTAAAATTTTCAAAGGTGTTCAAACTCGCAAAAAGGATGCAAGATATTCCCACGATCTTCTAGGTTAATTCCATAAATTTAGTCATGGGAGGATGTGCCAAATTTGTAAACCTTCTATAATGAAAGTAGTTATAAAAATAGTGTACGAACATATATGAAAATGGTCTACAAACTTACTTATTTTAAAGTTCAAAAAATAAAACTTCCTCAAATTACTTCTTATTTCATATCTACTTCATGTTTCATATCTTTGCACCAATATGAAGATGAGTGTCGTGCCCCTTTTTCTCCCAGAAGTAGGTTTCGATACGTCATAACTCTTTTAAGGAAGGTGTTAAAAGAGAGAGTCGCCACCTAACGGGTTTGAGGTCCGTTAGGGCACCTATTTGCAAATAAATCTGGTTTAACCAGTTTGCGTCACCAAAGATCCGGTAAGGGGTCAAATTACCTCGAAGAGAAGGTGCTAGACATTCTTTAAATCCACAACTGTGGGTTCCGGTCGAACTCGAATTATATGAATTAGTCAAATAAACAGAGAGGAATACAAGAAGTTTGGGCAGTTATTATCAAAAGTCCTTGAATAAACACAAATAATTGATTTAAAGACAAGATGAGAGGTCTTAAGTTTTTTAGCCTAAAGGATCACCCCGTGCAACATAAATAATACTTCATAACTCCTTCGAGAAGGGGTGTACTCGTATTATTCAGCGGGCACAGACTATCATCTCCTTCTACCCAATTACTATCTTTAAGTTTGTTACTTAGAGCGCACTAATTGATTCTAAATCGTGTCTTATGCGTGCACTACCCGTACCATGCCTATGGTCCAGGAGGCATTTGGACCTCTATTTTGGATAGTTCTAGACTTAACTTAGGCTGCTCAAAAATGATAAAGCTAGGCGACATAGAAAACAAGTTGGACATCATGTAAAGGCAATTAAGGGCTCAAATTAGCTTCCACACTTAGACAACAAATGCACGCAAACAAATCATCACATTAAACGTTAGACAGTTTCATAATTGAGCCAAATTAAAGCCATTAAGACCGATAGACATGGTTTCTATGTAACCTTGTGCAGGAAGTTTCAGATGCAAGGTGCCATCTTATAGACGTGATTTCTAAACAACTATACAGTTTAGGGGAATCTGGTACTGCATGCTGATTATTATACATGATTAAACCTATAAACATGATCTCTAGGTGATTTACGCATTAGCTGGCAGTGATACCCATTGGAAATACTCAAAATTACTCGGTTTGATCCTATGGGCATGCTCTCTAATGGTGGCATAGCTAAACAATGAAGCAGTGTTTGAAAGTTCAATATTAATACGTTAAAGCGAGTGATAGTATCCTATAGGCAGGACTTCTAACGATTAGTAATTGAAATTCATTTTTTATACTTAGCCCCTATAGGCATGTCTTCTAGGTGAGCAGTATTATATCAACAACAAATTAATCAATTAAAGTCCTATAGGCATGATTTCTAGATGAAGATCAGTAGAACATGAACTAATATAATCCTATGATCATAATATCTAATGAATATGCTGCAATTGAAAAATTGGTCATTTTATTTCCTATAGGCATGATGTTTAATAAAACACATAGGAGCAGAATATGTTGAACGAATTAAACACTCAGGTCCTATAGGCAAGTTACCTAACAACACGTAGGAGCAGAACATGTTGAACAAATTAAACACATATAGGCAGGATTTCTACCCGTTTCATGCAAACATTAGAATAGACCCATTTTCTCAATTTACTAACACCCCAATTATTATTACAACATTATTATAGGTCCAATGAATGAAAAAATTACAAAGTTACAAAATAACTATAGTGGGCCTAAGACAGGCCCAAAGTATAAAATAGCCAAGAAGTTACAGTCAATCCAACACAAAATAGCCAAAACCTAGTAGCCATAGTTGATTAAAGATTTAGAAAATAGCCATTTACACAAGCCCATTAGCTTATTCAATAGATGAAAAAAGGGACAAAATTGAGCAATTAGGATAAAGTGGACAAAGAACCTTAGACCCTAGTGTGTCAGAGTTCACAAGAGTCTCAAAATGGACCCTGAGCAGTGCTCACACCGGGGAGGTTAATAGAGGAGTATTAGGGGGCCTAGGCTTTCAGCCGGCCAAGAATGAAAACTCAAAGGAGTGTAGGGAACCGGTGAAAGAGAGTAAACTAAGGTTGAGGGACAACGCTGAGGGATACAAACATAGTCAAGTTGAATGCATGGAGCAGATAATCGAACATGCTTTAGGTTTTAAGAATAAACTTAGCAAAGATTCAGATAACAAGTTCAACACTTAGTGCATAAGTAGTGATTCATTAGCAGAGTTAAAGGGAGAACAAGTTTTCAGGATTGATGAAATACACTGATTCATAATAAAGGAAAAGGTCCAGTCATGTCCTAATGTTATGAAATAGTCATACTAATTTGGTAGTAGAACAACATTTAGACATGATAAAAAGTAGATTACAACTACTAGTGAATCGGGGAGTCAAAACATGATAAAGGGCATACTGATAGAGAATAGGATCAAAACATGATATATAGGCAAGCTATCACCACATAAATGCAGAATATGATAGGACAATAGACTTGTGCAGTACAATGAGTGTAAACGTTCGTGCTTTGAATACAATTGACTAGCTAACGAAAGAGAGAGCACAAATTATGCAGGCAAAGCATGTTCAAATGATAGGATTGATAACCTAAGGCAAAATTAAACACCAAAAAATGCTAACAAGTGTAAAGGTCCCAAACAGTAGTAATTCGTAACATATTGGCTAGTCAGGCTCGAAAACTATCTAATTTAATAGAATCAGGTTTAGCAATGCTTCAAACTGTCAACATTACGAAGCTAAAAGCTTAAGAGACCTAAAAATTAAAGTAAAGCAAACAAAATTGCACATAAGACAACCTAGAAGAACACATTAAGCAAACTTCAGGAGTGAAGACATATGCAAATCATAGGTACATAGGAATGAAACTACGAAGTCCAGTAACGCACTAGTTAAGTGAAAAACAAGAAAAAATGAAAGTCAACAGTATTCTGAATATCAATGAAGAGGAAGAACCCATAATTTTGGTGGCCTTGGCTTTCAGCCGGCCAAGAACCAGAGTATAGAACAAGAGAATTAGAGAACATGGAGCAATTACTTCAGTTTTTAGAAAAATATTTTTAACGATTCAAGTCTATCTTAAAGGGGAATGGGGATGGGTTTATATAGTAGTAGAAATCAAACACCCAAACAAGGAAATCATTAATCAAACACGAGAAATGAAAGAATATATTAGAATCAATTATAGGGCATAAACAAAGGAGTTCAGTAAATCAACAAGGAATAACAAATAATACTAAAAATAAAGGAATACGGAATATTAAACAGAGAATAAGGAACATATCATACCAATATCATTTAGAGTCAGATTTAGGGCAAAATAAGGTAGAAAATAAGGAAACATGGCAGATTAAACTGAAATACGGAAAAGATGTGATGATATGTGATGACCCAAAAGGTCATCACTCGTTTTGAAAGAATATTCTGTGTTTCGAGGCCTTAAAAACCACTTTTTTCTCACCTTGATTTGCGTGCGCAGTTCGGACACGTTTCCGGAAAGCTTTTATGTGAAAACTAAGTAAAATAAGGAAATTGGCTTTTAAAATTGAATAAAGTTGACTTTGGTCAACATTCTTGGTAAACGGACCCGGATCCGTGCTCCGACTATCTCGTAGTGTCCATAGTAAAATATGGGACTTGGGCGTATGCCTGGAATCGAATTCCGATGTCCCAAGCCCGATAAATGAATTTTTAAAGAAAATTATTTTCTAGAAAATATAAAGGCTTTTAGAAGTGAATTGATGCAATTTCTTGATGTTATTGGGCCCGTATCTTGGTTTCGGAGCCCGGTACAAGTTTGAAACAATAATTAAGTTGAATTTGTGAAGTTTGGTAAGAATCGGAGTTCGTTTGGTATAAATTGGACCTTTATTTGAGAAAATAGTAATTTCAATGTTCTTGAGTGATTTCATGAATTTGAGGTTTAATTCATAGTTGTTGATGTTATTTTTGATGATTTGATTGCACTACCAAGTCTGTATGATGTTTTTAGACTAGCGTGCATGTTTGGTTTTGAGCCCCGAGGGCTCGGGTGAGTTTTGGATAGGCATAGAGTGAAATTGGACTTAGAAAAAGTTGCTGGTATCTAGTATTTTTGCCCAGGCCTCTGATCTCGCAATTGCAAGATCAGGCTTCGTAATTGCGAAGTCCTCAGAAATGGGAATTGCGACCAGGCATCGCAAATGCAAACCTAGCCTAGGCAGGCTTTGGTCGCAAATGCGACCCTCTTATCGCAAATGCGAAAAGGGATGTGTCACAAATGCGACTAGTCCCTCGCAAATGCAAAGGCTACAGGTCCCGAAGGGGTTTGCAATTGCGAACCCTGGTCGCAATTGAAACATCTGCGACCAGTTAATTGGGACTTAGATGGATTTTTCTTTATATTTCAAATTATCTCAAACCCTAAGCTCTCTTGGGCGATTTTCTAAAGAAAAATGCTTCTCCAAATCAATTGTAAGTCGTTTCTAACTCATTTTCTTCATTCTATAACATTTTTTCACATGATTTCAATTCAAAATCAAGGGTTTTTGTCACGACCCAAGCAGATGGGCCGCGACGGGCACCCGATACCTTACTCAACTGAGTACCAATGTAACATATCTTTCTTACTTCATCATCATATACACGTGACATACGGGCCTAATAGGCCAACATGATTATTTATAAACTCAAAATATAGGCTGACAAGGCCGTGCAATCTTTCACGTACACAACATATGTCTACAAGGCTCTAAGAGTACATAAATGTCATAAAGGTCGGGACAGAGTCCCGCCATACCAAACAATACACGTCTGAATCATACTAACCAAACGAGCAACTCCAAAGCAAATGGAGCGCAACAACATCTTCCGTTGAGCTGATAGCCTACTTGGAGGGCTCTCGACCTATCTATCGGGACCTGCGGGCATGAAATGCAGCGTCTCTAGGCAAAAGAGACGTCAATACGAATAATGTACCAAGTATATAAGGCACATAAATACGTACATAACAAAAATGGAAGAAATATAGAATGACTCAACCTGTAAGTCTAAATAACTCTGTAAATCATGAAATACTTATAGTGTCATGCATATGCGTATGAATATCATGTCGTACATAGTTATATGTGTTCATACCATCATCAAGCCTTTGAGGGCATCCCATCATATCATCTCGGTGACTGTGGGCAAATCATCAACGTATACCAGCTGATCAGGTGGTGGTGCGTATATAACGCCATAACCTTTCCCATATCCTATATACATATATATAAATACATATATATGAGTATAACGCCATCTGATCATGGGTCAATGTACATGAGTGCAATGCATGAAAAGTGCGTTAATAAAATCTTTCGAAATGTCATAAGACCATTTTGCCATCATAAAGTAAACTCTTTTCAACTTTCATATTTTTCTTATACCCATGAACAGATGATAAAATATTATGACACATGGAAATTCAAGAATATAGATATCTCTAATACTTCTATGAATAGAGTCATTTATGGAATTTGTGCATTTGCATGTTTCGTTCGTATCGTATGGATCATGCCAAAAAGAAAGAAGGGATAGGCTTAACATACCTGAGCCGATTCTCTTGACAGTCCCTCTAATATACGTTAATTTCAACAAGTCACGTTACAGAGAGATCGGAGTAGGGAAAAATTCATATGATATTCTTGCGAAAGATTGCACCATACTCCTTTAGAATCGCAAAATCCCGTTGCTATAATATTACATATTCTCGTATGAATTTTATGGCTTTCAGAAACAATAAGAAAGCAACATAAAGATAAGGGTATGGTGAAGAGAGGGAACATGGAGGCATCCCAACAATCATCTTATTTGATCTTTACTGGAGTAGAAATGATAAACTAGTAACCCCAGATAGAATTAAGAAATGCAGATCGATGTATATGCAACAAAGTAACTAGTCATGATAGGATTCTGTTTCAAATCTTACAGATGTGTCATGAGACTTTATTTGACACCTTTCCTCCAAAATTAAGAGTCACTTCATATAGTTCCAAGGGCTGCCACATTTTTATGCAATAGTCTTTATCCAAAGACTTTAATTGATCCACCACCAATTATTAATTAATTAGGTAATGTCCCATTATTAATAATTAACCAATTACCCACAAAATTGAGAATTATTCCCACTTAAAATATTACTCACTTTTCACATACCTTATACACCTTACTAGCATGGTCATGTAGTACCTTATATGACACTAGTCCATAAATACCGAGTGTTTTAGCTTGAGCCGTATTTTATCCCAACATGCCAAACTTGGACAAAAATTCGTTTTCTTTGATTTGCTTTCCCTTTTACCTTTACGAATTTACTTATTACTCGTTTGAAATAGCATAATACTTATAATCTCCAAATAATATTTTCCTTGGACTGATGTCAGTTACGTTATGACAAATTCAACGTACAATACTACAGGGTGCAACATCGTCGTAATGTAGCACTGCAGGACGTGACATCTCATTTTCGAGTTCTCATTAATTTATTTTTGGCATGTTTTTATGAACGAAAATATGGGGTGTAACTGTTTTTATGGGGAAATTGGGTGTTTTGGGTAGAACTTAGGATTTCAATGTTTGGGGATTTGCACCTCGATTTGAGGTCCGATTTCAAAATAAATTATATATTTGACTTCGTGGGTGAATGGGTAATCAGGTTTTGGTTCAAACCTCGGGTTTTGACCACGTGGGCCCGAGGTCGATTTTTGACTTTTTAGGGAAATCATTAGAAAACCTATTTTCATGCATTAGAATTGATTCATTTAGCATTTATTGATATCGTTAAGTAAATTGTGGCTAGATACAAGCGACTTAGTGGTGGAAACAAGAGGTAAAGTGGTAGTTGAGGCTTGAATTTTGTTCGTGGCATTGAGGTAAGTGTTTGGTCTAACCTTAGCTTGAGGGATTAGGAGTTGTGTCTTATTTGCTATGTCTTAGCTATTGAGTACGACATATAGGCGTGGTGACGAGTATCTATACGTCGGTGTCAAGTATTCCCGTGAGTCTTATACTATGATTGATGTGGCTCCGTTTCGTATTGTTCATGTTTTATATGATTATTTCTATTGTTGAACAAGGCTTGTGGAAGTATTATAGGTAATTGAACATTGTAGAGCGTTGGCTCAAGTTGAGAATTGAGTTGTGAAGTAATTGTGGAAAAGAGAAGAGGTTTATGATATTGTCTCCCTTGCCGGGATGTTATTGCTTTTGATATTATCTCCCTTGCCGGTATGTTATTACTCATCATATTGTTCCCCTTGCCGGGATATTGTTGTTATGCTATTGTTCCCTTGCCGGGATTTTATTGTGACATTATTAAATCCCTTGCCCAAATTGCTTTTGTGATTGTTGCTTGGGTTAGGAAGAGTGTAAAGAACGAAGGGTGATGCCGTACATGATTTTGAGAGTGTTAATGCACGAAGGGTGATGTTGTGTCGATATTGTGAGGTAAAAGCACAAATGGTAATGTCGTGCCGCACAATGTACAATACTGTGCCATGATATGAGTGATAATACACGAAGGATAATTCCGTGCTATGATTATGTGAGGTAAAAGCACGAAGGGTGATGTCGTGCCGATTATATTGATTTTTATGGTGAGGACGAGAGTAAAAGCACGAAGGATAATGTCGTGCACTTGTCTTTGTTTTCCTTATTCTTGCTTATAGTTGAATTTTGGTGTTTTGTATGTTTTTTTACTGAATTTCGGGTTGTACATGATATTTCCCCGAGCATGTTTCCCCTTCCCATCTTTAACTACTAGTTTCTGTCATTATTACTTGTCGTATATGATATAAATATACATGTTTATTTGGTAGTATTGTCCTAGCATCGTCACTACTTTGTCGAGGTTAGGCTAGGCACTTACCAGTACATGGGGTCGGTTGTGCTGATACTACACTCTGTACTGTGTGCAGATCCTGGTGCTACAACTTTTGGACCACAGTGAGGTTGCTGCCTTCAGTCCATCAGACAACCCGAGGTAGTCTTGCAAGCATCCGCAGGCCTTGGCATCCCCTTCCTATCTAGTTTTTCTTCTGTTCTTTACTATTTCAAGGACAGACATGTATATATTTTGTTCGAACCCTATTTGTAGTATTCTTAGATAGTCTGTGAGATTGTGACACCAGTTCTGGGTAGCTTATGTTTATGGATTTGTATCGATATTATTTTAAATTATTACATTTCATTCTTCCGCTTTATTATTTTCGCTATTTATAAAATGTTAACTCATAATTGTTAAGGGATTAAAAATGAAAATGGTTAAATAATCAGAATAATTGGCTTGCCTAGCTTTCACTAGTAGGCGCCATCACGACTCTCGATGGTGGGAAATCCGGGTCGTGACAAAAGAATATTCAAAAATGGAAAAGGAAAAGTATCAATTAAGAACTAGTAAGAAATAAGAGAAAATCTCAAACCCTAGTTGAGATTGACAACTTGAATCGAACCAAAAATGCAAGGACCATTCAATATATCATGTATAGAGACAAAAGATCATCCAGATCTTCACATAATCAAAGTAAATTGGCCCGTTCTTGAGAAGTAGTTCTTGCCAAAAATAGGGCAAGAACTAAGTGATGCCATAAACTTGCGTATAATAGCAGAACATCACAAAGTAGGTAATTGAATCAATGATTGATTTTTAGAGCCGGATTTGGAGAGGTTTACAGATACAAAAACTAGGTTTTCTCAAAGAAGAAGAGAGAGTAGAGAGAATTTAGGGGCAGCGGATTAAAGAAAATGATAGGGTTTGGGGTGGGTTTGGTTAATTAAGAGGGCAGAATGGCGATTAGCCGTTGATCATTTGAGATCAACGGACAGGATTAGAGGAGAAGCGGGGAGGGTCACGAAATAGGTCCTGACCAGGTTATAATTAAAGGGGTAGTTTGGTCTTGGTCCAGGGGATTGGGCCAAGGGTTCTGGGCCAATTTTGGTCCATAAATTAGCTTAAAGCTGGGCTATTTTTTAAATACATAAAATTTATCAAAGATAATTTATAAAAATGCTTAATAAATAAATAAAAATATTATTGATGCAGAAAAATGATTAAAAATAATAACTTAGTATTATAAAAATATAAAATTCTACTTTGACACAAATAATATAAATAAAGAGCATTTGTGTATGAATATAAGCTATTACTGCAAAATTGTGTAAATAGCTTAAAAATATTAATGTAATCATATGTAACGAAATAAAATGTTTGAAATATATATTATAGGTGCAAAAATAATTATTAATGTAGCTAAGTCATCACAAAATAATTTGAAGGATAATTATGAGATATTTATATAAAATGAAAATCTAAAAGAAATCAATTTTGAGCTTTAAAACGTATGAAAAATTATAAAATATTCTTGTATAGGTTTGTAAACTAAATAATGATTCAAACATGCTATTTTGAGAGTATTTATATACAATTTAAAATATGAGGGAAAAATTGGGTATCAACAACTGCTCCTCTTTACCCGGGAATAATGAAAGAGTTGTCAGATAAAGAAATGATGATCGATTTTGACCGAATGGGATGATTTTAAAAATAGAGGCCGAACTCTAGTTTCTGAGTTGCCTACATATCCCTGGTGTTACGGGAATCAGGCAGTGTGTAGTTCTGGATCTAATGGTGAACGAAACCGGTGGAGTTGTTATAGGAATGATCGTATGTGTCGGAAAGGGTTCTTTTGGGAAGGATAATATTTGATGGATTTATGCGATGTAATGAATGTGAATTCGAGACGTTATGGATGTATCACGGGGCAAATGACTGAATAGTCATAGAATAAAAGGTGGGTAATTACTGGTGGTTGGTTACGTTTGAAACATTTGCAGGATGTGAACGTTATGAACGGAAATCGGAGCGAAGATTGCTCCCATTTGAAGGACAATTACTTCCTGGATTACCTGCAAAACTTAAAGCACGATGCATGCAAATATATAGATTATTGTGAGAATTTAAACATGATGCAAATTAGCTTTGGACCATGAAGGTTGTCTTTGGACGGTGATGATGATGATGTCCTTAGGCCATGAATCACATGATAAGGGATTCACAGGCCATGAAATGATGTTCTCAGGCCATGAGAATGGTGCATCTGAACTATGACGCCTTTGAATAATGATGTGCAATATTGAGAGAGATCCTCAGGCCATGACATGATGTCTTCAGGCTATGAGGATGATGCCATTGGACTATGACACCTTTGGACAAAATGGCGATGTTTCAGCCCATGAAATGCAAAGATATGATACTTGGTCATATAAGAAGTGAATCAAGACAGAGCTTAGTCTTGCATAATATTAGGGTAGAGCTTAGCTCCGGGAAAGCAAAAATAATGCTAGATTTCAAGTAGCATAGAATTCAGTATTATACAAGGAAATGCAGTGCTTAGTCTTATGCAATTAGGGAGGCAATGCTTAGCCTCATGCAAGAAATGGATACAATGCTTAGTCTCATGTAATAAATAGAGACAGTGCTTAGTCTCATGCAAGGAAAGGCAATTCTTAGCCTTATGCAGTTGGGGAGGCAGGTTAGCCTCATGCAATTAGGGAGGCAATGCTTAGCCTTATGCAAGAAAGGGAGACAGTTCTTAGTCTCATGCAATTAAGAGACAGTGCTTAGTCTCATGCGAGGAAAGGCAATGCTTAGCCTTATGCAGTTGAGGAGGCAGGTTAGCCTCATGTGATTAGGGACATAATGCTTAGCCTTATGCAAGAAAGGGAGACAGTGCTTAGTTTCATGCAATTAGGAGACATGGCTTAGTCTCATGCAATGGAAGGCAGTTCTTAGCCTTATGCAATTAGGAAGGCAATGCTTAGCCTCATGCAGGAAAAGGAGATGAAGCTTAGTCTCAATATAAGGAAAGGGTAGTGCTTAGCCTTATGAAATTACGGAGGCAATGCTTAGCCTCATGCAGGAAAAGGAGACAATGCTTAGTCTCGATGCAAGGAAAGGGCAGTGCTTAGCCTTATGCAATTAGGGAAGCAATGCTTATCCTTATGCAAGAAAAGGAGACAATGCTTAGTCTCGACACAAGGAAAGGCAGTGCTTATCCTTATGCAATTAGGGAGGCAATGCTTAGCCTCACGCAGGAAAAGGAGACAAATGAAAAAATAAAGTATTTCTTAGCTGAAGATGTTTGTGCTGGAGAATTTATTGTCTTGAAGGCGGTGTCTTGATATATCTGCGAATATCGTTGTCTTATTATTCCTGCATTCAAAGAAAAATTGTGAGTTCTATGGGAAAGGTTGGTTCGTGCTTTCCCCTTCTCGCTTTGCTTTTGCTTGGCTATACTTTTGCCCTATATTGGAATCATGTTCAAGTTATCCTGGGCAGCATCTTGCTATTTGTAAAAAAAATAAAGTTTTCGAAAAATATGTGTTGCATTTGATGAATGTAGTTATTTGAAAACATAGTAGTATGCAATATCAAGTAAATTAGATGAACTCATGGCTATGACACTTTAGAGACATTGCGACTTCTTTGCATTAGAAATTTGAGGGTCCTTCTCAAAATTCTGCCCCAATTTAATAAGCAGTTCTTTGACTGTTCTTCAAAATCGGCTGGACTTGCTTCAGAGGGTCCCCCTTAAAATTTTGCACCAGTTTTTGACCATGGTAAAATGAAGATTTTATTAAGATGTGACCGAACCCATAGGGCTGCCTACGTATCCCCTCTTAAACGGGAATCAGGTCAAGTGTAGTTCATACATCAGATGAAGAAATGTAAACAATCTAAACATAATATCTCTTGACTGCGTCTGAAGTGATAGACTTTGGCCAAATTTCTCCGTCCATTTCTGCGAGTATGAGTGCTCCTCCTCTTAGTAATCTGTGAACTATGTAGGGCCCTAGCCATTTGGGTAAAAATTTCCCTTTGGCTTTATCTTGATGCGGTAAGATCCGCTTCAGCACCAGCTGCCCCAGTGTGAACTGTCTAGGTTTGACCCTTTTGTTGAAAGCTCTGGACATTTTGTTTAGGTAAAGTTGACCATGGCATACCGAATTCATTCTTTTCCCGTTAATGAGAGCTAATTGCTCGTAGTGACTTCTTATCCATTCTGCATCACGAGTTCAGCTTCCTGTATGATTCCTAAAGAAGGAATTTCGACTTCGGTGGGAATCACAGCTTCAGTACCATAGACCAGCAAGTAGGGAGTTTTCCCGATTGATGTGCAGACTGTAGTACGATACCCCAATAAGGCAAATGGTAATTTCTCGTGCCATTGCTTGTGGTTGTCTACCATCTTTCTCAATATTTTCTTGATATTCTTGTTTTTGGCCTCCACATCTCCATTCATTTGAGGCTTGTATGTTGTGGAATTCTTATGCTTGATTTTGAAGGTTTCACACATAGCTTTCATTAAGTCACTATTAAGGTTGGCAGCATTGTCAGTGATGATGGATTCTGGTACCCCAAATTGGCAAATAATACGATCCCTAACAAAATCTGCGAAGACTTTCTTCGATACAGCCTTGTAAGATGCAGCCTCAACCCATTTTGTGAAGTAGTCTATGGCCACTAAAATGAACCTGTGCCCATTCGAAACGGCGGGCTCGATCGGACCGATGACATCCATTCACCAAGCGACAAAAGTCCAAGGTGCACTTGTTGCATTGAGTTCATTTGGTGGTACCTGTATCATATCTGCATGTATTTGGCACTGGTGACACTTTTGGACATACCCGATGCAGTCCGTTTTCATAGTCATCCAAAAATATCCTGCTCTCAATATTTTCTTGGCTAAAACGAAACCGTTCATGTGTGGCTTGCAGTTCCGACATATATCTCTTCGAGCAGTTTGGAAGCTTCCTTGGTATCAACGCACCATAATAATCCTAGGTCTGGAGTCTAATGTGCCGGTGAATTTCGGCACATTTAATACAAATCGCTTAGATTTTAGCTTGTTTTAAATGCAATAATCTTTAATACTTATGTAATTTTAGTGTTTTTGCAGTGTATGAGATTTAAGGACCTAAGAGCATGGAAATGAAATCAAAAGCCACAAAAGGACAAGAAAAGAACAAAATGCGATCGCGACTGTGGAAATGCGGACTGCAAATCCAATATGCGGACCGCATAATGTTCAAAGGAATCGCAAACCCCAACAGTTTGTTGGCCAAAGTCCAGTGCAAGAAATACGATGCAATTGCATAACAGGTTTGTGGGCTGCATAGTGGACCGCAAACTCGTTGTGAGAACTGATAACGGTGGAAAATGCGATGAGAAATGCGATTGCATATCTACAATGCGGACCGCAAAACTGGAATGCGATGAAGGCTTAGAAACTAGAGTTTGAAGATGCGATGGATATGAAGAGAATGCAGACTGCATGTCTGTTATAAGATAGATATGCGGTCGCATAATTGACCTAGAAGGGTATTTTTGTCCGATTTTGGTCCCGAGTTTTGACCCACTATAAGTAGATTTATTGGGATTTTGTTGGGGCATCTTGTCTGGTTTTTGAGCTACAATCCAAGTCTTTAATATTCCTCTCTTTTGGAAGCTTTTGAAGGAAGAATCTTGCACTTTGTAAGCTTTATGGCATTAAATATTCTCATCCTTTTGTATTTTAGTATGTATAGCTAACTTTAAATACTAAGGTTGTGGACCCTAAATGGGTGTTATGTTAATGGGTGTTTAACATTGAATATATGCATAGTGGTTGGTTGATATATATTTATTTCTCATTCTTCATTTATTGTTGGTGGTTGCAAACATTAACAAGTGCCATTAAATTCTTTCTTTATTTGGGAAAGGGAGTTAGAATTTGGTAGAAGTAAATATCAAAGACTCAAGGCTTTAAACTTTGTTTAATAGAATCGCTTAGGAATAAGTGGGTTTTATTTGGCATATATTGATTGTTCTTATTTGCAACTCTTTTATATATGAAAAATCATAAAGATGAAATACTACCCAACTATTATAAAATATTGGGTAGTCATTTAGAAATTATTTGTATATCTAAAGAACCTACCATTAGAAATATACATATTAACACCGATAACATTACACTTCATTGAAAGGGACACAACCTTGGTTTCCTTAATCAAACTATTTACATTCTCAATGTCACAATTGGTTATTTCTTCAAATCACAATTATATCATACTCTTGTTACAATTAACCGAATAGAATTACGACTTAAGTTAAGTAACACACTACTCGAGTAACCTTTTCACACCTATTCCCTGTGGGATTCGACCCCAACCTTGTTGGGTTATTATATTTGACATCGACCTCCTTACACTATTTAATTAAAGTGTAATTTGAGCGTATCAAATTTTGGCGCCAATACCGGGGAATACGATTTTAAAATTTCTAATTAGTGTGTGCTTTACTTTACATTTTTATTCTATTCCATCACACTTTTCTTGTTTTTCTTGGTGTTGATAGGAAAACATGGCCGAATATGAAGAAGAAATGGAGGAGCAAATGGAATAAAATCCTTTTGCGGACATAGATGAGTACATCGAGGATACAAATGCTATTGTACCTCTGGTGTTTAGTGCTGCAACTTTCAAGGTGGAACATGGTTTAATTCTTATGCTCAAAGCGGAGGGGTTTTTCAGGAATTCCACTGATGATGATCCGACACAACATCTTAGAAAATTCTTGGGTGTATGTGCGATGCATAAGCAGAACAACATCTCTGATGATGACCTAAGGTTGAGGGTGTTCAAGTACTCACTAGATGGGGACGCAAGGAAGTGGCTTCAAAATATGCCACACTCCATTCATTCTTGGCCTGAACTTGTCCGAGCATTCTTAGCTAAATGGTTCCCACAAAGTAAGAAGTCTGAGCTCAGGGATAAAAGTTTCTTTTTCAGTCAAGTACCGGGAGAACATCTACATGAGGCATGGGATAGATTCAAGTTATATTTGGTGAGGTCTCCCAACCATGGTTTTCTGGATCCTATCTTTTTTGAAAAATTCTATATGGGTTTGGATCCTATGAACCAATCTATAGCCAAGAATGCAGCTGATGAATCTTTCATGGAAAAATCATTCGCAAGAGTCACATAAATACTTGACAAAATGGCAAAACATAATCAATCATGGCACTCAGAAGACACCACAGGTGGAATTGCATATGGTTCTCCTTTCTTGACCACCATGATCAAGAAAAATAAAGAGAGAGATTAGTGATTGTAGGGCTTGCCACAAATGTCAATGTGTTGACAAAGATGTTCACCGAAAGCCAAATAAAGAAGGTAAATGTGGTGGAGGATGTGCAACCCATATCAAATGAAGACTTTGAGGAGGCAAACTATGTCAACAACTCTCAAGGAGGTTATCAAAGGCAACAATACCAAGGTTAAGACAAAATCTATGGAGGCCTCACCAGCAAGGACAAGGCAACCAACAGTGGCGAAATGACCAAGGTGGCTCAAATCAAGGAAATTGGAACAACAACAACAACTTCTCAAATCGGAGTTCAAACCCGTATGTTCCTCCAAAGGGTCAATATTCAAATCAAGGTTCCTCAAGTGAGTCTAAGTCGGAAGGCATGCTTGAATGGGTATTGCAAAATCAAGAGAAGTCCGACACTTCTATGAGGAATATGACCGAGCTTGTTGGTTCTCATACTGCATCCATTCAAAAATTGTAGATGCAAATGAGAGACCTCTCTAGGGAACAAAATCCGAAGCAAAAAGGGACACTTCCAAGTGACACAATTGCGAACCCAAAGGGTAGTAGGGGTGATCCAACTTCCCATGTCATGGCAATTACGACTCGGAGTGGGAAGGTACTACAAGGAGGGAGTGAACAAGTGGTTGAAGTTGAAGAGTCCGAACAAGAGGTTTAGATTGAAGAGCCAAGTGTTGTTGAAGTTGAAACGGTTTCAGAAGAATTGAAAGTGCAATCAGAAAACCGAGAAGAGGTAAAGGAAAAGGTAAAAGAGACACCAAAAACTCTACCACCTATTCCTAGACCTCTTCCTCCATTCCCTCAAAGACTTGCTAGGAAGGTTGATGATAGAAAACTCAAAAAGTTATATGACATTCTCAAGCAATTATCGGTGAATATTCCATTTGTGGAAGCATTTCAAGAGATGTCAGGTTTTGCTAAAGATTTGAAAGACTTAATTACCAAGAAGAGAACCACCAAGAATGAAGTGGTGAATGTGACTCACCGGTTAGTTCCATCATTTCAACATCCACCATTCAAAAGAAAGAAGACCCGGGAGCTTTCATCATTCCTTGTACTATTGGTGCACATGATTTTGCAAGAGCCCTTTGTGATAATGGGGCTAGCATCAACTTAATGCATCTTGCCATTTACAAGCAAGCAGGGTTAGGCATGCCAAGGCCCACAAGTATGAGATTGCAAATGGCCGATCGTTCCATAAAGAGACCGGTGGTAATTGTTGAGGATGTGCTTGTTAAAGTGGGAAAGTTTCATTTACCCACCGATTTTGTAATCCTTGATTGTGCGGTTGACAAAGAGATCCCTATCATTTTGGGGAGACCATTCCTAGCCATAGGAAAAGCACTAATGGATTCAGAACGGAATGAGATCAAGTTCCGTGTGAATGATGAAGAGGTCACATTCCAAGCAAGCAAGGGTATGAAACTACCACATGAATATGAAAGCATCTCGGTGATTGATGTTGTTGATGAAGTGGAAGATGCGGTTGAAATGAAGATGGAAGAACAATGCCTTGGTGAGGCATTGGCGGTTATTTTGGTGAACTTTGATGGTGAAGATATGGAAAGATATATGGAATCGGTCAATGCATTGGAGGGGCTTGGGTCCTACACTTATGCTCCAGCAAAGCTCTCTCTCGACTTGGAGAATAGAGCAACTCCTCCCGCAAAGCCTTCTATCATTGAGCCACCGCAACTAGAGCTCAAACCACTTCCACCACACTTGAGGCATAAATTTATTGGCTCAAATGTGTTACATCTCACGTTTTCGTACGTTAAAATTTCGTTTTCAGTTAACCAACATAGACTCGGGGATGAGATCATCATGACATTAACGTACTTACGCTATTTATAACAAGTGATGAATAAAAGTCATGAGGGATAAATGGGTACGCGGATTAACAAAACGAGTTTCGTTGAAAGTGAATAATTTGGAATAAAATACGGGTCGAGAGATAATACCCAAAAATTATGAACTAGTACCATGCATGGTACCATATGAACACGGTAGTATAATAAATAAAGTATATATGAAGTGTTTTAAAAAATAATAATAATAAATAGAATTTAAGTAATTTGTGGTAAGTTTTAAATTATGCGGGTAATTGATTAATTACCGGGTAATGGGACAATACCTAATTAATTAACTAATTATAAGATAACATTAAACCTCCCAAACGTATCAGCAAGACACATTACAAACAAATGACCCTTAGTCATTTGTAATTAGTGGCAAGCTAATTGATATCTAAAAGACACATCACTTCATTTCTTATATTTTGTCACTTGCATGATTAACCTTCACAAACATATGTCAATTAAAAACTTAAAAACAAAATTGACCTCTCACCAACATCTCCTATGGACTTTATACGTTAGTTTATCACTTTTTACCATAATTTGTATCATATCTATTATATCAGTTAACTTGCTAATATAGACAGGACCAAAATCTAGCAAGATTGAAAACTGCTATTTACGTACTAGTCTAAATAGTGTAATCTCCAACTCACACTCTGAGTATAAAGAAAAGAGTTACTACAATCAGAACGTTAGCAGTTCTTGCAAGGTTTCAACAAAACTTCCTGCAACCTTCTCCGAGAATATCATACGGATTTTACCCTACTCCAGGTATGTTAAGGCCCTCCCTTCTTTCTTTTGGCATGGTCCAGATTATACGAAAGAAACGAGCAAATAAACGGTTTCTATAAATTATTCTATTCATAGAAATAGTAGGGGTGTCTATATTTTTGATTCCCCATGAGAATTATTATTTTCTTCTGTTCATGGGTCTCAGACTAATACGCAGTTGGAAAAATTTATCCGGAAGGAATATTAAGATTATTACGTATTTTTCATGCATTTCATAAATGGCGTTATATACGTGTATATATGTAAATATATGTATATGGGATATGGGAAAAGGTTACGATATTATATACGCACCACTACCTGATCAGTTGGTTTATGATGATGATATTGCCCACAGTGGCTAAAATATGATTCAAACGGCGTTATACACGCGTATATATGTATGTATTCAAACGGTGTTATATACGCGTATATATATATATATATATATATATATATATATATATATATATATATATATATATGTGTGTGTGTGTGTGTGTGTGTGTATGTATATGGGATATGGGAAAGGTTATGGCGTTATATACGCACCACCACCTGATCAACTGGTATATGTTGATGATATTGCCCACAGTAGCCGAGATGATATGATGGGATGCCCTCAGTGGCTTGTTGATATTATGTACACCATGCCTATGCATGGCATAACATTTACACGCACGTGCATGATGTTATAAATGTTTCAGTATTTACAAATTTATTCAAATTTAAAAATGTGTTTCAGTATTCCATGTTTCATCTATGTATTTTACGTACTAATTTCCATACCTTACATACTCAGAACATTTTTCGTACTGACGCCCTATTTCACGGGGCTTGCGTTTCATGCCCTCAGGTACAGGTAGGCAAGCTGACGGTCCCCCTTCTTAGGATCCCTGATCAGCGAGAGTTGGCGTGCTCCATTTGATCCAGAGCTGCTTTCGATATTGGTACGATACGTTTGTACATATATATGTATATGAGTATGACGTGGCTCAGTCCCGTCTTTGTATAGTTATGTTTCTATTAGAGATCTGTAGACAGTATGTCTAGTTGGGTTGTATGTGGCCTTGTCGGCTTTCAGTTTTTGATGTATAGTTGTCTATAGCAGCCTTGCCGGCTCGCCCACTGTATTTTGCCTGTATACGTACATATGCCTTGATGGCAAGCTTCTTTCACATATGTTAATTTTGTAATGCAGCAGATATTATTCAGGTTCATATTTTAGACGCATGCTTAGGGGTGTTTGACAGGTAAGACTCAGGCGCCCATCGTGGCCCATCGGTTTGGGTCGTGACAAAATGATACTTTACCGGTTCTGTCCTAGAGTTGTCTACAGACCGTGTCTAGTAGAGTCTTGTTTATGGGTGTGTCGTGCACCACACTTATAAACAAGAGGCTACAGGACATATATGATGCTATCCTCTCTTTTTATCTTAAGATCGTGCAATACAAGAATTCTTGTTCCTAACGATACGCTATATTTTCAGCAATGTCTCCAAAGAGTACGGCCGCCCAGAAGGGAAAGTCCGTGGCTGGTGAGACTAATAGTCGAGCACCACGAGTTACCAGGGCTCGGGGAGAATCTCATGGTAAGGTTCCACCTCAGACTTCACATACCCCGCCTTTTCCAAAAGAGTTCCGAAGGGCACCAGCTCCAGCACCCGCCCTTATACATTTAGCACCTCAGCAGGATACGTCGGGTTAGGAGATGAGAGATGCTATTCAGTTATTGACCCGATTAGTAGCCGCACAGGCTCGGTATTAGGATGCAGGTATTGGTCACGCAGATAGGTCCGTGAGCGCGAGGGTTCATGACTTTATTAATTTAGACCCTCCAGTATTAACTGGACCAGACCCGAATGAGGACCCTCATGTATTTATTGATAGAGTACAGAGGACGTTACGGGTAATGAAGGCCACTGAGACTGAGTCAGTTGAGCTAGCTTCCTATAGACTCCGAGATATTGTAGTTAATTGGTACGAGTCTTGGGAATTGTCCAGAGGTGAGAATGTCCCTCCAGCGATATGGCAGGAGTTTACAGAATCTTTTCTTTATCATTATCTGCCACCAGAGCTTAGGCGAGACAGAGTTGATAGGTTCTTGACCCTTCTGTAGGGAAACATGAGTGTTCGGGAGTACTGTCTTCAGTTTGATTCGTTGGCTAGGTATTCTCCCACTATTGTATCTAAGATGGAGGATCGGATTCACCGGTTCGTGATGAGATTAGAGCCTTACTTGCTTAACGATTGTATGTCGGTTTCACTTCATCCAGACATGGATATTTCTCGTATTCAGGCGTACGCTCAGGGTGTAGAGGAGCGTAAACAGAAACAGAGGGCCGATCGTGAGCATGATAGGGCCCAGAATAAAAGAGCGAGGTCTTCGGGTCCTTCTGGTGAATTTCGAGATGGTCAGAGGCAGCAGTATTTGATATATCCATCCCAGCCCTCGGCTAGCGCGCTCCCTCAGTTTGGAGGAAAGAGATTTGATCGTTCTACATATTCAGGGCCTGGTCAGAATTTTAGGGCCTCAGGTTCTCAGTATAGGGGTAAGTCAAATCAGATGAGGCCACCCTTGCCACGATGTACTCAATGTGGTAAGCAGCATACCAGGCAGTGCCATATAGGATTAGGTGTTTGTTATACTTGTGGTTATCCGGGCCACATTATGAGGGATTGTCCGATGAGAGGTGATGCAAGCATAGCTCAGCCAGCGGGATCTGTGGCTGGATCGTCATCATTTGTATGCCCCCTAGGCAAAGTCCCCAAGCACCAATGAGTTGTGGTAGAGGCAGAGGCAGAGCATCTAGCTCGAGCAGTCCTCAGAACCACATTTATGCATTGGCAGGATGACAGGACCAAGAGTCATCGCCTGATGTTGTTACAGGTATATTATTAGTCTCCTCTTACGATGTATATGCACTTATTGATCCAGGTTCCACCTTATCATACATTACTACGTTGATTGCTAGTAAGTTTGAAATAAAACCTAAATTGGTTGAACCTTTTGAGGTGTCTACACCTGTTGGGGACTCGGTGATAACTAAGCAGGTATATAGGGGTTGTATAATAATAGTTCATGGTCGACCTACCGTAGCAGGCTTAATCGAGTTAGATATGGTAGAATTTGATGTTATAATGGGTATGGATTGGTTGGCTTCTTGTCATGCCAATGTTGATTGTAGATCGAAGATAGTCCGATTTTAATTTCCGGGGGAGCCTATTTTGGAGTGGAAAGGTAACACGGCATCGCCGAGAGGTAGATTTATTTCCTATCTCAAGGCAAGGAAGATGATCAGAAAGGGCTGTATTTATGACTTAGTTCGGGTTCAGGATATGGAAGTAGAGTCACCAACCATTCAGTCCATCCCTGTGGTAAATGAGTTTCCAGATACCTTCCCTGATGAACTTCTGGGTTTCCCGCCAGAACGAGAAATTGAGTTTTCTATTGACCTACTACCAGATACTCACCCAATATCTATTCCTCCCTATAGAATGGCCCCCACAGAGCTGAAAGAACAACTAAAGGACTTGCTTGAAAAAGGTTTTATCAGACCTAGTACGTCATCGTGGGGAGCACCTGTGTTGTTTGTAAGGAAGAAAGATGGTTCCTTAAGAATGTGTATTGATTATAGGCAACTGAATAAGGTGACGATCAAGAATAAGTACCCGCTCCCGAGGATTGACGACTTATTTGATTAGTTGCAAGGTGCCAAGTGGTTTTCAAAGATATACTTGAGGTCCGAGTACCATCAAGTATGGGTTAAGGATGAAGATATTCCGAAGACAACATTCAGGACTAGATATAGGCATTTTGAGTTTCGGATTATGTCATCCGGTCTGACCAATGCCCCAACAGTATTCATGGATTTGATGAATCGTGTGTTCAGGCCTTTCTTAGATCTGTTTGTAATTGTATTTATTGACGATATATTGGTATATTCTCATTTAGAGGATGAGCATGCTGGTCATCTGCGTACGGTGCTCAGAGTTCTACAAGAAAGGAAGTTGTATGCAAAATTTTCTAAGCGTGAATTCTGGTTGAACTCTGTAACTTTCCTTGGGCATATCATTTCGGGTGAAGGCATCCTGGTGGATACACAAAAGATTGAGGCAGTAAATACTTAGCCTAGTCCCACAACACCAACAGAGGTTCGTAGTTTTCTTGGGTTGGCAGGATATTACATGAGATTTGTGGAAGGATTTTCTTCCCTTTCAGCACCTTTAACAAAGTTTACTCAGAAGGGAGCAAAGTTTCAATGGACTGATGCTTGTGAACGGAGTTTCCAGGCATTAAAGGACAGGTTAACTTCAGCACTGGTTCTAACGCTTCTAGAAGGGACCGATGGTTATGTTATCTATTGCGATGCTTCAGGCGTTGGATTGGGTTGTGTGCTGATGCAGCATGGTAAGGTTGTGGATTATGCTTCTAGACAACTAAGAAATCACGAGAAGAACTACCCGACCCACGATTTAGAGTTAGTTGCGGTGATTCATGCACTAAAGATGTGGAGGCACTACTTGTATGGCATTCATGTTGATATCTATATGGATCATAAGAGCCTCCAGTACATCTTCAAGCAAAGGGAATTGAATCTTCGTCAAAGGAGATGGTTGGAGCTACTTAATGACTATGACGTTAATATTTTATACCATCCAGGGAAGGCAAACGTAGTTGCCGATGCTCTCAGCCGTAGATCTATGGGTAGCCTGTCGTATTTGCAGCCAGAAAAGAGGGGAATAGTCCATGAGGTTCATCAGCTAGCTAGTCTTGGAGTTCAGTTACTGGACTCAGGTGACATTGGAATTACTCTTCAGGATACGTCAACATCATCTTTAGTAACTGAAGTAAAGGAATGCCAGTACGAGGATCCTATGCTAATTCATTATAGAGATACCACTCTTTAGAAAGAGAAGACACCGTTTATAATTATCGAAGATGGGGTCCTCAAATATCAAGGTCGATTATGTGTGCCTAATATTGCAGGGTTGCGTCGGCAGGTTATGGGAGAAACTCACTATTCCCGTTATTCTATCCATCCAGGAACGACAAAGATGTATCATGACATTAGGGAAATATATTGGTAGGACGGAATGAAAAAGGATATAGTAGAATTTGTTGCTCAGTGCCCTAACTGTCAGCAGGTTAAGATCGAGCATCAAAAACCCGGTGGATTATTGCAGGATATGGAGATTCCGACTTGGAAATGGGAAATAATCAATATGGACTTCATCATAGGCTTACCTCGTACCTAGTGTAGGTTCGATTCGATATGGGTGATTGTTGATAGGCTCACAAAGTCAGCCCATTTTCTGCCCGTTAGAACTATGTATTCCTCAGAAGATTATGCGAGGCTTTATATTAAGGAGATAGTACGACTGCATGGTGTACCTTTATCTATTATCTCAGATAGAGGAGCTCAATTTACAGCTAACTTTTGGAGGTCCTTCCAAAAGGGATTGGGGACTCAAGTAAGTCTTCGTACAAAATTTCATCCCCAGACAGACAGACAAGCTGAGCATACTATTCAAACACAAGAGGATATGTTGCGAGCTTGTGTAATAGACTTCAAAAGTAGCTGGGATGGTCATCTGCCACTTATTGAGTTCGCATATAATAATAGCTACCATTCCAGCATTCAGATGGCTCCATACAAAGCTCTTTATGGATGAGAGTGTAGGTCGCCTATAGGGTGGTTCGATGTTGGAGAATCTGGATTACACGGGCCAAACCTAGTTCAGCAAGCCATAGAAAAAGTAAAGCTTATTCGGGATCGACTATTGACAGCTCAGAGTTGTCAGTCATATTCAGACGTGCGACATTGAGATTTAGGGTTCGGGGTTGATGACTGGGTATTTTTGAAGGTGTCGCCTATGAAGGGTATGATGAGATTTGGCAAAAAGGGTAAACTTAGCCCACGAACTTATAGGATCATTCGGAGAGTGGGCCGATTAGCTTATGAGTTAGAATTACCCTTGGAATTGGAGTCTGTCCATCCAGGTTTTCACGTATCTATGTTACGAAAGTGCATTGGCAATCCTTCCCGAGTAGTGCCCACGAATGATGTACAGATTACAGAGGACTTGTCATACAAGAAAATTCCGGTTGCCATTCTAGACCGACAAATTCGCAAGCTGCGGAATAAGGAGGTAGCCTCCGTGAAAGTGCTTTGGAGGAACAACAATGTAGGAGAAATGATTTGGGAGGCCGAGGAAGACATGAAGTCTAGATATCCCTACCTATTTCCTCTTTCAGAGAAGGGTCTGACTGAGAAGTCATAACCTCAAGGCGCGTGTATACAATTTTCTGTTAATAATTGTCGTTGTCCTGTATATCGTTGAATTATTAAGCTTCTACAAGGAGAATTGGTAGTAGTGCTATGACCAAGCCGACCCTGCAAAAGTTATGCAGATTACAGGGAGTTTAACATTCGAGGACGAATGTTTCTAAGGGGGGAAGGATGTTACGTCTTGCGTTTTCGTATGTTAAAATTTCGTTTTCAGTTAACCAACGTAGACTAGGGGATGCGATCATCATGACATTAGCGTACTTATGCTATTTATAACAAGTGATGAATAAGTGTCATGAGGGATAAAGGGGTACGCGGATTAACGAAAACGAGTTTCGTTGAAAGTGGACAATTTGGAATAAAATACAGGTCGAACGATAATACTCAAAAATTATAAACTAGTACCATGCAAGGTACCATACGAACACGGTAGTATAATATATAAAGTATATATGAAGTGTTTTAAAAAAAATAGAATTTTACGTAATTTGTGGTAAGTTTTAAATTATGCGGGTAATTGATTAATTACCGGGTAATGAGACAATACCTAATTAATTAACTAATTATAAGATACCATTAAACCTCCCAAACGTGTCAGCAAGACACATTACAAACAAATGACTCTTAGTCATTTGTAATTAGTGGCAACCTAATTGATATCTAAAAGACACATCAATTCATTTCTTATATTTTGTCACTTGCATGATGAACCTTCACATACAGATGTCAATTAAAAACTTAAAAACAAAATAGACCTCTCACCAACATCTCATCTGGACTTTATAGGTTAGTTTATCACTTTTTACCATAATTTGTATCATATCTATTATATCAGTTAACTTGCGAATATAGACAGGACCAAAATCTAGCAAGATTGAAAACTGCTATTTACGTACTAGTCTAAATAGTGTAATCTCCAACTCACACTCTGAGTATAAAGAAAAGAGTTACTACAATCAGAACGTTAGCAGTTCTTGCAAGGTTTCAACAAAACTTCCTGCAACCTTCTCCAAGAATATCATACGGATTTTACCCTACTCCAGGTATGTTAAGGCCCTCCCTTCTTTCTTTTGGCATGGTCCAGATTATACGAAAGAAACGAGCAAATACACGGTTTCTATAAATTATTCTATTCATAGAAATAGTAGGGGTGTCTATATATTTTGATTCCTCATGAGAATTATTATTTTCTTCTGTTCATGGGTCTCAGAATAATACGCAGTTGGAAAAATTTATCCAGAAGGAATATTGAGATTATTACGTATTTTTCATGCATTTCATACATGTGCATTGACCCATGACCAGATGGCGTTATATACGCGTATATATGTAAATATATGTATATGGGATATGGGAAAAGGTTACGACGTTATATACGCACCATCACCTGATCAGTTGGTATATGATGATGATATTGCCCACAATGGCTAAAATATGATTCAAACGGCGTTATACACGCGTATATATGTATGTATTCAAACGGCGTTATATATATATATATATATATATATGGGATATGGGAAAGGTTATGGCATTATATACGCACCACCACTTGATCAGCTGGTATATGTTGATGATATTGCCCACAGTAGCCGAGATGATATGATGGGATGCCCTCAGTGGCTTGTTGATATTATGTACACCATGCCTATGAATGGCATAACATTTACACACACGTGCATGACGTTATAAATGTTTCAGTATTTACAAATTTATTCAAATTTAAAAATGTGTTTCAGTATTCCATGTTTCATCTATGTATTTTATGTACTAATTTCCATACCTTACATACTCAGAACATTTTTCGTACTGACGCCCTATTTCACGGGGCTTGCGTTTCATGCCCTCAGGTACAGGTAGGCAAGCTGACGGTCCCCCTTCTTAGGATCCCTGATCAGCGAGAGTTGGCGTGCTCTATTTGATCCGGAGCTGCTTTCGATATTGGTACGATACGTTTGTACATATATATGTATATGAGTATGACGTGGCTCAGTCCCGTCTTTGTATAGTTATGTTTCTATTAGAGGTCTGTAGACACTATGTCTAGTTGGGTTGTATGTGGCCTTGTCGGCTTTCAGTTTTTGATGTATAGTTGTCTATAGCAGCCTTGCCGGCTCGCCCACTGTATTTTGCCTGTATACGTACATATGCCTTGATGGCAAGCTTCTTTCACATATGTTAATTTTGTAATGCAGCAGATATTATTCAGGTTCATATTTTAGACGCATGCTTAGGGGTGTTTGACAGGTAAGACTCAGGCGCCCATCGTGGCCCATCGGTTTGGGTCGTGACAAAATGATACTTTACCGGTAATCGTTTCTTCTTTGTTGAATGATGTGCATGTAGAACAATTGTTGGAAGTCTTGAAGGAGCATATGCAAGTTAATGGATGGAAAATTGCGGACATCCGAGGGATTCCCGATGGCATTTGCGAACACAAGATCCAATTGAAGAGTGAGATGAAACCAAGTGTGGAACATCAACGACGGTTGAACCCGTCCATGCGAGACGTGGTAAATAAATAAATCATCAAGTGGTTGGATGCCGGGGTAGTCTACCCCATTGCCGATAGTTCTTGGGTGAGCCTGGTGCAATGTGTGCCGAAAAAAGGAGGTATGACCATTTGAAAACGATAAAAATGAGCTCATCCTAACAAGAACGGTGACCAAATGGAGGGTGTGCATGGATTATCGGAAGCTCAACAGTTCCACATGCAAAGACCATTTCCCTATGCCTTTTATTGATCAAATGCTTGATCGGCTAGTGGGAAGGTCATTCTATTGCTTTCTTGATGGATATTTCGGTTACAACCAAATCAACATAGCATTGGAGGATCAAGAGAAGACAACATTCACTTGCCCTTATGGAACTTTTGCCTTTAGCCGGATGCCGTTTGGTTTGTGCAACGTTCCGGTTACTTTTCAAAGATGCATGATGTCCATTTTCTCCGACATGGTGGAAGATTTTCTAGAGGTTTTCATGGACGACTTTTCGATGGTAGGTGACTCTTTTGAGAATTGTCTCAACAATCTTAGACAAGTGCTTAAGAGATGTGAGGAGACCAACCTTGTCTCAACTGGGAGAAATGGCATTTCATGGTGGATGAAGGCATTGTATTGGGGCATAAAATTTCAAAATATGGCATAGAGGTTGACCGGGCAAAGATCGTGATCATTTCCAAGCTTCCTCCACTTATCTCCGTTAAAGGTGCCCGAAGTTTCTTGGGGCATGCTGGGTTTTATAGGTGTTTCATAAAGGATTTTTCCAAGATTTCAAATCCTATGTGCAAACTCCTTGAGAAAGATGCAAAATTTGTGTTTGACGAGAAATGCCTCATAGCCTTTGAGGAATTGAAGCAAAAGCTCACCACGACACCTATTATTGTCACACCCGATTGGTCTCTTCCATTCGAACTCATGTGTGACGCCAGTGGTATAGCTATTGGATCAGTGCTTGGACAACATCACAAAAAGATTCTTCACCCAGTCTATTATGCAAGCAAGCACTCAATGGAGCGCAAATGAATTACATGGTGACTGAGCAAGGTCTTGCCATTGTCTATGCCTTTGAGAAATTCCGGGCTTACTTGTTGGGATCCAAGGTGATAGTGTGCATAGATCATGTTGCCCTTCGCTATCTTATGGAAAAGAAGGATGCAAAGCCTAGGTTGATTCGATGGGTCCTATTGTTGCAAGAGTTTGACTTCGAAGTCAAAGATAGAAAATGGACGAAAAATCAAGTAGCGGATCATTTATCAAGGCTTGAAGAGGCAGGGAGACCAAATGGAGATCTTGAAATCAACGATGCTTTCCCGAATAAACACATATTGGCATTATCTAGCACTTTTACTCCTTGGTATGCCGATATTGCTAACCACTTGGTTAGTGACCTTATTACCGATAGATTGGAATCCTATCAAAAGAAGAAGTTTTTGAGAGACTGCTGGAAATACTATTGGGAAGAACCATTCTTGTTCCGTGTTTGTGCTGACAACATCATCAGAAGGTGTGTTCCAGAAGAAGAGATTATGCCAATTCTAAAGGCATGCCACGACTCACCAGTTGGGGGAAATCAAACGGTGGTTAAGGTTCTTGAATGTGGTTATTATTGGCCGTCGATTTATCATGATGCCAATCAAATGGTCAAGGCTTGTGACCAAGTCCAAAGGCAATGATCAATATCCAAGAGGCATGAAATGCCAATGCACTTTGTGATGGAGATAGAAATCTTCGACGTGTGGGGAATTGATTTTATGGGTCATTTTGTAAGCTCTTGTGGGATGAAATATATCTTTGTGGCTGTGGACTCTGTGTCCAAATGGGTTGAAGCAATTGTCTTACCAAACAATGAGGCAAGGAGTGTGACAACATTCTTAAAGAAAAACATATTCACTCGGTTTGGCACTCCTAGAGCCATTCTTAGTGATGGTTGGTCTTATTTTTATAACAAGGCTTTTATGGGGCTACTAGAAATATGGCGTCAAGCATAAGGTAGCCACACCTTATCATCCCCAATCAAGTGGCCAAGTTGAAGTTTCCAACTGGGAGATAAAGAACATTCTAGCAAAGACTATTAATGCAAATAGGACCGATTGGTCAAGGAAGCTAGATCATGCATTATGGGCATACCGCACGGCGTACAAAACTCCTATTGGCACTTCGCCTTATCGGTTAGTCTTCGGCAAGGCTTGTCATCTACCCGTGGAACTGGAGCACAAAGCCATGTGGGCTTTAAAGAGGTTGAACTTGGACTGGGATAAAGCTGCAAATTTGAGGTTAACACAACTCAATGAAATAGAGGAATCCTTTTCCATGCATATGAAAGTGCAATTGTGTATAAAGAAAGGAAGAAGTTCGTCCACAACAAAAAGATCTTGAAAAGGGAGTTCAAGTCGGGTGACTTGGTTTTGCTCTTCAACTCAAGGCTCAAATTGTTTTCGGGCAAGCTCAAATCGAAATGGTCCAGTCCATTCAAGGTGGTCAATGTCTCTCCTTTTGGAGCTGTGAAACTAGAATCGGAGGATGGGCTCCGAACCTTCAAAGTGAATGGCCAGTGAGTCAAGCACTGCCTGGGCACAAATGGAGAAAAACACTTGGTGGAGCAGTTGGCTCTCAAAGATGGTCCGTGCCTGACCAATGAGTGAATCCAAAGACACGCCAACTTCGTCGTGCCATGACTTAAATCAAGCGATTCATGGGAGGCAACCCATGTGTGGTAACACCTTTTTTGTCCTTTAAAATTTTAATTTTTGTTAGATAGATTTAATTGAGAAATTTAAAGTGTGTGTTAGAGTGCAGGGGATTCAAAAGATCATAACACTGGGTAAGACTACTTGTGAAAGGGAAGAAAATTTACCATGGAAAGTTAGCTACACATATACGGTCGCATTTTAACTATGCGGACCGCATTATGGTCACAAACCCAGACAGTTTGTTTGGCAAAAATTGGTGGTAAGAATGCGACAAGGAGGTGCACTTTGCGAACTGCATTTCCATTATGCGATCGCATAGTGCACCGCATTTTGGACCTCAAGCAACTCAAAATTGAATCCACCGCATAACACTTATGCGGTCGCATAATGTATTATGTGGTGACTTACCCATCGCAAATCTCCCAGGTAAGTCCCTCGCATCTCTTTAGCATTTCAAACACTTTCAAAACAATAAAACTTTTTTATCATAACGAAAAAAGGGGCAAACGAGAGAATTCAAAACGGATAGTGAATCAATAACGTAAGACAACACCTGTGAAGTCATCTCCCAAGTGTGCTCATTAATCCATCACTGGTGTGTTTTTCCTGTCACGATTTCATCCTCGTAAATTTTAGTTTTAATTTTGTTTTTGTTTCTCCTGTATTTATTTCCTATTTTCGTTTTCCTTTTTGTAGTTGGGTATCTGTTCATAATGTGAGGGGGTTCTTGGATAGGTAGTATGTTTGGGGTGATGGGTAGTGAAACTAGGCCCGCCATTGTTGAGGGTTAAGTTCAAACGTTGGGAACGATGACTTCTGCTGACCGCATAGTCGATTTGCGGTCCGCATTATTGCCGCAAAAATGAACCCTAGGTGGCTGAAGAAAATTACACAATGCGGCGACTTTGCAATCGCATAATTGATAAGCGGACCGCAAAGTCACCGCATACTGAGACAGTTTCCCTGGTTTTGTAACATGGTGTTTGCAACCAATTTGCGATTGCATATCCATATTTACGGTGGACTTTGCGATCGCATTGTGTGATTATGTTTTCCAAGCATTTAAGTTTGCGATGGTTATACGAACCACATAATGGATATGCTATCGCCTAATCCATCACATACCTAGATCATTTCAGCAGGCAGAGAGTTCGTGACAGGTTTGCGGTCCGCATAGTGGTTATGCGATCGCATAACCTGTCACATACTTGCAATTTTTGGTACTTTTTCTATTATTGCCTAATATGTTGCTCACATTTCATTTCTGTGCAGATATGGTTCCCAAGAAACATACAACCTCTGCCCAAAAAAGGGGCTCCGCCAGTCGTCAAACTCCACAAGCAAAACGTTCACGATCGGACCCTACTATTACACTTCCCTCCCAGTCTGATGAGGAGGAGACCTTGCCCTCAGTTGACCTACAAGATGAGGCAAGAAGAAAAAGAGGAGATGACTTCCAACTCAGGTTTGGGGTCGAAGGGTCCAAGAAGCTATATGGAGATGATCTATCAAAATGTAAAATCCTGGCCGAAAAGTAACTGAGTCTGAATGGGCTACAAGAGCAGTACCCCCACATATGGGAGAACATCAAAGCAAGAAAATGGGAGTGCTTCACTGAGCTGCCTGATGACTATAATGAAACACTTGTCCGTGAGTTTTATGCCTCGTATGGAGCCTCCATGATTGCTCACCACAAGCGCAACAAGGTTTTCTGTGACATTGTATTGGTTCAGGGGAAGAAAGTGTTCTGCAGCAGTGAGACTATCAATGAGTTTTACTTCCCTGACTTGAGCCCGGGCACAGCTGAGTATGCCGCCAAATGGGCAAACCGGGATAATGAGCGTAGTTGGATAGCTTCTGTGATAGCCAAGGGGACCCCTGCTTGGATCAACCCTTTGCATAAAATATTCAAGGAGAATCTTGCACGAGAGGGCATATTTTGGCTTAGCTTTGTCACATCTCGATTGATACCGTCCAGAAATGACACTGACATAAGCATTGAGAAAGCTCTTCTCATTGCATGCATTATGGCGGGAATCAAGATTGATGTGGGTGATTTTATCTTTCGAGAGATAGGGATACGGGAAAAATAGACAACCACTTCACTTCCATTCCCCTGCTTGATCACAACCCTCTGTAAGGCTGTGAAAGTCCCTAACATGCCACACACTGACAAGATAGAGAAGGCGCTGAAGGATATTGATATCACACGCATTAATGATGCAGCAGATGTTGCTCCCACAGAGGTTCAGACTCAGGTTCCTGCTAATGTAGAGCCCTCAGATTCCCAGACTTATGTGTCTCCTCAGGCTCTAGTTACATCCACTTCCACTTCACAGCCCACCTCTCAGTCCACCATTGCTCAGCCTTCTACTACACTGCCAGCGGTTTCAAGGCTTGGTCTCTTAGCTCAACATGCCAATGCTAAGGTAGACCAGCTTCTGAAGAACCTCCCCTCCCTCATCAAGCAGGCATTGATCCCTATCCAATCCTCAGTGACGACACTCCAACAGTAACAAACATCTTATTGGGATCGCTTGACGTAGCTTGAGGTGGAGGTTGAGAAGATAGAGTGGGGTGAGGTTAGTTATTTGCCAAAGCTCTGGGAGGATGTTTCCACTATGAAGACTGAACTCCACAAAATTCAAACTCTGGAGTTCGATCTATCATCCTTCCTACCCAAGGAAGGTGAGCAGGGAACAAACACAACAGTACATGGATTGGATCTTGACTTCTCTACACTGATGACAGACACTGCACCTCAGACTGCAAGGGCTTCCCAGCCTCCAGCTCTCCATGCACGTATTGACATTCCTTCTGAGGAGGATTCCGGACACTCTGCAGAGTCCGAAGTTAGGGAGGCAGATGAGGGAGAGACTGAGGAGGATTCATGGTCCGGGGAGGATAAAGGCCCTCAAGAGAAGGGTAAGCATATTGCTGTCCTTACAGTTGAGGATGAAGAACAAGCAGCCATTCAGAAGGCGATAGAGCATTCGCTAGCAGACATAGTCACCCCAGCAGATTCATCTACCACTCAGCCATCAGCGGGCGAAGCTAGCGGCTCACAGGCCCCAGCTCCAGTGTTGGGCTAGCCAAAGATCCCTCCTCTATTAGAGGAGGTCACTCCTCAGGCTGAGATCTCATCGATCCCAACTTCAGCATCAGAGGGTGACCCCACCATCATTCAGTCAGCTTCAGACTCCCATAGCGCTTAGTGTGATTTAGAGAGCCCCTAAACTCTGTTTTACATTCTTATACATTGGGGACAATGCATGCTTTTTAGTTGGGGGTGGGATAGCCTTGTATAAATTTTTGTGAATCCAACTGTTGTACATGTTTATGTTTTTATGCTATATAAACATACTTTTGTATATATTTGTGTTTTGTGATTATGTATATATTTGTGTTTTGTGGTTTTAGTACATAAGTTATCTTTGTATATAAAAAAACAAAAATAAGTAGATAGTTGTATGTTCATCTTTAGTATAGCAATGAATCCCCTTCTTCGCCGGGTTCTTTTCCAATGGTGTAATAGTAGAACCAGGGTAGTAGAATGAAATTTTTTGACTGGTTTGGTGTAATTGTCTAGTTTCAAGCATGTGTTCTTATATATAGCCTATACCCTTCCATTTAATACAAAAAAAAGAGATCAACTGTGTGAACTTGAGGCTCGCTCTTTGACTCTATGTCTACCTAGAGTTATACGTGTAAATATGATGAAAGCTTTGAGTCGCCAAGTGTTGACTCGAGGGCTAAAAACTATGTTAAGCCAAACAGTTTGTGTGCCATGTGTGTGAGTCTTTGTGTAAATAATTCTTGTATTTACTTCTGCCATCTAGAACTTGCCCGGTTGATTTTTCGATGCTTATAATAATTACATTTGGTTGGAGAAATGACCTTAGGTCGTCTTTGTGATTTTGGAAAACTAGTTAGCCTTTCAAGCTACCCATTGTACAGATAGTATCACTAGTCACCCCACTTGAGCCTTTAACCTTTTCTTTGGCTACCTCATTACAAACCTTTCCCTTTTGTAAAATAATTCTCTCTTTTGAACTCGTCCCTCCTTGAACATTGAGAATTAAGCTAAAAGCCTAAGTTGGGGGTGTGGTGTCAAGCCAGAAATTAGCAAGGTTGTGCAGCGAGTGTAGGAAAGTATACCTCAAGGTGTGAAACTACTCAAGCTCCAAAAACAAAACAAAAAAATATAATAAAACAAATTTTGCAAGAGAAAAGAAGAAAAAAAAGAAAAAAAGAGAGAGTTGTATGTATATATACATATGGAGTCTTGAAGAGAATTAGAGAGGTAGTTAAGTAGCTCAATGTTGGGAAGTAGAAGCTAATGAGGGCTATGTGGTTTGAAAAGAAGCAAAAAGCAACAAGAAAGAAAAATGTGAGTAGTGTTCAAGGAGGGTGTAGTCACTTGTACCCAAATGCTTATCCGACCCTTCCCTAAACCTACATTACAAGCTTAAAAAGTCCTTATGGGATATCCAACCGAACGTTCTTAGAATAAAGCGATAAATTAAAATAAGGGCAAGCCTATGGTATGGTATGTTGTAACACTTGAAACTCTTTTTGAGAGTGAGTGTATTTGTGAATTCGTCCCTTTTTGTTGTCATTGTAAATATTGTGAGTTTGGGACTTTCTTTCTAGTGAGAGCACATGAATTGTAAGGTTGGACAGAAGCTGAGTTTTTGAGTCAAATGCAAGTGCACTCAGTTGAGGGCAACATTTTGTCAAATTGGTCGAGGCTCAAAGTTTCACAAGTGGATTAGTTTCTTTGTAAATATTGATGGTTCAGGAAGGGTAAACAAACAAAAGGGCATGCTTGTAGTACTGAAAACTAAAACCGTCCATGGTCGTTATTGTTTTATATCGTTTAGATGGAGTCTAGAATAGGATAATGTCTTTTTAGTTGCTTGAGGACAAGCAAAAGTTTAAGTTGGGGGTGTTGATGTGCCGGAGAATTTCAGCACATTTAATACAAATCGCTTAGATTTTAGCTTGTTATAAATGCAATAATCTTTTATACTTATGTAATTTTAGTCTTTTTGCAGTGTATGAGGTTTAAGGACCTAAGAGCATGGAAATGAAATCAAAAAGCCACAAAAGGACAAGAAAAGAGAAAAATGCGATCGCGAATGTGGAAATGCAGACCGCATAATGCTCAAAAGAATCGCAAACCCCAACAGTTTGTTGGCCAAAGTCCAGTGCAAGAAATGCGGTCCAGTATACGATCGCATAACAGGTTTGCGGGCTGCATAATGGACCGCAAACTCGTTGTGAGAACTGCTAATGGTGGAAAATGCGATGAGAAATGCGATCACATATCTACAATGCGGACCGCAGAACTGGAATGTGATGAAGGCCTGTAAACTAGGGTTTGAAGATGCGATGGACATGAAGAGAATGCGGACTGCATGTCTATTATGAGACAGATATGTGGTCGCATAATTGACCTGGAAGGGTATTTTTGTCCGATTTTGGTCCCGAGTTTTGACCCACTATAAATAGATTTATTGGGGTTTTGTGGGGGCATCTTGTCAAGTTTTTGAGCTACAATCCAAGTCTTTAATATTTATCTCTTTTGGAAGCTTTTGAAGGAAGAATCTTCTTTGTAAGCTTTATGACATTAAATATTGTCATCCTTTTGTATTTTAGTATGTGTAGCTAACTTTGAATACTAAGATTGTGGACCCTAAATGGGTGTTTAACATTGAATATTTGTATAATGGTTGGTTGATATATATTTATTTCTCATTCTTCATTTATTGCTGGTGGTTGCAAACATTAACAAGTGCCATTAAATTCTTTTTTTACTTGGGAAAGTGAGTTAGAATTTGGTAGAAGTAAATATCAAAGACTCAAGGCTTTAAACCTTGTTTAATAGAATCGCTTAGGAATAAGTGAGTTTTATTTGACATATATTGATTGTTCTTGCTTGCAACTCTTTTATATTTGGAAAAATCATAAAGAGGAAATACTACCCAACTATTGAAAAATATTGGGTAGTCATTTAGAAATCATTTGCATATCTAAAGAACCTACCATTAGAAATATATCATATTAACACCGATAATTATATCATACTCTTGTTACAATTAGCCGAATAGAATTACGACTTAAGTCTAGTAACACACTACTTGAGTAACCTTTTCACGCCTATTTCCTATGGGATTCGACCCCAACTTTGTTGGGTTATTATATTTGACACGATCGCCTGACACTATTTAATTAAAGTGTAATTTGAGCGTATCAGAGTCCTTCTGTACAAAATTCCTCCACTTTGGAAGAAATGGTTGGATAAACTTCAGAGTGTGCGTTTCTGAGTATGATTTGAATGCTCCGGGTATTCTCCTTTTGCCAAGTATTCCTTGATATCATGGAACCACGGATTCCCATCCATTTCTCCTTCAACTTGAGCGCAATAAGCTGGCTGATTATGGATTCTTACTGGAACAAGATCGATGAAATTCTTGTCCGGGTGCTGTATCATGGAGGACAAAGTGGCATGTGCATCTGCGAACTCATTTTGGTTTCTCAGAACATTTTTGAATTCAATCTTTGTGAATATCTTCATCAGTTCTTGCACATGATACAGATACAATAGTATTTTGGTATTCTTTGTAGCCCACTTTCCTAGGACCTGATGTACCAAAAGGTCTGAATCACCAATTTACCAGCAATTCCTTGATATTCATGTCAATGGCCAAATTAAGCCCCAAGATGCAAGCCTCATATTCTGCCATATTGTTGGTGCACGAAAACTTGAGTTTCACGGATACCAGATGATGTTGACCTGTCTCTGACACCAAAACAACTCCAATACCCTCACCTTTGAAATTTGCAGCCCCGTCGAAGAACATTCTCCAACAGTTGTAGGTTTTGGTGATATCTTCTCCTACAAATGATATTTATTCATCGGGAAAATACGTTTTCAATGGTTCGTATTCTCCTCCTACAGGATTTTCTGCCACATGATCTGTTAATGCCTGTCCCTTGACCGCCTTTTGAGTTACATAGACGATGTCAAATTCACTCAACAATATCTGCCATTTTGTCATCTTTCCTGTAGGCATGGGTTTCTAAAATATGAATTTAAGAGGATCCATCCTTGATATGAGATATATGGTATAAGCACAGAAGTAGTGCCTCAATTTCTGAGCTATCCATGTCAGAGCATAGCAGGTGCATTCCAGCAAAAGAATACCTCGCTTTATAGGGTGTGAACTTCTTACTCAGATAGTATATGGCATGCTCTTTCCTTCTTATCTCGCCATGTTGTCCCAAGACACAATAGAAAGCTCCATCTAGTACGGACAGATAGAGTAGCAGAGGCCTACCAAGTTCCGGTGGGACAAGGACTGGCGGTATGTACAAATACTCCCTGATTTTGTCAAAAGCTTTTTGGCAGTCTTTAGTCCAACTTGTTGAAGCATCCTCCTTTAACATTTTGAAAATTGGCTCACAGATCACGGACGATTGCTCTCGGTTGATATAATTGAGACGCCCCAAGAAACTCATCACATCTTTCTTGTTTTTTGGAAAATCCTGGATAGCCTTGACCTTTGACGGGTCTAGCTCAATTCCTCGGTGGCCGCCGATGAATCCTAACAACTTTCCAGTAGGGACTCCAAAGGCACATTTTGCGGGATTTAGTTTCAAATTATACCTTTGAAGTTGATCAAAGAATTTCCTCAGGTCTGCTATGTGATATGTACCCTTCTTGTATTTGATGATGGCGTCATCCACGTACAATTCTATCTCTTTGTCTATTATGTCGTGCAAAAATGGTTGCCATGGCTCACATATAAGTGGCCCCAGCATTCTTTAGACCAAATGGCATCATTTTATAGCAATACACTCCCCATGGCGTAATAAAGGTTGTCTCCTCGGCATCTTCTTCATCCATCAAGAACTGATGATATCCCGTGAAGCAATCCACAAAGGATTGAAGTTCATGTTTGGCATAGTTGTCGATCAGTATGTGTATAATGGGTAACGGGAAATCATCTTTGGGACTTGCTCTGTTTAAATCCTAATAATCGATACATACTCTGACCTTCCCATCCTTCTTCGAAATTGGCACGATGTTAGCCAACTAGGTAGGATATTCGACCACTCTGAGAACCTTAGCTTTGATCTGCTTGGTGACTTCCTCTTTTATTTTTCATACTCATATCTGGCTTGAATATTTTGATTTTCTGCTTTACAGGTGGACACATCGGATTGGTAGGTAGCTTATGAGCTACTATAGACGTGCTTAAACCAGTCAAATCATCATAAGACCATGCAAAAATATTTTCATACTCTTTCAGGAAACGAGTGTGCTCTTCTTCATCTGATTGTGACAGGTGAATGCTTATGTGAATTTCTTTGACTGTTTTAGAATCTCTCAAATTGACTATCTCGATTTCGTCCAAATTGGACTTGGGCTTGTTCTCAAAATTTTCCACTTCTCTGATAATTTCTTCAGGGATTATATATTCTTCTTCTATTTCCTTTGAATCACTATACTTATGTTGCGTTGTCTCATTACATGTCATAGTCATGGGTTCAACAGGATAAGTAATAATAACACTGTACAGAAATGTAACGGATAATAATGAATACTAAAATAACAATACATTAGATAAATCTTGAAAATATTAAAACAAGTATGGCTTGATGACTCGAGCAATTATTTCAAAACAAGATATGTGCAAAACAAAATACTGAAAAATGTCTTAAATGCCTAGAATTGCTTTGAAATAGATTGTGTTAATTGCCAGGCTACCCAGGAACTCGACGGGCCCGAGATAATATGGCAGTCCAGTTCTTGAGAACAACTCTTTTTCCCACGGTCTGAATAGTAAGGTCTTCCTCCTCCTCAACAACAACTATTGCATAGCAATCCATGTATTCATCGTCCAGAAACAGATTCCTTAGGCCAGCTAAAGCTTTATCTTCTTCATATCCCCATATCACGTCAGTTTGTTGAAATGTCTGGTGTAAATGCGGTAATGGCTATTCAAGAGGGTAATAAGGATCGCGCCACAGCGACGGCCAATCATTATACTCCTGCCAGGCGCTTTAACTGTACTGGCTTGGTAATCTCTTGGAGATTCTTGTCGAGACCCTTGTCGGGATCATACCTTGTCCATAACTATATGCTTTCAATCTTGTTACTCCACCATTTTTCTTTCTCAATTGCATTGACACGCTCGATGCGATGGTATGTTTCTCCACCCAACTTCCTTCTATTTTCAATGACCGAAACAGTTTGATTGGTGTAAATGGGATTACTTCCGTCCTCGTTAATGATTACTTCCTGACGATTCCATTCGAACTTTACGGCCTGGTGTAAAGTGGAGGTGACAGCCCCAGTAGCATGTATCCAAGGTCGTCCCAACAACTGATTGTATGTGGCGGATATGTCTAGTACTTGAAATTCAACGTCAAACCAAGTCGGGCCCATTTGCAAGCAGAGGTTGATCTACCCAATTGTGTCCCTTTGGGACCCATCGAATGCTTTCACGTTCATAGTTCCTGCTCGTATCTCATGTAAACCTTTACCCACAGAGTGGTCAACGGACATATGTTGAGACTCGAACCCCCATCTATTAGGACCATGGCGATGAATTTGTCCTCAAATTGCACTTTGATATATAATGCCCTGTTGTGTCTTAATCCTTCCGACGACAATTCATCTTCGTGGAAAGTGATCTTGTGGCTTTCCAATACTTGTCCTACCATATTGGCCATCTCTCCACTGGTAATGTTGTTGGGTACATAAGCTTCATTTAACACTTTCATCAATGCATTCCTATGCGCTTTGGAGTTCTACAGTAGTGAGAGAATGGATATCTGAGCAAGGGTTTTGTTCAAATGATCAACCACAAAATATTCTCTCGCCTGCACGTTTCTCCAAAGATCGTCCGGGCTAGTTTCAATGATAGGTGGCTTGGAGGTGGCTTCTTTACTCATTCCTCCTAAATGCTCGGTCGTGTAAACCCTGCCAGTTCTGGTCATGCCTTGTGCTGCACCTGTTTCCTCCATTTTCCTTTTTCCTTTCTTTTCTCGGCTCTGTAGCATAGTCCCAAGGTATAGCATTGGATTTAAAGGACGGTGTAGGTGCTATCGTCACGGTGAAGGGTGTGGTCACTTCTACCTCAAACGAAGTTGGCGTGGCTGAGGGTGTTGTTACTTCAACCTCAAATGGAGTCGGTGAGGCTACTTCAACCTCAATCGGTGACTAAATCTGCACCATAATAGGTGTGAGAGTGACTAGAGGTATTTTAGGTTCATCCCCTTTATGAATGAGTCCAATTGACCTTTTCAGATCCCATTCTTCATCGGTTTCTATCACATTTACTCCCTCACCCTTGTGATCCGGGAGAGGATTGTTGTAGACATTAGGTGTAGCCTCTTTTACTTGTATAACCTTGGTGTCGATCAATGTCTGGATCTTATCCTTCAAAGTGCAACATTCATCGATAGTATGACCCTTCATGCCCGAGTGGTAGGCACATGTCTTGTTTGGATTGACCCACTGAGAGGAGTTTTCCATGGCAACAACGGGAATATGAATGACATAACCGGCAGCTTTTAGTCTTTCATACAATTGGTCAATGGTTTCAGCAATTGGGGTGTATTGTTTAGGCAGTCTGCAGTCGAAATTTGGTTTGGGTTTTTGGTAATTTTGGCGGGCTGGTGGGGAGTGGTAGTTGTTGATACCCAATTTTTTCCTCATATTTTCCAATTGTATATATATATACTTTCAAAATAGTATATTTACATCATCATTTGGTTTATAAACCTATACAAGCATTTTCTATAATTTGTTTTCATAACTTTTAGAGCTTTAAATTAATTTTCTGCATTTAAATTACTTGAATAATTATTAATTATTCTTTCAAATTATTTTATGATGACTTAATCATCCAAATTACTATTTCTTATCCTCGTATATGTTTCATAATATTTTTCCTTTATTCCGTATAATTATGTTTGCATTTTTAAGCTATTTACCTAATTTTGCAATAATAGCCTATATTCACGTATAATTGCTTTTTATCTATACTATTTGTGTCAAAACAGAATTTATTTTTTATAATGCCAAATTATTATTTCTAATCATTTTATTGCATAAATAATATTTTTATTTATTTATTAAGCATTTTTATAAATTATTTTTGTTGAATTTTTGGGTATTTAAATAATAGCCCATTCTTAAAACCAAAATTGGACCCAAATCAACCCAATTACCCCTGGCCCACGACCAATTAACCCAACCCCAGACCCGGTCGCGACTCGTTTGACTACCTGACCCAAAACCTGTTTTAAATCATGGTTGTTGATCTTTGAGATCAATGACCCACATCCCCCCCCCTTTAATTACACCCTCACCCCCAAACCCTAGTCATTCTCACTTGTCCTCCGCCCTTGAATCCTCTCATATCTCATCTCTCATCACTCAAACCCTAGCCGTCTCCCCCCAAATCCCTCTCTTAATCCCGTCTAACATGGGATTCCATGGCTGATTCTAGCTATATATGACCTCTCCCTGGTACTGGGTCCTTCTCTATACCGCTTGCCTAAACATGGCAAGCAGATCTTGTAAAAATCGAACCAAAATTGGATCCTTGACTTCTCTGTTTATTCCGTATATTCATCATTTGTTCTTTGGATCAGACCAAAATTGGTTCGATTCTCTTATTTTGAGTATTATTTGTGTCAATATTCATCCTATGCTACTGTTTTTATGAATATTTCGTTGATATTTGTTTTTCCTAAAAAATTAGGGTTTACTTATTTTTTTCCCAAATCCGATTCTTTACTGATTCTGTATGTTATTGCTTCCTTATTTGTGTTTGATTTTATAGTTTTTCTTGTTTACTTGTTCAATCTCTATTATTATATAAACCCCTTCCCATTACCCTTTAGAACGGATCTAAATCGCCATAATCTCACAAAAATTTGAAGCTTTGTTCTGTGGTTCCTTCATTATCTTGTTCTATGCTCTGGTTCTTGGTTGGCTGAAAGACAAGTCCACTGAAATTCTAGGTTCTTGCTCTTGTTGATATTCAGAATACTATGGACTTTTATTTTTCTTGTTCTTCGCTTAACTGGTAAGTTACTGAACTTCGTAGTTTCGTTCCTATGTATCAATGATTTGCATATGTTCTCATCTCTGAAGTCCATGGATTAATGTGTTTCTGGGTTACTTTTGTGTACGACTTTGTTAGCTTCACACTCTTTTTAAGTCTCGTTAGTATTTTAATTTCACCTAATTATGCTAGTTCTGAGATTGTTCACGCTAACTTAACCTTCTTAAATTTGTTTAGCTAATGCATTCTGGACTGCTCATGTATGCAACTTTGTTAGTTTTGCACTTGCATTGAGTCTTTTAAGTTCATATTAGTCTACTGGTCAATACCTGAATGTCTACATCGCTGATCAATCTGAGTCTGTCTTCCTACTCTGCTTTGAGTTCCTGCAGTGACTGCTTCACATTTGTAACAATTTATGACTTGCTTCCCTGCTAATATATCTCGCATTATGGCTTTGGCTCACTTGATTCGATATTCCTTCAGTGATTACTTGACTCTAGGGTAGTTCTCAAATTGTGTTTCCCTATCATGTCTAAATGCTATTTTGTTTCTTGATGTGAGTTAACATGGCTTTCTTTTGATACTAGGATGTATACTTAGCATAAATTGGACCTTTAGGCTTTAACTTGTTTGGTATTATGCACCTGTGTATGACAATCTTTGTACATCCTACAAACTCGTTTCTCCCAAACTTTTTCAATATTATTCTGCCTATGTATTGTTTTGCTAAATGATAAACCAGTTTCTAAGTCTTGTTGACCTTTTGATCAACTGTTATGTGTTTTAAACTTTGCTATGTCTGCTTCCTAAAACTATGTGCATCTTTTCAAATTCTGTCCCTTAACCATTGCCCACTCTCTCTCATTTGTAACCTATGCTATTCTGAACCTATAATTCTTGGCCGGTTGAAAGCCAAGGCCACCAAGACTCTTGCTACTGACCTCCCTAGTGTGAGCACTACTCGGGGTCCATGTGAGACCCTTATGAACTCTGACACACTAGGATTTGGTCCCTCGTACTCCTTGAACTATTTTTGCTCATTTTCTCAAGTGTGAGCACTGCCTTGGGTTCTTGAAGCCCTTGGAAACTCTGACACACTAGAGATTTAGGTTATGTATGCTTATCCTTGAAATATGGGTGAATCATTCACTACTGGTTTTTGTGTATCTATGAGCATGGGCTTTTAGAGCTATTGTGAGTTAAAGCCCTGGCCTATCCAGGTTTAGTTGGTCCTGTTGTAGACTCCCTATAGTTACTTATTTTGTAATTCATTTATTAAATTCCTGGTTTGTAATAATTATTTGTAATAACAATTCTGGGATATTAGTAAAAATGGGAAAGGGTTTGTATTTTATACTTGCAAAAAATTGGGTAGAAATCCTTCATATAGGTTCAACAATATGCTATTACATGTTCATTTATCGTGGGTTAGAAATCATTCCTATAGGTTCAACAGTGTGCTATTACATGTTCAGTTATCGTGTGTTAGAAATCATGCCTATAGGTATCCTATTATGTTCAGCCATTATATGTTAGCAATACTACCTATAGGTTCAATACTTGGTTTAATTGTGTTAGAAACCATGCCTATAGGGGATTGTATATTCAATGTGTGTGCAAAACCTCACTCGCATGATGTTCTGTTTGCGAATTATAGAAATCATGTCTATAGGATCTAAAATTGGAATAAATTGTAGAAAGAATGCCTATAGGTTTGAATCAACCAAATTATTATTTCTGCCCGTTTGTTCACAAGTTTCCAAACACTGCGATGTTACTCTTACTGGAAAACATGACTATAGGATTCAACAAATAATTCTGGATCTATTTCTGTGACCTGCCACTGTCTACTATTGCATAAATCACCTAGATATCATGCCTATAGGTCCAACCGTTTACAATGTATAATTAGTAGGCAATTGCGTAGTCCTTTAGGAATCATATTAAGAAATTGGCTTTTATATATGAAACTCCCTGCCCATTAAAATCCAGAATCACATAGAGATCATGCCTATAGGATTCAATAACTTTAATTAGTCTAAAATTTGCAATTGTCAAATGCTCAATGTGTTTGTGTGCATTTGTTGTCAAAGTGTGGAGGCTTACTTGAGCCCTTAACTGCTTTTATATGAAGTTCAACTTGTTTTGCATGTCGATTGGTTTTCTCATTTTGAGCAGCCTAAGTTGAAGTCGAGAACTACCTAAATAGAGGTCCAAAGCCTCCTGGACCATAGGCATGGGACGGGTAGTGCACGCATAAGGCACGATTAAAATCAACTAGTGCGCTTTAGGTAACAACTAAAAGATAGTAATCGGGTAGCATGAGATGCTGTGCCAATTGAATAATATGAATAACACCCCATTCCTCGTTTTTATTATCTATTATCACATAGACTAATTCATTTAATTGAGTTCGGTCACGATCCATAGTTGTGGACCTCGAAGAGTGCCTAACACCTTCTATTCGAGATAATTTCAAGCCCTTACCCGATATTTGGTGACGCAAACTAGTGAAATAGAGTTATCTGCAAAATAGGTGCCCTAACGGACCTCAAACCCGTTAGGTGGAGACTCTCTCTTTTAACACCTTCCTTAAACTTGTTGTTACGTGTCGAAAACCGATTTTGCGAGAAAAAGGGGCGCGACAGCATGGCGACTCTGCTGGGGATATTTTAGGCTCTTACTATAAATGAACTTGATTTTTGTGAATTAGTCTTCTCCGATAAGCGCGTCTTAGTTATTTTGTTGTTACCTGAATCTCCCGCTCCCATTTTCCCCTTTTATTGCTACATTCACATAATTTTCCCTTTATATGAACTCATATGCAACTCTTCGTTTAATTTGATTACAACATGTGTTTCCCCTTATTCTCTAATCATGTTTACCTGCTCCAAACGTTTTTGCTATATCATATCTCTACCAACCCTTATCTCTTTATTTGCTTTATTACAATTCTTTCATTATGCGAACTAACTTCTTCCCTGTTTTTCTTTCTCTTATGTCTTTATGTTCATTCAATACTACATTTATTTTTCAATATGTGAAAATACTTGACAACGTATTATTTTTTGCATAAAGCATGCTCCACATCATACTCCACTCGTGCGTATTAATACCATAACAACACTTGATGAGTGTCCGCGCTCTTTCTAAAATCACCCTTTAAATTTGGAAAGGCTTATTTGTAGTAAAACTAGTCGATTAGTGGTGCAATCGATGGTTCCATGACTTTCCCTCTCAAGTTGTCCACTTGAGGGTACCAGTCTAGACTCTTCTAGAAACCCCATCCTAAAATCCATTGCGCATGCATCATGTTTAAACCTAGTATGAGTTAGAACGTTGTCCGCACAATAACTCAATAAAACAAACCTTGTCCAAAGTCCGCCAGGATTTCCATAATCCCAAGGGATATAATCACGATCTGTGCATCATTTGGAGAAAAGCATGCCAATATGTTCATCATTGGCATGAAAATAGCTGAATCTGGAGGAGGCAAGGGCTAACTTTATCTGTTTTGCAGAAATGAGGCACGAGGTCCCCAGGTTTGGCATGGTTTGGAATATCCCACCTTTGCTACTGGATTGGTGGGAAAATCTCACACCAAGTGAAAAAAACCACGTGAAAAGAGTTCTTGGGAATTTACCTTCTCTACTAGACATTCAACCGAACAATGTACTTATCGAGACCATCACTATGTTCTGGGATGAAAAGAGGGCTATTTTTTGCTTGGGGGATATAGAGATGACTCCCCTTCTAGAGGAAATAGGGGCTTTGCTGGACTTCCTTGGGATAGCCCTGGTCTATTGGTGCCTGATAATCGCACTTTCCCAGGGTTTCTGAAAATGATGGATTTTAGAAAGAATGATGAGTTAGTCTGCTTAAAGAAGTCTTATATACCATTCGACTTCCTCTACGCACGTTACAGACACAGCAAATCTTACCGCCTTTACCATGATGAGTTTGCTATTACTTTGTTGGGTTGGACCCACCGTCGGGTTTTTATGTTCATTGTTTGTTTTCTAGGGATGCTGGTATTCCCAATACAAGGATAAGGATTCACACCCGTTTAGCTATGGTTACTAAGGCCCTAATGGAAGGAATTAAGGGACATACTTACACTATCATCCCAATGATCGTGGAAGAAATATACCGAGCTTTGGACCACTACAAGAAGGGATTCAGACATTTTGAGGGACGTAATTTGTTACTGCAAACATGGTTGTTGGATCATCTTCAAAGAGGGCAATACCGTCAGAAATTTCTGCGGTGACCATGGAATGACCACATAGCTTTTCACCATCCAAAAAGAATTGACTTTCATCCCAGATAGGTTTGCACAACCAGAAAATGATATGGATTGGGTGCACTTCTTTAGCAATTTGACGGACGACAAGGTCCATTGGATGTTCGAGTGGTTCCCTACCAGCAAGTTTATCATCTGGTCAAGAGTTGTTCCTTCTTTAGTCCTAATTGGGTTGAGGGGTATCTATCCTTATGCTCTTATCAGGGTCATGAGATAGGCTGGGAGGAAACAACTCATACCCCGAGTCTCCAAGATGGTTCACTACAAACCAGATTTCCAAGGTGATGCTATTCCATTCAAGTACGAGGCGCAGCACATGTGGCATCTAAAAGTCATAGTGGAAAAGGATACCATCGAGCAAGATCGATACCATGCTGGCCATGTGCACTTTTATCCATCATGGTTGGTCGATGACATAGCAGGAGAAATTTAGCCAGGGATTGATTTGGGAAATAGGGTCATAGACGACACTGTCGGGGTCCAAGTCAAATAGAGGAGGTTATGCAAAAGGATTTTTGAATCTGAGGCCAGACATTTGGAACATCACAAAGCAACATGGAAGCAATCAATGAATGGAGAGAAATCACTACTAAATCAACAGAGAGGTTGGAGTATTTAGAGCAGGGACTGATGGAGCAGGAAGGAAAGATGAAAAACAGGGTTACAGGCTGTCAAAACATGGATGGAAATGAAGGAGATCTCCTAGCAAGGGCGTGTCTGCTGCTGGACATGCGCGACCTGGGGAACTTGATCGATTGAGTAAAGAAGGTCAAACATAGAGAAGGTCCTTTTGGGACCAAATAGATTAGAAATTATGTTTTACTTACTTTCTAGACTCGTTTAGGCTTTTGTTGTAATAAGGCACATGCCACTAGTGACTCTTTATCATTATTGTCGTTTTTGTAGAGATTCGGTTTATTTATCATATTAATGAAATGACGCAATTATTGGCATCAATTTTCTCCAAATCTATATGTCGCTTAGGCCTATCTCGGGCACAATGAGGTCCCCAAATTAGGACGTGAATTTATTCTGCAATATATATTTAAATACCGCAAACAACCTTTTAATACTCCTTACCGACTTGTTTACCTTTTGTTTTTCTTTTCTTTATCTATTTATTCACATCCCCTAAGCTTGGTTCGTGCATACTGGCATCATCAATATATCATACCAGATCAAGAGGTTCTCCACCTCCTCCTCCTCCTCCTCCAAACGATCCTAAAAGCAAGGGAAACACCAGAATGGATGATACAAGCAATATCAAGAAAGACAACGCCATGCATGAAGACAATGCTGAAACTTCAGATGGTCGAAGCACTCCAGCACCAAATGACTTGGTTTTGTAACTGGAACAAAAGATACTGGAGTTACAAGGGGAACTTGAGCAGGTCTGGAATGTGGCAAACCTCTCCCTCATCTTGAACGTCCTCGACATCAAACCAACAAAACACCAAAAACCAAACACCTCCCCAAAATACACCGAACCATCATCCACCAAATCCTCCTGCTCCTCACCAATATGCCATACCGCCTCAAAATCCCAATCCTCCACCAATACCGACTCCTCCACAACATCATCAGCCAACCCAGTATCCACAAACCACTACCTATCACACTCCTTAGAATGCACCACAACCTATCCCCGATCCTCAAAACTCAACCAATGACCACCACTACACCCGAATCCCTGGAGTCTACCAAAGTAACCCCATATATGTGGAAACTTTACCCCACACTCTACAACAAACCTTATATATACCTAAATTCGCCGAGAAGGACCTGCTCAGCAAGAACACGACATAGGAACTTAAGAAGCTCACAAGTCGAGTCCAAGGTGTCGAAGGGGGTAAAGGCATTGCGGGATTGAACTATGAGTATCTGTGCATTCAGACAGATGTAGAACTGCTGGAGGGTTACAAACATCCTAAGTTCGAGATGTTCAATGGAACAGGTGACCCAAAAGTGTATCTAAGGACACACTGTAACAAGCTTGTAGGAGTTGGAAAGGATGAAAGGATTCGCATGAAATTATTCATGAGGAGCCTCACTAGAGATGCCCTATCCTGGCACATCAATAAAACTCCAAAGAAGTGAGTTAGTTGGGTAAGCATGGCATCATATTTCATGGATTAGTTCAGGTTTAATACAGAGAATGCACCAGATGTCTTCTATATACAGAATCTCAAGAAAAAGCCAACAGAAGCTTTTCGTGAGTATGCTACTCGGTGGAGATCGAAAGCTGCAATAGTAAGGTCGACATTAGAGGAAGAGCAGATTAAAAAATTCTTTGTTCGTGCCCAGGATCCGCAATACTATTAGAGGTTAATGGTTATTTAAAATCACAAATTTTCTTACATCATCAAATTGGGGGAAAGGATTGAAGAAGGAATCAAGAGCGAAATGGTAACTAATTTTGAGGCATTACAGGCTATGGACAAAGCTTTGCAGTCAGGGGGTATATCCAAAAAGAAAGAAGTAGGAGCCATGATGGTAGCCCAAGGACCAAAATCTCCTCTCACATACCAAACCCCACCACCCATATATCAGCCTTCACCTCCCAGATATCAATAACCCACCACCACCTACCATACTTATAACAAACAACCTGCATATTAACACTCACCACTACCAGCCCACCAAAACTACCAGAAACCCATACCAAATTTCGACCGTAGACCACCCAGATAATACACTTCTATTATTGAACCCATTATGTCACCCCTATTCTCGTGGTTGATATGGAAAACGCTTCCCAGTGGGATAATCCGAACAAGAAACGTGCCTATCATTCGGGCATGGAGGGACACACTATTGATGAATGTCGCACTTTGAACGATAAGATTTAGACATTGATTGACACCAAGGTTATACAAGCAAAAGAGGCTATACCTAATGTCCGCAACAATCCCCTTCTGGATCACAGGGACGAGGGGGTAAATGTGATAGAAACTGATGAAGAATGGGATCCGGAAGGATCAATTGGACTCATTCGTGAAGGGGATGAAACCACAATACCTCCTGTCACTCTCACACCCATTATAGTGCAAATTCAATCACCAATTGACGTTGAAATAGCCACACCAACTCCATTTGAGGTTAAAATAACAACACCCTCAGCCGCACCAGCTCCGTTTGAGGTGGAAGTGACCACACCCTTCACTGTGACGGTAGCACCCACACCATCCTTTAATTCCAATGCTATACCATGGGACTATGCTGCAGAGGCGAGAAGGAAAGGAAAAGGAAAAATGGAAGAAACAGGTGTCGTACAAGGCATGACAGGATCGGTAGGGTTTACACACCTGAACATTTGGGATGAACAAGTAAAGAAGTTGCTCCCAAACAACCTATCATTGAAATCGGTCCAGATGATCTTTGGAGAAAGGTGCAAGCAAGGGAGTACTCATCGTGGGCCATTTGAACAAAACCCTGCTCAAATTTTCATTCTGTCACTGCTACAGAATTCTAAAATGCATAGGAATGCATTAATGAAAGTATTAAACGAAGCTTACGTGCCCAACAACATCACCAGTGGAGAGATGATCAATATGGTAGGGCAAGTATTGGAGATCCACAACATCACCATTCACGAAGACAAACTACCACCTAAAAGACTGAGTCACAACAGGGCACTGCACATCACAGTACAGTTTGATGACAAATTCATAGCTAAAGTCCTAATAGATAGGGGTTCGAGCCTCAATATTTGTTTGTTGACTACTTTGAAAAGGTTGTATAAGGATTTCCATGATATACGAGCATGGAGTATGAATGTGAAAGCATTTGATGGGTCTCAAAGGTCCACAATTAGAGAAATCAACCTTTTTTTGCAGATGGGCCCGACTTGGTTTGATGTTGAGTTTCAAGTATTGGACATATCCTCCACGTACAATCTGTTGTTGGGATGACCTTGGATACATGCTGCTGGAGCCGTAGCTTCTACGCTACACCAGGACGTGAAGTTCGAATGGAACCATCAGGAGGTGATCATTCATGGAGACGGAAGTAATCCCATTTACACCAATCAAACTATTCTGGTTGTCGAGAATAGAAGGAAGTTAGGTGGAAAAATATACCATCATATCGAGCGTGTCAATTTAATAGAGAAAGACAAGTGGTGGAGTAATAAGATCAAAAGCATACTATTATGACTATTATGGACAGGGTATAAACCCGGTAAAGGTCTCGATAAGAATCTCTAGGGTATCACTAAGCCAATAGAACCAAAATGTCACAGTACCACCTTTGGACTTGGATATCAGTACACCTGGCAGGAGTACGATGATTGGTCGCTGCCATGGCATAGTCCCTATTACCCTTTTGAACAACCCATATTGCATCTGTATCAAACATTTCAATAGACTGACATGATATGGGGATCTGAAGAAGATGAGGCTTTAGTTAGCCTAAGAAATCTGTTTCTAGATGACGAATACATGGACTGCAATACAATAGTTGAGGAGGAGGAAGAGGAGGACCTTACAATCTAGACCGTGAGAAAGGGAGTTGTTCTCAAGAATTGGACTGCTGCACCATCCCAGGCCCGTCGAGTTCCAGGGTAGCCTGGCAATTAACATGATCTATTTTAAAAAAAAGTAATTTTAAGCATTTAAGATATTTTCAGTATTTTGTTTTGAAATAATTGCTCGAGTTATCGGGTTGTACTTGTTTTAATGTTTCCGAGATTTATTTAATGCATTGCTATTTTAGTATTTATTATTATATTTTAAATTTTCTCTCTACAGCATTATTATTACTTATCCCGATGAACCAACGACTGTGACATGTAATGAGACAATACAACATAAGGATAGTGACTCGGAAGAGATAGATGAAGAGGATAGAATACCTGAGGAAATTATCAGAGAAGTTGAGAATTTTGAGAATAAACCTAAGTCCAACCTGGATGAAACTGAGATAGTCAACATGGGAGATTCCGAAACAGCCAAAGAAACCGCATAAGTATCCACTTGTCACCATCATAAAAAGAAGAATGCACCCGAAGTATGAGGACATTTTTGCATGGTCTTATGATGACATGACTGGTTTGAGCACATCTATAGTGGCTCATAAACTACCTACCAATCCGATGTGTCCGCCTGTGAAACAGAAACTCAGAAAGTTCAAACCTGATGTGAGTCTGAAAATCAAAGAGGAAGTCACCAAGCGGATTAAAGCTAAAGTTCTCAAAGTGGTCGAATATCCTACTTGGTTGGCCAACATCGTGCCATTTTGAAGAAGGATGGGAAGGTCAAAGTATGTGTCGACTATCGAGATTTAAACAAAGCAAGTCTCAAAGATGATTTCTTAATATGCACATACTGATTGACAACTGTGCCAAGCATGAACTCCAATCCTTTGTGGATTGCTTCGTGGGATACCATCAGATCTGAATAGATGAGGAAGATGTCGAGAAACCAGCCTTTATCACTCATTGGGGGATGTATTGTTACAAAATGATGTCGTTTGGCCTGAAGAATGTCAGGGCCACTTATATGAGAGCCATGATGATTGTTTTCCATGACATGATTCAAAAAGAAATAGAGGTGTACGTGGACGACATCATTATCAAATCCAGAAGAAGCGTAGATCATATAGTAGATTTAAGGAAATTTTTTAATCGGCATCGAAGGTACAATCTGAAACTGAATCCTGAAAACTGTGCCATCGGAGTCCCTACTAGAAAATTGCTAGGTTTCATCGTCAGTCGCCGGGAGATTGAATTGGACCCTTCAAAGGTCAAAGCCATACAAGATTTGCCACCTCCGAAGTGCAAGAAAGATGTGATGAGCTTCTTAGGGCATCTCAATTACATCAGCCGATTCATAGCACAATCGACCGTGATCTGTGAGCCAATTTTCAAATTGTTGAAGAAAGATGCTGCAACAAAATGGATTGAAGAATGTTAGAAAGACTTTGACAGAATCAAGGAATACCTATCTACACCACCAGTATTGATCCTACCGGAACTTAGTAGACCTTTGCTACTCTATTGTCTGTTCTCGATGGAGCTTTCGGTTATGTTTTGGGATAACATAATGAGACGGGAAGAAAAGAACATGCCATATATTACTTGAGTAAGAAGTTCACACCCTACGAAGCATGGTATTCTTTACTGGAACGCACTTGTTGTGCTCTAACATAGATAGCTCAAATATTGAGGCACTACTTTTGTGCCTACACTACGTATCTCACATCAAGGATGGATCCCCTGAAATACATCTTTCAAAAATCAATGCCTACATGGAAACTAGCAAAATGGCAGATATTGTTCAGTGAGTTTGATATCATCTATGTGACTCAGAAGGCGGTCAAGGGACAAGATTTAGTAGATCACCTCGTAGAAAATCATGTGGGAGGGGAATACAAACCATTGAAAACGTATTTTCCCGATGAAGAAGTGTCATTTGTAGGAGAAGATATTATCGAAGCCTACGACGGTTGGAGAATGTTCTTCGACGGAGCTACAAATTTCAAAAGAGCGGGTATTTGAGCAGTTCTGGTGTTAGAGACATGTCAACATTATACGGTATTCGTGAAGCTCAGGTTTTCGTGCACCAACAATATGGCAGAATATGAGTCTTGCATCATGGGGCTCAATCTGGCCATCGACGTGAATATACAAGAGTTGTTGGTAATTGGTGATTCAAATCTTCTGGTACATCAGGTTCTAGGAGAGTGGGCTACCAAGAATACAAAATATTGCCATATATGTATCACGTATAAGAGTTGATGAAAAGATTCACAAAGATAGAATTCAAACATGTTTCGAGAATCCAGAATGAGTTCGCAGATGCACTAGCAACTTTGTCCTCCATGATACAACATCCGAATAAGAATTTCATCGATCTTATTCCAGTAAGAATCCATAATCAGCCAGCTTATTGCGCTCATGTTGAAGAAGAAACAGATGGGAATCCATGGTACCATGATATCAAGGAATAGTTGGCAAAAGGAGAATACCCGGAGCATGCAAATCATACTCAGAAACGCACAATCCGGAGATTGTGAAATCATTTCTTCCAAGGTGGAGGAATTATGTATAGAAGGACTCCAGACATAGGGTTATTATGGTGTGTTGATGCCAAAGAAACTTCTAGATTGCTGGAGGAGATACACGCTGGAACCTGTGGGCCGCACCTGAATGGTTTCATTCTAGCCAAGAAGATATTAAGAGTAAGATACTTTTGGATGACTATGGAAATAGACTGCATCAGGTATGTCCAAAAGTGTCACCATTGTCAGGTACATGCAGATATGATATGGGCACCACCAAATGAACTCAATGCAACAAGTGCACCTCGGCCTTTCGCCGCTTAGGGAATGGATGTCATTGGCCCGATCGAGCCCACCAATTCAAACTGGCACAAGTTCATTTTAGTCGCCATAAACTACTTCACAAAATGGATTGAGGCTGCATCTTACAAGGTTGTAACCAAGAAAGTCGTCGCAGATTTTGTCAGGGATCGTATTGTCTGCCTATTCGGGGTACCAGAATCCATCATTACTAACAATGCCGCCAACCTCAATAGCGATTTAATGAAAGCTATGTGTGAAACCTTCAAAATCAAGCATATGAATTCCACATCATACAAACCTCAAATGAATGGAGCCGTGGAAGCCGCCAACAAGAACATCAAGAAAATTCTAAGGAAAATGGTAGACAACCATAAGCAATGACACGAGAAATTACCATTTGCCTTATTGGGGTATCGTACCACAGTCCGCACATCAACCAGAGCAACTCCCTACATGCTAGTTTACGGTATTGAAACTGTCATCCTCACCGAGGTCGAGATTCCTTCTTTGAGAATTATACAAGAAGAAGAACTTAGTGATGCAGAATGGCTAAGGAATCGCTATGAACAATTGGCTCTTATTGACGGAAAAATAATGAATGCATTATGTTATGGTCAACTTTATCAGAACAGAATGTCCAGAACTTTCAACAAAAGGGTCAAACCTAAACAGTTTACACCGGGGCACCAGGTGTTGAAACAAATCTTCCCACACTAAGATGAAGCTAAAGGAAAGTTTTCGCCCAATTGGCAAAGGCCATACATGGTTCACAAGGTACTAATAGGAGGAGAGCTCATACTTGCAGAAATGGATGGGGAAGTTTTGCCAAAGCCTATCAATTCTGACGCAGTCGAGAGATACTATATTTAAATTATTTATATTTTATTTGATGTAATTGAACTATACTTGACTTGATTCCCATTTAAGAGGGGATACGTAGGCAGCCCTGTAGGTTTGGTCACATCTCAATAAAATTTTCATTTCCCCACAGCTAGAAACTGGGGCAGAATTTTGAGGAGGACTCTAAAAATTCCGGAGCAAGTCCAGCCGAAGTCAGCATATGCAAGAAAGTCAGAGAATCGGTTAAGTAGTTGGGGCAGAATTTTGAGAAGGATTCTCAAAATTCCGAAGTGAATCCAACAAACTTCGTCGTATGCAGAACGATCGAAGAATCGCTTACTAAAATTTGGCAGAATTTTGAGGAGGACCCTCAAAATTCTAATGCAAAGAAATTGCAATGTCTCTAAAGTGTCGTAGTCATTGGTTCATTTAATTTACTTGATATCGTAAACTACTATGTTTTAAAATAACTATGTTTATCAAATTCATGCATACCTTTCGAAAACTTTATTTTATGGAGGCCAGATGTATCCAGGGTATCTCCAACAGGATCTCCAAAGCGAAGCAAAGCAAAACAAGGAGGCGAAGACACAACCCAATCTCTCCCACAAAACTCACGATCTTTCTTTGGATGCAGGCACAATGAACACAATAGGAATATTTGCAAGTATACAACATCAAAATCACTATCTTCATAATGACAAGGCTGCCAAATGCAAACATGTCTCCAGATAAGAAAATACTCTATTGTCACCCATTGTCTTTCCATTACATGAGACTAAGCATTGTCTCATCTTTTTTGCATGAGGATAAGCCCTATCTCCGTAACTGCATAAGGCTAAGCATTGCCTTTCTTCACATGAGACTAGGCATTGTCTCTTATTTGCATGAGGCTAAACCCTGTCTCCTTAACTGCATGAGTCTAAGCATTGCCTTTTTTTGCATGAGACTAAGCATTGTCTCCTATTTGCATGAGGCTAAGCATTGCCTCCTTAACTGCATAAGGCTAAACACTGCCTTCCATTTTACATGAGGCTAAGCATTGCATCTCCAATTGCATATGGCTAAGCACTGCCTTCCATTGCATGAGACTAAGCATTGTCTCCTCTTCTTGCATGAGGCTAAGCCCTGCTTCCTCAATTGCATAAGGCTAAGCTCTGCCTTTTCTTGCATGAGATCAAGCATTGTCTCTCCTTCCTTCATGAGGCTAAGCTCTGCCTCCCTAATATCATAAGGCTAAGCACTGCCTTCCATCGCATGAGACTAAGTATTGTCTCCTCTTCTTGCATGAAGCTAAGTCTGCCTCCATAATTGCATAAGGCTAAGCACTACCTTCCCATGTATGATACTAAGCATTGTCTTCATCTTGCATGAGGCTAAGCCTTGCCTCTCTAATTGCATAAGGCTAAGCACGGCCTTCCATTGCATGAGACTAAGCATTGTCTCCTCTTCTTGCATGAGGCTGAGAGCTGCCTCGCTAATTGCATAAGGCTAAGCTTTGACTTCCCTTGCACAAGACTAAGCATTGTCTCTCCTTGTATAACCACAAATGTTGTAATTTCAAAACCTTGCATTATTCTCTTCTCTCGGGGCTAAGCTCTGCCCCCCAGCCTTACACAGGACTAAGCTTTGTCTTGTGTTATCTCAGGCATCATGTTTTTTCATTTCATGAGCTGAAGCATTGCCAAACTTTCCAAAGGCGTCATAGTCCGAAGGCATCATCCTCATAGCCGGAAGACACCATGCCATGGCCTGAGGATCTCTCAATACTGCACATCATTATTCAAAGGCGTCATGGTTCTGAGGCACCATTCTCATGGCCCGAAAACATCATTTCATGGCCTGCGAATCCCTTATCTCACGATTCATGGCCCAAGACGTCATGGTCTAAAGACATCATCCTCACCGTCCGAAGACAATCCTCATGGTCCAAAGGGAATTTGCATCGTATTTAATTCTCGCAATAATCCATATATATTTTACGTGCATCATGTTTTGCAGGTACTCCAGGAAATAGCCGTTCTTCAAATATGAGCAACCTTCGCTCTGGTTTCCTCTCTCATCATTCACACCCCGCCATTATTTCAAACGTAGCTGACTCTCATCAATTACTCGATTTTACTCTATGATCGTTCAAATATTTGACTTGTAATACATCCATAACATCTCGAGTTCACATTTGTGACTTTGCATAAATTCGTCCGATAATATCTGTCACACCTCCTTTTTTACCTACACCCTCAGAGAGGGTATTTAAAGGGAGTTTTTCCAATTAAAGGACAATCGAAACGAGATTTATTTATTTAAAAATTCAGAGTCGCCACTTATGGTGAACACAGAAATCCGGGTAAGAAATTCTATTAACCCGGGAGAAGGTGTTAGGCATTCCCGAGTTTCGTGGTTCTAGCACGGTCGCTCAACTGTTATTAATGGACTAGTTACATGATTTTGGCGCATGTTTTAACTTATGGTGCAATTTTGACTCTATAACCGCTTTTATTTAATTTGATGAAAGGTTCAATGTTATATAAAACTCGTTTTGAACCGCGTCACATAAATGCACCCGCGGTCCGCAACACATTTTATATAACGTTGTTGAGATTTGGATTTGGGTCACATAAATGCGCACCCGAGTTTAGGAAAGTAAATTATTAGAATAACGCGCCTACAGCAGCTACGCGTTTGCAATTTTGCGAGGGCCATGGAAATGCAACTAGGTGGCACGCCTCGGATCCTAAGTGTGAGCACCTAATTTTTGATAATATTTAATTTTTTTATCACTTCTTCTATGTAAATATTTTAGGGGTTTTAACCTACAATTTTTAGCTTTGTTACACTTTTTATTATAGGGTAAAAATACAAAATTTAAAAGGTGAATTATTACTATTAATATTATTTTATTTTTATTTTTAAAATAATAAAAAAAATTCCGAAAAAATATTTTTTTTTTTAATTTTCGGGAGTGATTTAAAAAATAAGAAAAAGGAAAGTATTGAATAAAAAAAATAAAAGTAAAAGTAGGTGGAATTCTCTTTTAAAAAGTAAAAGAAAGTAGAAAATTAAAAAATAAAAGTAAAGTTTTGTGGAAATTTTAAAAAAATAAATAAAAAGTAAAAGAAAGTTGGAATTAAAAAACAAATATAAAGGTATCTGAAAATTAAAAAAAATTAAAGTAAAAGAAAGTAGCATTTTTAAAAGAAAAGCAAAAGAAAGTGGATTGTTTTTTAAGAAAAGTTAAATAAAGTGGAATTCTTTTTTAAAAAGTTAAAAATAAGTGAGATTTTAAATAAGATAAAAGTAATTAAAGTTGGAATTTAAAAAAATAAAAGTAAAGAAAGGTGAGATTTCTTTTTATAAAAAAATAAAAGCAATTTGTAAGTGGGATTTCTTTTAATTAAAAAATAATAAAATAATAAAATATTTTTTAAAAAAATCTGAAAAATCTCGAAAATTTTGCTATAAATAGGAGGGAAAAAAAAGAAGAGAGGAGAAGAAAAAAAGAGAGGGTGGAAAGAGCGGTATACACTAGATATACACTCTGGATACACTGGATATACAGGGGCAGAATTCATTTTGGAGGGAGTAAAAAGATAGAACCAAATTTTCTGAAATATTGAGAGCAGAAGAACACCAGAGAGAGTTCAAAGCTAGAAAGAGAAAACAAAGAGAGGTTTCCGGACTATTTTTCTTTTCCATTTTTACTTTTTTTCTCCGTGTTGCTGGGATTTCTGGATTGAGGTGTTGAAGCTACTGTGTTGGGCTTTCTGCTGCTGTATTCTGCTGTTTGTTGTTGTTGATTGCTTACCCCATTTTTCTGTTCTACATACCAGGTACATGTCCTAAAACTCGATGTATGTAAATATCCAGTTGAAAATGAATGAAGTGGAGGCCTATTGTTGTTGAAGTGGAGGCCTATTGTTGATTTACTGCTTTCATTATATTGTAATAACTGTACTGATAGACTGTTAATCATAAGTTTGTGCATTTGAACCATTAAGTGTGTGTTAGATATTTAGAAATGCATATGAGTTTAGTTGAGTATTCGTTGTAATAATTCCATGCTGGACTAACAGAATAGTTTCTATTAGTTTAGTTAATTTCCGGTTTTCCTAGATCTGTATAAATGGTGTTTTCAAGCTGTGATTAATTAAGTTGTAGACTGTTAAAGTAGTGTGATACTTCTTCTGATCATGAGAGCTTTGTATTTAGTAGTGATGATGGGGGTTAATCTATAATTCTGAGTTTGAGTGGTTGTGTGTGGGTTCGAAATCAAAAAGTTAAAAGTAGATATGAGATATGTAATTCGTAAGGTTAATTTAGGCAATCCATTTTCGTCCAGCATCCTTAATTCTTGAGTTTCAATTCTCATAGGTGGTCACGTTAGTGTTTAATCAAAGTTCATGAGTCAGCATTTTAATAAAAATGAGTCATAGTAGGGAATTTGAAATTTGAACTAGTATGCACCATGTTTGAAATTGTGATCATACGCAGTTTACGTGGGTCATGAAATCTGAAATTAGTTGCTTTCCAACGCATGTTTAATGTTGCATTGAATTTATTTTACTGGCTAGTTAATTTTAGTAGTAGATTCATCAGATTTGTGTTCTTAATTAAATTAAAATTCCATTTAGTGTAAAAGACAGGGCTTAACAGGCTAGTCCCTAAACGTTTGGGCCTCAGGATAATTGATGCACGACCCAGGCCAGTGTTGGCCCCTTTCGCATTTAGGCTTGGGCCAAGGTCTGTTTTGGCCGATTTTATGGTGTATATCTGGTTATAAATTCCCTTTGCTGGGATCACATCGGAGCCCAATGGTCGGATGTTGGTGCAAAAATATTACTTAGTTTGCATCAGTCCAGTAACAAATTAATTAGGGCTTTTCTTTTATTTTAGAGACAAATTAAGTAGAAAACTATAGATTGCTCTAGGCTTGCACTTTAAAATAATAAAACGGGATGAGCCTCGCTAAACAAAACACATAAATTGCGGGGCCCTCGATAATTGTATATATTAAAATACTTAGATTTCGGGACGGGCCGTTTAGCGAATTTCACGGCCTTCCCCAAAATAATAACGCGTTAGTCTCTTTAGGTGCGTATTTTAATAACATTACCTCCCTAAACTCGGGTGCACATTTATGCGACCCAAATCCAAATCCCAACGATATTAAAGTATGTCCAAAAACCACGGGTGCATTTATGTGATGTGGTTCAAGACTTGTTTTAATGACGTTGCAATTTTCTTTAAAAGTGAATAAAAGCGGTTAAGGTTAAAATTTACACATAGGTTCATAATTGTTAAAATCAGATAATTTAAGCCAAATATAGCAGTTGAGCGACCGTGCTAGAACCACGAAACTCGGGAATGCCTAACACCTTCTCCCGGGTTAACAGAATTCCCTACCTGGATTTCTGATTTGCGGACTGTTAAATAGAGTCAATCTTTTCCTCGATTCGGGATTTGAACTGGTGACTTGGGACACCACAAATTATCCTAAGTGGCGACTCGCGCCTACAACAACTACGCGTTTGCAATTTTGCGAGGGCTATGGAAAAGCAACTAGGTGGCACACCTCGGATCATAAGGATCAAAGATAAATTAATCTGACAATTGCTTCGGTTAATTGTACAGGGACAGTTATATGAGATTCTCAGTATAATTTGAGCCTATTTCTATGCGTAATGTTAAATAGAATCTTAAGGGTCTACCCAGTAGATGTAAGTCTTAAAGTCTATTTTTAATTAGCATATTTTCCGCATCACAAATGAATCAATGCGTAGCTCGTATTTTAAGGTAACTTGGGTCATTTTCCTTTATTCTAAGCACGAGTCACATTGATTACTACTTAAAAAAGAATTTGATATCTCATTACGTAAATATGGCACTATTGAACTACAAGATAACATGTTATAATAACCATATGCATTGCTTAGCAAAAAGATACATACACAATTTATATCATTTGGCATGATCTAACTGCGTATGCAACCAAATAAGCTATAGACCCAACTTTCCCAGAAGACTTTCAATTACACAACTTTTAACCTCAAAATACTTGCTAGACGACTGATCCCTCATCAGATAAAACCAAATACAACTTTCTACATGATTTTTGACATTATTCAGCACGGTATAACGCACCAGGCAAACTCATTAAACTGAAGTAACACTAAGCTACTGAATAGAGCAATATTTGGCAAGATTACCAGAAGAAACCAAATTGAATCAAATGGATTAAACCAAGGATCTATATTGAGATGCATTTATACATAAACTGAAAGCCGAACAGTTCTAACTAATTAAATCAAACCAAAACTCTTGTCTATTACTGATGCCACCAAGTCTAAACCACTCTAGGATCACTCATATCCAAGCAAAACCCAATCTCAGCATTTGGAAAGGCTGACAACAACTTCAATTAAGAGTCCAAGCAAAGGGGTACAAGTAATATCCAAACTTGATTAAGCTTAATGTTAAACGAACCTCCATAAGAGTTCAGAATGAAGAGATTCAGTTATACAATACCAAACTTTGACTATGAAATATTAAACAGGACAATTGAAATATTAAACAGGACAGTTATACCTAACCAGATTCAATTCTCAATGGGTGCTATCACCAAGAGGAAAATGTGCACCAACCACTCATAGTTTCGTAAAAAGTAAAGCTACACTATAATAGAGAAAACAAACTGATATTATGCTCTAAACTTCCAATTTTCCATATCAGATATGAAGCAGACTTTACATTAGTGGGGATTGAGTAATGTACCTAAGAAATAAGAGGAAAACAAGAAGTGAATGAGGGTCAGTGTATACGACACAGCAGATCAGCAATGTAACAGTATTGGCAACAACTCGAAACCAGATTTTAGAAAAACAGTGGAGTTTGAGCTATCTTAAATCAGATACAGGATCTTTGGAGCCTTTAGAAACTCTAAGTAACCAAGAACACAAAAACCCAACAGAATTTGAGTGGCTTTCAACAAGGAAATGCAGGAGATTTGAGGCTGTTTCCGAGTTTTCTTTTCAGTTTCCTTTCAGCTATCTCTATCAGTCTCTCCAGTGAAATCTCTCTATTTTTTTTTAAGTTCTCCTTTCCAATTTTTTTGCCCCCCTCCAACTCCTCTGTCCTCTCTTTTATATCAGTGAATATCCCCTCTTAATGTGTAATCAGTCCTTTTTTTAATTCTATTCCTTCCTTTATAGACTGTATATCCTTTTACACTTGTATCTTTTGCCTTTTAATTATAACCCCCCCTCCCCCATGTTCTCTAATTTCTAGCTCCTAAAAAGGCATTAAGCTAGCCATTGTCAGTCTCCTTTTCATTTTTAATTCACTCCACTAACCTAGTGCTTTTAATTAATTCAGTAGTGCATTTCCTAGACCCTACCACTATTGAGAAGCCTCATAAGTAGGTGAATACCCCCTTTTTATGAAACAATTCTCAAGCTATACTCTGAAATCCTAATTATTTGATCAGAACTACTGAAAGTTCTGATTATTTGCAAACTTGCACAAACAATTCTATAAAACAAAATCATCAAGCAGCCCAACGAAACAACATCAATTTCTAAATACATTAAGGTTTAACATTGAAAAGAAATCAGAAGATATCCCATACATGAATGATTTAGAATTGAAACAAGCAAGAAATACCCAACGAATGAATTCATTTGTGATTCGACCTTTAAAACAATTAACACCAAATTACCTAGACTTGTTACTAAACAAATTCACACAAATTTAAAAAATAAATAAAAAAAATTCTAATTAAACTGACTGAGTTAGTGGACCAACAACCAGAGAAGTAAAACAAATACTAACAAAAAACAATAAACAAGAAAAACTTACCGGCTCAACTGGACAACTTGGTTCCCGAAATTTCCTTTTCGATTTCACCGCCAAATGATATTAGTTACTTGTTATTTTAAAAACAAGTGATTAACACCATTTCGTGATGAAACCGGCTCTAAAATTATCATCGATTCTTGAGTTTAGGTCTTGACTTTAGAACTCAGACCCTTGGATTTAAGATTCGAGCAGATTGAACCCCATTTGAAAGAAACTGGTTATGGATTAAGAAAGAGGGAGGTGTGGTGGTCAAGGGGTGTTAGTTTGGGGTCGATTGGAGGTGGCGCCGCCACTGGAGAAAGTTAGGGCAGCGCTAGGGTTCATCTACTCGAATCGATATTCGACGGGTTCTTGGGATTTTCGAAGGATTTGGAGCAGGGATTTGGGAAGAGGAGATCGAGGGGGTTCTGGGGTGTATTTTTGGGAGGGATTGGACCATCGGAACTGCCGTGAGGCGATTTTTGGTGGGCGGAGGGCGGTGGTGAGATAAGGTCATCTCTGAAGCGATGAGAGAGACAAATGGAGGGGGGGTTCTGATTTTGGGGGTCGTTTGGGGTTTTTGTATTATTAAAATGGGGTGATTAATGTAAACCGTTGGATGATAGAAATCCAACGGTTGTGATCAAATGGGCACGGAACGGGGTCGTTTTGGTTCTGAGGTTGGATCAGTTCAGGGATTGGGTCGGGTTCGGGTTGTGGGTGAGATTCTGGACCGTTTGATCTCATTAAATCAAAGGTCCAGATTGAGATGCTCGAAACGGCGTCGTTTGGTTGAGGCTGGAGATGGACCGGGTTGGGGGCTTATATTGGGCTGGTTTTTTGGCTGGATTTTTTTGGGCTTGGGGATTGAATTGATTTTGGCCCAATTCCGATTTCCTTTTCTTTTACTTAACTCTTTCCCTTATCTTTTTTAAAAAATTAAAACTAAAATCCTAAATTAAATTATAAGACCAAATCATCCTATCAAAAATACTAATTAACTCTAAATAATAATTATCCTAAATAATTAAATACTAAATTAAAAGAAAATCACACAATTTGACTAAAAACATGCAAATATGTTATACTCCCCCCGTTTCAATTTATGCGAACCCATTTGACTGGGCACAAAGTTTAAGAAAAGAGAGAAGACTTTTGATCTTGTGGTGTAAAATGAGGCACATATATTTTGTGTGGCTATAAATCATTGTATAAAGGTAAATTGTTTCTAAATAAGGAAAGGGGTCATTCTTTTGGCACGGACTAAAAAGGAAATAGGTTCACATAAATTGAAACGGAAGGAGTATATATATATATATATATATATATATATATATATATATATATATATATATATATATATTTATTTATTTATTTATTTATTTTACTTTGATTTTTTTTGTAAAATACCTAATTATTAATTAATTCTAAGAATGTAAAAATCAAATCCTAAATACAGATGCTATATTTTTGTATTTTTAATACATTAATAAAATTAAACATGTATAAAAACATATGTAAACAATCAGGAAAATCACACAGTAATTCCTAAAATAACACATAATTAAAGAAAAGACCTAATTTTGGGAATTCTTTTGGAGTAATTCGTGTGAGGCAAAAATCACGTGCTCACAGCTACCCCTCTTTGTCCGAAAACATGAAGAGTTTTCGTACAAAGATAAAGTGAGCGGATACGAGCGATTTTTGCCCGTCTGAATACTCCGTGGGGAAGCATTTTTTGAAAGAATTTGACTGGACCTCTGCTTCAAAGGTTTCCTACATATCCTTGGCTATAAAGGAATCAGGTCAATGTAGTTCGGGAAGTTTCGGTAGCTGGGACTACCATGAAGCTGTGGTTTCACTGTTACTGCTGCTGTTGATACTGCTCACTAACCTCCTTATTACACCATGACAAAAATGAAGAAGCTAGACTAAGCTATAATCTATGCTTTACAAAGAGTTATTTTCAAACTTGGCCTTGTGACTGTTGTTGCCTTGTTGACTTGTATTTTCTTAAATTGTTCCTTTGTGGCTGACTTGCATGGTATCTTTTGAAATGCTTTCCTTTTTCTTCAGGTGGGCATCTTGTTGTTGAACCTTTAAACGTCTTCCTTTGGCCATTGTTGCCTACCCTCTATTCTATAGGCGAGCTCCTGATTACTTGAATCTTGAATTGCTTCTTCCCTTCGTCCTCCCTTTGGGTGCCTAACTACTGAACTTGAATTGTATTCCCTTGCTCTCCAGGTGGGCTCCTGACTGTTGAAACTTGAAATGTATTCTCTTGTTCTCCAAGTAGGTTCCTAATTGCTGAAACTCGAACTGTTATTCCTTGTTCTCCAGGTGGACGCCTGATTGTTGATACCTCAACTGTTGTTCCTTGTTCTCCAGGTGGATGCCTGATTACTGAATCTTGAACTATTTTTCCTTGTTCTCCAGGTGGATGCCTGATTGCTAGTGCTTGGTCACGTTCTTATCTTTAATATCTGTGTTGTTCTCCCTATTCTTCAGATGGGCACCTGACTTCAACAAAAATAGACAACACAAAAGAAAATTTTCTGCCCCGGTTTGGCAGTTGGGCACATCTGTGAGTGTTAAACTGAATCATATCACCAAATATTACTAAGAATTTGAAATCTAGGTTCCGTTATCCAGGGGGTCCTGACGACTCTTAACTAGACGACAATTTTAAATCTAAGCTATATCTTTTAAAGGTATGACTTCCACTAAATCTTGTTATTTAATGGAAACTCTCAAAGCTAGGTCCCATTATTCAGGAGGGTCCTGAAAATTCCTAATTGAATCTTATCTAAAACATGCAAACTTTGAAATTAACTTATATTCCTTTGGGGTACACTTATGCTAGATCTTGTTTTTCACGATTGTTTCGATTTTTAAACTAGGTCCCATTTTCCAGGAGGGTCCTGAGAATTTCCGACTAAATTGGGGAAAAGGTGGAAAAAGATGGCGTTTCTGCTTGGGGAAAGCGTTGGGGAAACAGAAAATCATAATCATTAATCTGGGAAAGAAGAGAAGTCAGAATCTTTGTTCTCATGGGGTAATGTCCAAAGTGTATCTCAAACATACAAACTTCGAAGCTCCACTTATAATCCTCTAGGGTGCATTTATGCCAAATTTCGCTACTCATGATTATTTTGAATTTTAAACTAAGTCACATTTTCCAAGAGGGTCCTGAGAATTCTGTGATCAAACCTGCATGGTACTTGTCTTCCTTTTAGGGTGCTTCCTGAAACAAATGCCATCTTTACCCCTGTTTCAAATCAAAGAAAAATTTGTCAGTTTAAAACGTGGTGGTTAGTTGTGGCATTCTTGCTGGAGGTGGTTCTTTTTCCCATTCTTTACTTCGTCCAACTGCCTTGAACTGGTCAAAAAGACTGTTTTGACCTTCTGACCGATCCTTGACTGCAGGATCCCTAACTATTGTTCTCCACTTCTGACCTTTCTGTCTGAACTCATATATCTCCTACGACATTACTGAACCATTCCATCGATATAACCTTTGCTTACACCATATGTCCCACTTTTCATCATATCATCTCTAGCATGTTCTAGCTGCATTTTGCTTTGTGCAATTTCAAAACTAGTAGTAAGCTTTGAAATTCCTTCTTACAAAACTAACTTGGAAGAGCTTTAGAGAGGTAAAATTAACATCAATGAAATGCAAGGATTTTAAGAATAAAGAAAAGAATCCAAATTTGGATGACTGTTGAAAATAAGAAAAGGGACTCATCTGAGCGGAATTACCGACACCAATGATCATGGTATGCATTTTGGATTAATAAGCCCAGTCTATTTATCCACTTTCTTCTTCCAATTGTTTTACTTTGTGCTCCAAGATGTCCCACAACCCAATTTACTTTCCACCAACTTTACGGATCTTGTTCGACTTGCAGTGCCCTGAAGGTCTTTCACCGACAAACCTCTCTCATTTGTTCATTCCTCAATTCCTTGTCGCCTCATGGTGCCTGTGAAGGTTTTCACCAATAAGACTCTCTCATTTTTACTTTCTCTCAGCTTTCATCGCCTCATGGTGCCCATGAGGGTTTTCACCAATAAGACTCTCTCATTTTCGTTACTTTTCCTGTTTGGACCAGAGTGTTACCCTGATATGAATCACCTCTATTTGCTCGACTCAGCATTTCTCGAAGATTGATCAGAAAGTCTTTCCTTGGACCGTAATGTGGGCTTTCGGATGGGGTTGGAAAGAAAGGGTATCAAAGACTCAAAACAATTTGACATGAGTTTAAAATTACAACTTTTGGAATCACATTCTTTATTACAAATACAACTTCTGCCCCAGTTTCTTGCTTGGGGATCTTTTGATATTTTATTTTACTATGACCGAGCCGTAAGGCTGCCTACGTATCCTTAATAGGAACCAGGTCAAACGTAGTTCACACCTGAATTTCCTTGTTGTTATACTTTTCATTTCTTTTCTTTTTTTCTTTTCTTTTCTTTCTTTTTCTTTCTTTTTCGGTACTTATTCCAAAAGGGGGGTATGAAAGAAATAAATAAGGCTCAAAAGGGGGAACAAAGGGTAAAGTGATTAGATAGCAGAACAAATTACCTTCGTCATTTCAATCTTCAAAATAATGCCAAATACAAACAATCAACAGTTATAACAAAGAAATCATACATAATATCTTTTTACTGTATCAGAATTGATAGTCATGTCTATGCATTTTCCTTCGATATTTGTTAAACATAAAGCACCATTGGACAACACTCTGGTCACAATGAATGGCCCTTGCCAATTTAGGGCGAACTTGCCTTTCGCTTCAGCCTGGTGTGAAAGAATACGTTTCAACACCTGTTGGCCCACTTCAAACTTCCGGAGATGTACCTTTTTGTTGTATGCTCTTGCCATTCTCTTTTGATATAACTGGCCATGACACATTGCTGCCAATATTTTTTCATCAATCAAGTTCAACTGCTTTAGACGGGTTTTGACCCACTCATTATCATCAATTTCAGCCTCAGCGACAATCCGAAGGGACGAGATTTCAACTTCCGCAGGTATCACTACTTCAGTTCCATATATCAACAAATAAGGAGTTGCACCTACTAAAGTACGGACAGTAGTGCAATAACCCAGCAACACAAACGGTAATTTTTCATTCCATTACCTAGAACCTCTACCATTTTCCGAAGTATCTTCTTTATGTTTTTGTTGGCTGCCTCAACTGCTCCATTCGCCTTGGGACGATATGGGGTGGAATTGCGGTGTGCAATCTTAAACTGTTGACATACTTCTTTCATCAAATTGCTGTTAAGATTAGCACCATTATCCGTGATGATCACCTTTGGGATTCCAAATCGACAGATGATATTTGAATGAACAAAATCGACCACTGCTTTCTTGGTTACAGACTTGAAAGTTTTGGCCTCAACCCACTTGGTGAAATAATCAATGGCTACCAGAATGAATCTATGCCCATTGGACGCTGCTGGCTCAATTGGTCCAATGATATCCATGCCCCAAGCAATGAAGGGCCATGGTGCCGACATCGTGTGCAAATCCGATGGTGGAGAATGAATCAAATCTCCGTGTATCTGGCACTGATGACATTTGCGCACAAAACTGATACAATCTCGCTCCATGGTGAACCAATAATAACCTGCTCGGAGAATTTTCTTTGCCAGCACATATTCGCTCATATGTGGTCCACAGACTCCTGAATTTACTTCGGACATGACAGCCATAGCTTGTCTAGCATCTATGCATCTTAACAATCCAAGGTCTGGTGTTCTTTTATAAAAAACTCCCCCACTCAAGAAGAATCCACTCGCCAACCGTCTAATTGTTCTCTTCTGATCCCCCGTGTCTTGCACTGGATATATCCCCATTCTGATGTACTCCTTGATATCATGAAACCACGGTTCGCCATCAAGTTCTTCAATCATGTTGTAGCAAGCATGCTGATCTCGTACTTGAATGTGCAAAGGATCAACATAGGCTTTGTCCGGATGGTGCAACATTGACGCTAGGGTAGCTAAAGCATCGGCGACCTCATTATGGTCTCTAGGAATATGCCTAAACTCCACTGATCGAAACCGTTGACAAAGATCATGCAAACATTGTTGGTATGGTATGAGCTTCAAATCTCGTGTTTCCCATTCTCCTTGAATTTGATGTACCAGAAGATCCGAGTCTCCCAAGACCAAAACTTCCTGGACATCCATGTCTGCAGCTAGCCTCAAACCCAAAATGCATGCCTCGTACTCAGCCATATCGTTGGTACAATAAAAATGAAGCTGAGCCGTGACAGGATAGTGATGCTCTGTTTCAGAAATAAGAACAGCTCCTATTCCGACTCCTTTCATGTTAGCCGCCCCATCAAAGAAAAGTTTCCAGCCTGGTTTTTCAATTTGCTCCAGTTCATCGATATGCATCACCTCTTCGGGAAAGTAAGTTTTCAATGGCTCATACTCATCATCAACCGGATTCTCGGCCAAATGATCGGCCAATTCTTGGGCTTTCATCGCAGTCCGAGTCACATAGATTATGCCAAACTCTGTGAGCAAATTCTGCCACTTTGCAAGTCTTCCTGTCAGCATTGGCTTTTGAAAGATATACTTCAATGGATCCAAGCGTGAAATGAGGTAAGTAGTGTAGGATGACAAATAATGTTTCAATTTCTGTGCCACCCAAGTTAGGGCGCAACATGTCTTTTCCAGGTGAGTGTACTTAACCTCATAAGTCGTGAACTTCTTGCTAAGATAGTAGATGGCCTATTCTTTCCTGCCGGTGACGTCATGCTGCCCCAGTACACAACCAAATGAATTTTCTAGGACAGTCAAGTAAAGAATCAAAGGTCTCCCTGGTTCTGGTAGTACCAGCACAGGCGAGTTAGACAAGTATCCCTTTTCCTCATTGAATGCTTCTTGACACTCATCAGTCCACTTGATCGCATCGTCCTTCTTCAGCAACTTGAAAATAGGCTCACAAGTTATCGTGAGCTGAGCAATAAATCTGCTGATATAGTTCAACCTTCCTAACAGACTCATCACTTCAGTCTTGTTCCTCGGAGGGGGCAATTCTTGTATGGCTTTGATATTTGATGGGTCCAACTCGATGCCTCGCCGGCTGACTATGAATCCCAACAGTTTTCCAGATGGAACACCAAATGCACACTTGGCAGGGTTCAGCTTGAGGTTGTACCTGCGAAGCCTCTGGAAGAATTTCCTCAAATCCCCGACATGATCGGCCTGATACTTTGATTTTATGATCACATCATCTACATATACCTCAATCTCCTTGTGTATCATATCATGAAACACAGTAGTCATTGCCCTCATATAAGTTGTCCCTGCATTCTTCAAACCAAATGGCATTACCCGGTAGCAATAAGTTCCCCATGGCGTGATGAATGTCGTCTTTTCTGCATCTTCTTCATCCATCAGAATCTGATGATACCCAGCATAGCAATCCACAAAAGATCCAATCTCACGCTTGGCACAATTATCGATCAAAATATGGATATTGGGTAGTAGGAAGTTATCCTTTGGACTTGCTTTGTTGAGATTGCGGTAATCGACGCATACTCTGATCTTGCCGTCCTTCTTCGGTATAGGCACGACATTAGCCAACCAAACAGGATATCGAGTGACCCGAATAACCTTTGCATCCAACTGCTTGGTAACTTCTTCTTTAATCTTCACACTCATATCAGTTTTGAATTTCCTCAACTTTTGCTTGACGGGAGGGAATGCTGGATCAGTGGGCAATCTGTGGACCACTAAATCAGTACTTAAACCCGGCATGTCATCATATGACCACGCAAAAACATCTTTGTACTCGATGAGTGTTTTGATTAACTCCTCCCGGATTTTTGGCTCGAGGTGGACACTTATTTTAGTCTCTCGAACATTGTCTGTATCCCCTAAATTGACGGCTTCTGTGTGATTCAGGTTGGGTTTGGGTTTTTCTTCGAAGTGAATTAACTCCTTACTAATCTCTTCGAAGGCTTCATCCTCACCATCGTATTCTGATTCGTAATCACAATCTACTTCTTGAACTAATATTTCGGAATCAGTTTAATTTTTAAGACTGGGCTGAGGATTCCTTATGCATGCCATGTCATTAGAGCCAGCGTAAAAAGAACTGTATAGAAAAGAAAACAAAAATAAAAAGGAAAACCATCAAGAATGATGAAGAAAGGGAAATTGTATTTTATTGAATGATAAAAGATAACAAGGTTTGCACACTCAAACAGACTGAAAAAATGAAATCTGGATTACAACCCTGGAATAATCCGTACAAACTTAAAGGAAAATCAAAGCAAACTACCAAGACTCCTTCCGAGTAGGGAGAGGAGTAGCCTTCCAATTATTAAGCTTTGTTGTTGACCCGACAAATTGCACTTCTGTGTTGCTAGAACCTTCTCCAATTTCCACCGTGTTTGCACTGTAGAACAATTTCTCAAATCTTTCAATTAACTCCTTGTCCGGATCAATCACAGAACTGGGAATTGCTGTCACTGGGCGACTCCTCGTACCGGACTTGACAAATGATCTGGAAAGACGTGGGATCGGTTTTGGAAGGACCCATGCCCTCTGATTTCCCAGCTCTTTATATGTCTGCGGCTGTGGGCTTGAATCCCAGACCAGACGTTCCCAAGTTTTTAGGAAGAGACACGGGCTGTATGATGCCTTGCAGATCTGACCCCAAACCCTTTCCTGGTACAAAACCATTCTTCAGCATTTCATACGCTACCATGACTGATGCGGCGGTTATCTTTGGATTTAGGATACACTTCCCTTCTGGAACCTTCTCGACTGACATCGCGTTAGAAACTTGGTAGACCCATGGTCCATTGTCATCTTCCACTTCAATGAAAGGCACAATGGTGTTGATGTGAGAGCACAAATTATCTTCATCGTGCACAACTATTTCCTGTCTGTCCCATTCAAACTTGGCCATCTGATGGAGTGTTGATGGTACTGCTTTAGCGGCGTGAATCCATGGTCGCCCTAATAGCAAATTGTAGGAAACAGCTATATCCAGCACTTGGAATTCCATTGTGAATTCTACTGGACCTATGGTCAGTTCCAACATTATGTCCCCGATGGAGTCTTTGCCCCCACCGTCAAATCCCCGCACACAGATATTGTTCTTATGGATCCTCTCATCTTCTACTTTCAACTTTCTTAGAGTGGAGAGAGGACAAATGTTCTCACTTGAACCATTGTCAATCAATACCCAGGTAACCACGGAATCCTCGTATTTCACTGTCAGGTAAAGGGCTTCGTTATGCTTAGTACCCTCTACAGGCAATTTATCATCGGAAAAAGTGACTCTGTTTACTTCAAAAATCTTGTTGGCTATCTTTTCCAGATGGTTTACCGAGATCTTGTTGGGAACATGGGCTTCATCCAAGATTTTCATCAGTGATTGACGGTGCTCATCTGAATAGATTAGCAATGAGAGCAATGAGATCTGAGCGGGCGTTTTCCTCAACTGTTCTACAACAGAATAGTCATGCACTTTCATTTTCCTCAAAAATTCCTCTGCCTCTTCTTTAGTTACAGCTTTCTTTACCGGCGTTGGATTATCTTTAGTTCTTCTTAACTCCTCGGGAGTAAAACACCTTCCTGAGCGACTCAAACCTTGTGCTTCACAAACTTCTTCTTTGATTTCTTTCCCTTTGTAAATCACTGTCACTTGTTCATAATTCCAAGGAACAGCCTTGCTGTTGATCACTGGAAGCTGAGTTACTGGTTTTATAATAACAGGCTCTGTGCGAGCACCCTTCACGACCACAATAGGTTTACTTACAACCCCTGGCACTACCACTTTATCTTTCTCTGGTTTCACTGCAACAATGCTTGACGACCCTCTCTTAGCTACCACAGCAGGCTTATCGACTACCTCTTTCAATTGGACCATTGATTTCCCACTAGTTACCTTTTCCTTTAAGCTGGTTTTGCTGGAACGGATCATCATTACCGTCTGCGAGGGCTTCTTGGGATCCCCTCCTTTGTGTATCAACTCAATCATATGGGTCTCATGGTGAGCTGGCAGTGGATTCTGATTGATATTTGGTGCTTCTGGGGCCTGAACCTCGATCCGATGAGTATCAATAAGCTCTTGCACAGCTGTTTTCAGTTTCCAACACTTCTCTGTATCATGCCCCGGGGCTCTTGAACAGTACTCACAACTCACCGAGTGGTCAAGATTTCTAGGAGGGGAATTTGGCATTTTAGGCTCAATTGGATTATGCATGTCCAACTGCCTCAACCTAAGGAAAAGACTGGTATATGATTCCCCCTATGGAGTGAAAGTCTTTTGCTTCTGTAACCTCTCATTCTTGAAGGCTTGGTTTGGTCGGAAACCCGTTCCGGGGGGATGTCTGTAGGCTCTTGGGGGTGGATATGTGTTTGTGGAGCTGGGTATGGATTTTGTGGAGCCGACGCACGCCATTGTGTGAGTGTCGGGGTTTGGGTATAGATTTGTGCATGATGGACAGAAAAAGGGGATCTGGCGGTGGGTAGTAATACTATGTAGGGCTATATGGAGTGTGGGGGTAATTTTGGTGGTAGGGTCGAGGTTGGTTATAGTAGGGTGATGGGCCTTTAGATCCGAACCAGGCTCTGAACTCAACTGTCGCGACATCTTCTTTCTTCTTTTTCCCAAGCACACCCCTAGTGTCATTTTGAATAGCCTGGGTGGTTTCCTTGATTGCTGAATAACTCATGATTTTGTTGGACTTAAGCCCCTCCTCGACCATGCCTCCCATTTTTACAACCTCATTAAAAGACTTGCCAATTGCGGACACCAAATGACCAAAATAAGTCGGCTCCAAAGCTTGCAAAAAGTAATCAACCATCTCGATTTCTTTCATTGGGGGATCTACCCTTGCTGCTTGCTCCCTCCACTGGAAACCATACTCTCTAAAGCTTTCACTGTGCTTCTTCTCCAGTTTAGTCAAAGATAGTCGGTCTGGAATGATCTTAAGATTATACTGAAAGTGACAAGCAAATGCTTGTGCCAGATCATCCCATGTGTACCATCTTCCGTGATCTTGGTGGGTGTACCACTCCAATGCTGATCCGCTCAAGCTCTGACAGATGTAAGCCAATAGCAATTAATCCTTTCCTCCGGCTCCCCTCATCTTACTGCAAAAACCTCTCAAATGAGCCTCCGGATCACCGTGTCCGTTGTACAAGTCGAATTTGGGCATTTTGAACCGCGCCGGTAGTTGTACATTTGGGAATAAACACAGGTCTTTGTAAGCCACACTTACCTGACCTCCTATCCCTCTCATATCCCTGAAGGATTGTTCTATGCTTTTAATTTTTCTGAACATCTCTTCATGTTTAGGATTTTTGGCTGGTCTCTCAGCTTCTCTCGGGAGATCAGAGCGTGGATCATAGGGGTAGGTTTCGGGAACTTTGAGGGTGGGCTCCGGGGGATAATACTGGTTGTCCTGAGCTTGGAACATAGGTTCGCTCGAGGATATATGGAGTGCAGCTGGTGGAGATGCCACAAAGACAGGGGTGACTGGCGGAGGGGGTATGGAATTGATTTTGGTGTTGGAGCTTGTGGCATATGAGAAGTAGTGCAATGGTAATGTTGGTAAATGGGAAAACCTGGATCGGTGGCAGGATGATCCTAAAACTGAGCTAATGGTGGGGTAAAAGTCGGGTTAGACGGGTAAGACGGGGGTGATTGCCCTTTGGACCATGCATGGTACATTTCGGCCATCTGTTGCTTAAGTTTGATCATCTCCTCCTTTATTTTATTGACATCTAACTCCTCTACCTCAACACTAGTGTCGGCATCCGGGATAGACATGATTTCTGGTATTGGTCCTTTCGATCTGGTTTGCTAATGATAATGTGCCAGTATCCTCTAGATAAACTAACTGCTTGAATTCTCTGAGAAACAACAAACTTGTTAGTTCTTAGAGTTTAACGCATATGCAATTACACGTTGGGATGCAATGCACCTAGGCAATTAACCATTTTCTATCATGCATTTGCTTCGTTTGCGTGCGTCATTCCGGCCTCTCATAATTGTGCCCCTTATTTTAAGCTTCTTTTATTCTATCCTTCTTTATTTATTTTTCATTTTCCCCTTTTCATTTTTAGTGGTGGTCGAATCCTATAGAGATTGCCTACGTATCATGTCTCCGCATGAATCAGACCGTGCGTAGTTCTGTCAGATAAGTGTGAAAGTAAATAAAACATTTTTGGGATTTTCAGCTTTTATAAAAACAGATGCTTCAATCACAAAGACTCAATACTAACAAATTTCAAAAGACTAACAGACTCTGATGCAATAGACAAAATACAGACTCCGAAATTAGGCTATCATACTTTAAAGAAATACAGACTAACAGAAAGAAAATATAAACCCAACATGACTTACGGACTCCGACAGAAAAGGAAATACCGACTCAAATGGAAAATCATGAGTATATCAATGCTCCTGGTGCCCGCGGGACATCATTCGGTCTCGTCGCGGGCCTATGTGCAAGATCCCTTTGAAGTCGGTCCAAGTTGTTCATTATTTGTTTAACAAAGGTCATCACCGCTGCAAAGAACGTAGTGCGAGTCATATCCTCACAAATGTGGCACTTCATAACAATGTAGTCTGCGATGTTTCTAATTCTCTCTCTTATGACGCCCTTTTCTTGTAACAAACGCCCAATCTGCTGGGCCCTGGCCTCCAAAGTTTGCTTGGCTGCATAATTTTGTTCCTGAATTTGTTGCAAGTCTATTTCTAACTGCGCCAATGTCGTATAACAACGTTCCCTTTCAACCTTGAAGTCTTTTTCCTGCTTGGTCATTTTGTTTTCTGTGGTGATGACCCTTTTCTTCAACCCCGCGACCTCATCGTCGTACCTTTTTCTTAACTGCTTAACCAGGCATACCCGTTCATCTGCATTTTTAGCCAATTATTTTTGAGCCCTGGCCAGTTCACTTTCTGCTTTGTTCAAATAGAAACTATAGTTACTCACTTTCTGCCTTAGGTTAGCTACGAGCTTTTCATCTCTATTACTTCGGACTAGATTTTCGGCCGCTACTTTCAGTTTCTGAATTTGAGCTCGAAGGGCCTCATTTTCTTTGGCTAGCCTTTTCTTTTCACCCTCATCTGATGCTGCTTGTAATCCATTCTTGAATTGAAGGTCTTTGACTTGCTTTTCCAGCTTTCTTATTGTGGCCCTGTACTCGTTTTCTTTGGCCAACTAAGCCTACGGTTCTTGCGATGCATCGACGAATTCTTGAATGTGTGGTTTTTTGGCCGGTCTTTCTTATTCGGCCCTTGCAGTGTTCTTCTTTTTATACCAGGCAAGGTAGGCGAGTGAGACCTCGCCTTTAGATAGGTTCCGCACTCGGGTGTTTACCGTCAAATACTGGCACTCGTTCCAAATAGAACGAACTATTTCTTCGTGAAATTGGTCATCGGAGCTAATCTCAACCGCGTGGATACTGAGATCTTCATCTGGATGCATCACCTGACACCTTCCTAATTGTCTCATCATTCGGTAGGGAGCGTAAGGCTGAATACCTCGAAGACCCATTAGGAGTAAGTAAGGACCTGTGGCGGGTATATACACAATTTCTTCAACAGGAAGCCAACCTAGTGTCCATTCTATTTGTCCCGTAGTGATGGCGCGAAGGCGGGCTATCCATTCTCCAAACCCCTCCGGTAACTTGAACCCTGAAACCCTTGTGTTCAATTCTTCAATGCAGCTTTTCTCTGCGGATCCATAACTCATATACTGAGGGTGGTGGCACAAGTTCTCGATCATCCACATTTGTAATAGCAAATTTCATCCCTCGAAGAAGTCTACCCCATCTTTACAAACCGTAAGAGCTCGGTATATCTCAGACACTATCATAGGGGCGAGAGTGCTCTTGGCATTGGTAACCAAGACCTTGATGACTCCAGCCACCCGCAAATCGATATTCTCGTCTTTTCGGGGAAACACCACAAGGCCTAAGAATGCTACAATAAAAGCGAAATGCCTATGCTCGTCCCATTTCGTTCGGTTCCCTTTACTGCAAACCCCGCTTTCCGGATCATTGAACCCTCCTACATGCTCGTACTTCTGGTATATAAAACGTAGAGTGGAAAACCCCCCTTCCAACTCGGAATATGGGACTCCCTTGCTTATATTTAGCAAATCCATGAATTTGTGAGAGTTAACGGCCCTTGGAGCGATCAGATACTTATGCCTCAAACCTGCAGTACTTTTCATATAACCTGCTATCTCTTCCAAGGTTGGGGTGAGTTCAAAATCCGAGAAGTGAAATACGTTATGGGCCGGGTCCCAGAACGTAACCAAAGCCTTTATGATGTATCCTCTAGGTTTGATCTTTAATAACCCGGTGAGACCCCCCAAATGCAGATTGACCTTATCTTGCTCTGACCTGCCCAGATCTTCCCACCACATACGCAACTCCAAAGAGATTTTGTTCATAACTGTTACCGGCAAGTTCTGACTCGTGCTCATTCTGCATGTTTATTGGGGTGTTTAGGAAAAATTTAAGACTTATTTGACTTAAAATAAAATTAACACACATTTTTTCAAAAATTAAATAAAAACCCGGTTTCGCAAATACGGCCTTTCAGCACTTCGAAAACGAATATTTTAAAGCTGTGTTGGCTCACTGGTGAAAAACCTTGAGAAAAGAAGAAAAATGACCACAGGTGGCTGTTCTTACAAAAACAGCCTTCCGGCGCCCTTTTTAAGGACATTCGGCTATTTCTGACAAGAATGGCATCACCCTAACTATTTTTCAAATAAAAGTAAAATTTTGTTCTTTTGACTATTTTTTGCGAAAAGAAAGTTGGACCCGATGAGGGTTGCCTACGTATGTCACAGCCTGTGAGAATCAAACTGGCGTAGTTCGGGCAATTTTGACAACACAAGAACAAACTTTTTTTTTCAAATTTCGGCAGAGTTTCGGTATATATAGGTTTTCAAAACAGGTAATTACCTCTCTTAGCCCTCACACTGCTATTTCTTTTCCAAACTCTTTCCTTTTATTCAAAAACCGGTCAACATGCAAATTCGAAGCAAATAAATGCACAAGTAGCAAGTAAGATGCATCAGGATGATCTTTTCATTTCTTGTACACCTGTCCTAGACAGACCCAACCCCTGTGTTGAGTCTCCAAAGTCAAAATGCACGTGATGCAGACAAACGTTCCTACTAGGGATCCGGCATGAGGTCTTGTTATACTAGGTTAAAAACCTGGGTTTATTTGTTCTAGACCTGGCTTACCCGAGTGGACAACTCGAGCCGAGGGGGGGCTGCGTACCGGTAACCAAAAGATCATCCGGCTTTGCAACTTGTCTGAACCTCGTTCTATTTGGAATAGGACTCTAATAGAAAGAAGTCACGACCAGCGTGCACTCCTCGGGAGAGAGACGAGAGGGGTTTCGTAGCAATTTATATACAATTCAGATAATATCAAAGCGGTAAAAAGCAACATTTAGCACATTAGGCCCAAACATGTAAATAAGACCAGATAATAAATAAAGCCAAATATAACAATTATCCTAAGCTTGAATTCTTGAACCATGAACCAGAGATTCTGGGTTCTCCCCAGCAGAGTTGCCAGAGCTGTCACACCTCATTTTTTATCTACACCCTCGGAGAGGGTGTGTAAAGGGAGTTTTTCCAATTAAAGGACAATCGAAACGGGATTTATTTATTTAAATATTCAGAATCGCCACTTGGGAATATTTTATGGTGTCCCAAGTCACCGGTTCAAATCCCGAATCGAGGAAAAGATTGACTCTATTTTACAGTCCGCGAACACAAAAATCCGGGTAAGGAATTCTGTTAACCCGGGAGAAGGTGTTAGGCATTCCCGAGTTCCGTGGTTCTAGCACGGTCGCTCAACTGTTATTAATGGCCTAGTTATCTGATTTTGGCGCATGTTTTAACTTATGGTGCAATTTTGACTCTATAACCGCTTTTATTTAATTTGATGGAAGGTTCAATGTTATATAAAACCCGTTTTGACCGCGTCACATAAATGCACCCGCGGTCTGCAACACATTTTATATAACGTTGTTGAGATTTGGATTTGGGTCACATAAATGCGCACCCGAGTTTAGGAAAGTAAATTATTAGAATAACGCGCCTACAACAACTACGCGTTTGCAATTTTGCGAGGGCCATGGAAATGCAACTAGGTGGCACGCCTCGGATCCTAAAGATCAAAGATAAATTAATTTGACAATTGCTTCGGCTAATTGTACAGGGACAGTTATATGAGATTCTCAGTATAATTTGAGCCTATCTCTATGCGTAATGTTAAATAGAATCTTAAGGGTCTACCCAGTAGATGTAAGTCCTAAAGTCTATTTTTAATTAGCATATTTTCCGCATCACAAATGAATCAATGCGTAGCTCGTATTTTAAGGTAACTTGGGTCATTTTCCTTTATTCTAAGCACGAGTCACATTGATTACTACTTAAAAAAGAATTCGATATCTCATTACGTAAATATGGCACTATTGAATTACAAGATAACATGCTATAATAACCATATGCATTGCTTAGCAAAAAGATACATACACAATTTATATCATTTGGCATGATCTAACTGCGTATGCAACCAAATAAGCTATACACACAACTTTCCCAGAAGACTTTCAATTTCACAACTTTTAACCTCAAAATACTTGCTAGACGACTGATCCCTCATCAGATAAAACCAAATACAACTTTCTACATGATTTTTGACATTATTAAGCATGGTATAATGCACCAGGCAAACTCATTAAACTGAAGTAACACTAAGCTACTAAATAGATCAATATTTGGCAAGATTACCAGAAGAAAACCAAATTGAATCAAATGGATTAAATCAAGGATCTATATTGAGATGCATTTAGAAATAAACTGAAAGCCGAACAGTTCTAACTAATTAAATCAAACCAAAACTCCTCTATATTACTGATGCCACCAAGCCTAAACCACTCTAGGATCACTCATATCCAAGCAAAACCCAATCTCAGCATTTGGAAAGGCTAACAACAACTTCAATTAAGAGTCCAAGCAAAGGGGTACAAGTAATATCCAAACTTGATTAAGTTTAATGTTAAACGAACCTCCATAAGAGTTCAGAATGAAGAGATTCAGTTTTACAATACCAAACTTTGACTATGAAATATTAAACAGGATAGTTATACCTAACCAGATTCAATTCTCAATGGGTGCTATCACCAAGAGGAAAATGTGCATCAACCACTCATAGTTTCGTAAAAAGTAAAGCTACACTATAACAGAGAAAACAAACTGATATTATGCTCTAAACTTCCAGTTTTCCATATCAGATATGAAGCAGACTTTACATTATGAGGGATTGAGTAATGTACATGAGAAATAAGAGGAAAACAAGAAGTGAATGAGGGTTAGTGTATACGACACAGCAGATCAACAATGTAACAGTATTGGCAACAGCTCGAAACCAGATTTTAGAAAAACAGTGGAGTCTGAGCTATCTTAAATCAGATGCAGGATCTTTGGAGCCTTCAGAAACTCTAAGTAACCAAGAACACAAAAACCCAACAGAATATGAGTGGCTTTAAACAAGGAAATGCAGGAGATTTGAGGTTGTTTCCGAGTTTTCTTTTCAGCTATCTCTATCAGTCTCTCCAGTGAAATCTCTATATTTTTTTTTAAGTTCTCCTTTCCAAATTTTCTACCCCCTCCAACCCCTCTGTCCTCTCTTTTATATCAGTGAGTATCCCCTCTTAAGGTGTAATCAGTCCTTTTTTAATTCTTTTTCCTTCCTTTCCAGACTGTATATCCTTTTACACTTGTATCTTTAGCCTTTTAATTACACCCCATGTTCTCTGATTTCCAGCTCCTAAAAGGGCATTAAGCTAGCCATTGTCAGTCTCCTTTTCATTTTTAATTCACTCCACTAACCTAGTGCTTTTAATTAATTCAGTAGTCTATTTCCTAGACCCTACCACTATTGAGAAGCCTTATAAGTAGGTGAATACCCTCTTTTTTATCAAACAATTCTCATGCTATACTCTGAAATCCTAAATATTTGATCAGAACTACTGAAAGTTCTGATTATTTGCAAACTTGCACAAATAATTCTATAAAATAAAATCATCAAGCAGCCCAACCAAACAACATCAATTTCTAAATACATAAATGTTTAACATTGAAAAGAAATCAGAAGATATCCCATACATGAATGATTTAGAATTAACACAAGCAAGAAATACCCAACGAATGAATTCATTTGTGATTCGACCTTTAGAACAATTAACACCAAATTACCTAGACTTGTTACTAAAGAAATTCACACAAATTTAAAAAATAAAAAAAAATCTAATTAAACTGACTGAGTTAGTGGACCAACAACCAGAGAAGTAAAACATATACTAACAAAAAACAATAAACAAGAAAAACTTACCGGCTCAACTGGACAACTTGGTTCCCGAAATTTCCTTTTCGATTTCACCGCCAAATGATATTAGTCACTTGTTCTTTTAAAAACAAGTGATTAACACCATTTCGTGATGAAACCGACTCAAAAATTATCATCGATTCTTGAGTTTAGGTTTTGACTTTAGAACTCGGACCCTTGGATTTAAGATTCGAGCAGATTGAACCCCATTTGAAAGAAACTGGTTATGGATTAAGAAAGAGGGAGGTGTGGTGGTCAAGGGGTGTTAGTTTGGGGTCGATTGGAGGTGGCGCCGCCACTGGAGAAAGTTAGGGCAGCGCTAGGGTTCATCTACTCGAATCGATATTCGACGGGTTCCTGGGATGTTCGAAGGATTTGGAGCAGGGATTTGGGAAGAGGAGACCGAGGGGGTTCTGGGGTGTATTTTTGAGAGGGATTGGACCACCGGAACCGCCATGAGGCGATTTCTGGTGGGCGGAGGGCGGTGGTGAGATAAGGTCATCTCTGAAGCGATGAGAGAGACGAATGGGGGGGTTCTGATTTTGGGGGTCGTTTGGGGGTTTTTTGTATTATTAAAATGGAGTGATTAATGTGAATCGTTGGATGATAGAAATCCAATGGTTATGATCAAATGGGCACGGAACGGGGTCGTTTTGGTTCTGGGGTTGGATCAGTTCAGGGATTGGGTCGGGTTCGGGTTGTGGGTGAGATTCTGGACCGTTTGATCTCATTAAATCAAAGGTCCAGATTGAGATGCTCGAAACGGCGTCGTTTGGTTGAAGCTGGAGACGGACCGGGTTGGGGGCTTGTATTGGGCTGGTTTTTTGGCTGGATTTTTTTGGGCTTGGGGATTGAATTGATTTTGGCCCACTTCCGATTTCCTTTTCTTTTACTTAACTCTTTCCCTTTTCTTTTTCAAAAAATTAAAACTAAAATCCTAAATTAAATTATAAGACCAAATCATCCTATCAAAAATACTAATTAACTCTAAATAATAATTATCATAAATAATTAAATACTAAATTAAAAGAAAATCACACAATTTGACTAAAAACACGCAAATATGTTTTATATATATATATTGAATTTATTTTTTGTAAAATACCTAATTATTAATTAATTCTAAGAATGTAAAAATCAAATCCTAAATACAGATGCTATATTTTTGTATTTTTAATGCATTAATAAAATTAAACATGTATACAAACATATGCAAACAATCAGGAAAATCGCACAGTAATTCCTAAAATAACACATAATTAAAGAAAAGTTCTAATTTTGTAAATTCTTTTGGAGTAATTCGTGTGAGGCAAAAATCACGTGCTCACAATGTCCTACTCAAAGAACCCTTTCCAAAACACATGACCATTTTTATAACAACGCCATCGACTTCGTTCATTGTTGGGTCCAGAACTACACATGGCCTAATTCCTGTAAAACTAGGGATATGTATGCAGCTCAAAGACCAGAGAGCAGCCTATATATTTTTTCAAATCACCCCATTCGGTCAATATCGGTCATCATTTCTTTTCCCGACAACTCTTTCATCCTTCCAGGGTAAAGAGTGGCAGCTGTTGATACCCAATTTTCCCCTCATATTTTCCAATTATATATATATACTTTCAAAATAGTATATTTGCATCATCATTTGGTTTATAAACCTATACATGCATTTTCTATAAAAAAAAAGTCATAATTTTTAGAGCTTTAAGTTGATTTTTTTGCATTTAAATTACTTGAATAATTATTAATTATTCCTTCAAATTATTTTTTGATGACTTAATCATCCAAATTACTATTATGTATCCTCATATATGTTTCATAATAGTTTTTCTTTATTCTGTGTAAACATGTTTGCATTTTTTAAGCTATTTACCTAATTTTGCAATAATAGCCAATATTCATGTATAATTGCTCTTTATCTATACTATTTGTGTCAAAATAGCCTTTTATATTTATATAATTCCAAATTATTATTGCTAATCATTTTATTGCATAAAAAATTATTTATTTATCAATCATTTTATAAATTTATTTTGTTGAATTTTTGGGTATTTAAATAATAGCCCATTCTTAAAACCAAAATTGGACCCAAATCAGCACAATTACCCCTGGACCAAGACCAATTAGCCCAACCCCACACCCGGATGCGACCCGTTTGATGACCCGCCCCACTCACTATTTTAAATCTTGGCCGTTGATATTTCAAGATCAACGACCCACGTTATCCCCCCCCCCCCCCGTTTTTTAATTACACCCTCACCCCTAAACCCTAGTCATTCTCACCCGTTCACCGCCCTTGAATCCTCTCATCTCTCAAACCCTAGCCATCTTCCCCCCAAATCCTTCTCCTAATCCCGCCTAACATGGGATTCCATGACCGATTCTTTCCATATATGACCTCTCCCTAGTATTGGGTCCTTCTCTATACTGCTTGCCTAAACATGGCAAGTAGATCTTGTAAGAATCGAACCAAAATTGGTTCAAATCCTTGACTTTTCTGTTTATTCTGTATATGTTCATCATTTACTCTTTATAAGTACGATTATTTTCTATATCTCTTGTTGATTCTTACTTACCCAAAATTAGGGTTTTCAAATCTCTTTAGATCGGACCAAAATTGGTTTGATTCTTTGATTTTGAGTATTATTTGTGTCTATATTCATCCTATGCTACTATTTTTATATATATTCCGTTGATATTTGTTTTTCCTAAAAAACTAGGGTTTACTTATTTTTTCCCAAATCTGATTCTTTATTGATTGTGTATGTTATTGCTTCCTTATTTGTGTTTGATTTTACAGTTTTCCTTGTGTACTCGTTCAATCTCTGCTAATATATAAACCCCTCCCCATTCCCCTTTAGAACAAACCTGAATCGCCATAATCTCACTAAAATTTGAAGCTTTGTTTTGTGGTTCCTTCATTATCTTATTCTATACCCTGGTTCTTGGCCGGTTGAAAGCTAAGGCCACTAAAATTCTGGATTCTTGCTCTTGTTGAGATTCAGAATACTGTGGACTTTTATTTTTCTTGTTCTTCGCTTAACTGGTGAGTTACTAAACTTTGTAGTTTTGTTCCTATGTATCTACGATTTGCATATGTTCTCATCCCTGAAGTCCATGGCTTTATATGTTTCTGGGTTACTTTTGTGTGCATCTCTATTAGCTTAACACTCGTTTTAAGTCTCTTTAGTATTTTAATTTCACCTAATGATGCTAGTTCTGAGATTGTTCACGTCTAACTTGAATAATCTGAACTCTCTTAAGTTTGTTTAGCTAATACATTCTGGACTGCTCCTGTATGCAACTTTGTTAGTTTTGCACTTGCATTGAATCTTTTAAGTTCATATTAGTCTACTGGTCAATACCTGAATGTCTACATTACTGATCAATATGAGTCTGTCTTCCTACTCTACTTTGAGTTCCTGCAATGACTGCTTTATATTTGTAACAATTTATGACTTTCTTCCCTGCTAATATGTCTCTCAGCATGTCTTTGGTTCACTTGATTCCATTCCTTCAGTGATTACTTGACTCTAGGGTAGTTATCAAGTTGTGTTTCCATATCAAGTCTAAATGCTGTTTTGTTTCCTGATGTGAGTTAACATGGCTTTCTTTTGATACTGGGATGTATACTTAGCATATATTATACCTTTAGGCTTTAACTTGTTTGGTATTATGCACCTGTGTATGACAATCTTTGTAAATCCTACAAACTCGTTTCTCCCTAACTCTTTGAATATGATTCTGCCTATGTATTATTTTGCTAAATGATAAACCAGTTTCTAAGTCTTGTTGACCTTTTGATCAACTGTTCTATGTTTTAAACTTTGCGATGTCTACTTTCTAAAACTATCTTTTCAAATTCTATCCTTTAACAATTTCCCACTCTCTCTCATTTACCTATGTTATTCTGAACCTATCATTCTTGGCCAGCTGAAAGCCAAGGCCACCAAGACTCTTGCTACTGATCTCCCTAGTGTGAGCATTGCTCGGGGTCCATGTGAGACCCTTGTGAACTCTGACACACTAGGATTTGGTCCATAGTCCTCCTTGAACTGTTTCTGATCATTTTCTCTAGTGTGAGAACTGCTCTAGGTTCTTTAAGCCCTTGGGAACTCTTACACACTAGAGATTTGGGTCCTGTATGCTTATCCTTGAAATATGGGTGAACTATTCACTACAGGCTGTTGTGTATCTATGAACATGGGCTTTTGGAGCTACAGTGAGTTGAAGACCTGGCTTGTCCAGGTGTATTTGGGCCTACTGTAGGCTCCATATAGTTACTTATTTTGTAATTCATTCATTCAATTCTGGTCTATAACAATTATTTGTAATAACAATTCTGGGGTATTAGTAAAAATAGGAAAGGGTTCGTATTTTATACTTGCAACAAATTGGGTAGAAATCCTGCCTATAGGTTCAACAATGTGCTATTACATGTTCTGTTATCGTGTGTTATAAATCATGCTTATAAGTTCAACAACGTGCTATTACATATTCAGTTATCGTGTGTTAGAAATCATGCCTATAGGTATCCTATTATGTTCAGCTATTATATTTTAGCAATCCTGCCTATAGGTTTAATACTTGGTTTAATTGTGTAAGAAACCATGCCTATAGGGGATTGTATATTCAATGTGTGTGCAAAACCTCACTCGCATGCTGTTCTGTTTGTGAATTAAAGAAATCATGTCTATAGGATCTAAAATTGGAATAAATTGTAGAAAGCATGCCTATCGGTTTGAATCAACCAAATTATCGTTTCTGTCCGTTTGTTCACGAGTTTCCAAACACTGCATTGTTACTCTCACTAGAAAACATGCCTATAGCATTCAACAAATAATTATGAATCTGTTCCTATGACCTGCCACTGTCTACTATTGCATAAATCACCTAGATATCATGCCTATAGGTTCAACCGCTTACAATGTATAATCAGTAGGCAACTGTGTAGCCTTTTAGGAATCGTATTAAGAAATTGGGTTCTATATATGAAACTCTCTGCCCATTAAAATCCAGAATCATATAGTGATCATGCCTATAGGATTCAATAACTTTAATTAGTCTAAAATCTGCAACTTTCAAATGCTCGATGTAGTTGCGGGCATTCGTTGTCAAAGTGTGGAGGCTAACTTGAGCCCTTAACTACTTTTATATGACGTCTAACTTGTTTTGCATGTCGATTGGTTTTATCATTTTGAGCAGCCTAAGTTGAAGTCGAGAACTACCTAAATAGAGGTCCAAAGCCTCCTGGACCATATGCATGGGATGGGTAGTGCACGCATAAGGCACGTGTTAGAATCAACTAGTGCGCTTTAGGTAACAACTTAAATATAGTAATCGAGTAGTTGGAGATGATAGTCTTTGCCCGCTGAATAATATGAGTAACACCCCATCTTGAGGGAGTTATGAAGTATTATTTATATTGCACGACATGATCCTTTAGGATAAAAAATTTAGGACCCCCTACCTTGTCTTTCAATCAATTATTTGTATTTAGTAATGAACTTCCTAGATTCCTTGTTTTTCTTATCTTTGATCATATAGACTAATTTATATAATTGAGTTCAGCCGGGACCCACAGTTGTGGACCTCGAAGAGTGCTTGACACCTTCTTTTTGAGGTAATTTTGAGCCCTTACCCGGTCTTTGGTGACGCAAACTAGTCAAACAGAGTTATCTGCAAAATAGGTGTCCTAACGCACCTCAAACCTATTAGGTGGCGACTCTCTCTTTTAATATCTTCCTTAAAAGAGTTGTTACATGTTGAAACCCGATTTCACGAGAAAAAGGAGCGCGACATTAGTATGTTGGTTGGGTGTTATAAGTTTTGTGGTTGGTATGTGAGAGGAGATTTTGGACCTTGGGCCACCATTACTACCCCTACTTCCTTCTTTTTAGAAATACCGCCCGACTTCAAGGCTTTTTTTGTAGCCTGGGTGCCTCAAAATATATCACCATTTCGCTCTTAATCACCTCTTCTGTTCTTTCTCCTAACTTGATGATGTCAGAAAATTTATGGTTCTCAATAACTATCAGTCTCTCATAATATTGCGAATCCTGAGCTCGAACAAAGAACTTGTTCATTTGTTCTTCTTCCAGTGGTTGCCTCAGTTTCGCAGCTTCTGACCTCCACCGAGTAGCATACTCGCGGAAAGTTTCTATCGGCTCTTTCTTAAGATTCTGAATGTAAAAGATGTCTGGCGCATTTTCTATATTAAACCTGAATCGATCCATAAAATCCGACACCATGCTTACCCAGTTAACCCATTTCTTTGGATTGTGACTGATGTACCAGGATAGGGTATCTCTAGTGAGGCTCCGCATGAATAGCTTCATGCAGATTCTTTCATCTTTACCAACCTCTACGAGCTTGTCACAATATGTTCTCAAGTGTACCTTCGAATCACCTGTCCCGTCGAACATTTCAAACTTAGGAGGATTGTAACCCTTTGGTAGTTCTACGTCCGGTTGAATACACAAATCCTCATAATTCAAACCTTCGACGCCTTTACTACCTTCAACACCTTGACCCGACTAGTAAGTTTCTTGAGTTCCTCTGCCATGTTCTTGATAAGCAGGTCCATCTCGGCGGGCTCTGTTGTGTACAGGGTCTGTTGTGGAGTGTATGGTAAGGTTTTCACATATATGGGGTTGCTTTGATGGACTCCAGGAATTTGGGCATAGTTATGGTGGTTGGTTGAGTTTTGGGGATCAAAAGTAGGTTGTGGTGCATTTTGAGGAGTGTGGTAGGTGATGATTTGTGGATACTGGGTTGGATGGTAATGATGTTGTGGAGGGGTCGGTACTGGAAGAGGATTAAAATTTTGAGGAGGTGTGGGAGGATTTTGTTGGTTTTGTGTGTTCTACGAAGGTGCTGGGTTTTAGCATTTTGTTGGTTGACGTCGGGGACATTTAGGGTAAGGGAAAGATTTACCAAGTTCTAGACCTGCTCAAGTTCCCCTTGTAACTCCAATATCTTCTGTTATAACTGTAAAACCAAGTCATTTTGTGCCAGAGTACTCCGACCATCTGAAGTCTTGACATTCTCTGCATGCGTAGCATTGTCTTTCCTGATTTCGCTCATATCATCCATTCTGAATTTTCCCTTGCTTTTAGGATCACTTGGAGGAGAAGGATGTGGAGGACCTCTAGATCTGGTATGATATACTGATGATTCCAGTATGCATGAACCAACCTTAGAGGATATGAATAAACAAATAAAGAAAAGAAGAAAACAAAAGGCAAACAAGTCAGTAAGGGGTGTTAAAAGGATGTTTGTTGTATTTAAACACATATTACAGAGTTATAAATTCGCGTCCTAGTTTGGGGACCTCCATTGTGCCCGAGGTAGGCCTAAGCGACATATAGATTTGGAGAAAATCGATGCTAATAGCTACGTCATTTCATTAATATAGTAAATGGATCAAATCTTTACTAAAACGACAATAATTATAAAGAGTCAATAATGGCATTTTTCTTATTACAACCAAAGTCTAAAACGAGTCTAGAAAGCAAATAAAAACATCATTCATAATCTATTTGGTCCCAGAGGGACCTTATTCATGTTTGTCCTTCTTTGCTCCATCGATCAGGTCACGCATGTCCAGCAGCAGATACGGCCATGCTAGATGCCCTCCTTTGTTGCCCTCTACATCCTGACAGTCCAAGATCCTATTCCTCATCGTCCCCTCAAGCTCCATCAACCCCTTCTCCAAATATTCCAACCTCTTTGTTGATTTAGTAGCGATTTCTTTCCACTTGTTGATTGCTTCCATGTCCACTTTATGTTGTTCCAAATGCCTGGCTTCAGACTCAAAAACCCTTTTGCGCAATGTGAGCACGTGATTTTTGCCCTATACATGAATAATTCCTAAAAATTCAAACAAAATAATTTTTCTTTATTTTTACAATTTTTGTGAATTTTGGTGTCATTTTGTGTTAATTGTTTGCATTTTATTTGTGCATTTTTATTCATATGAAAATACGAAAAAATGCATTTGGTATTTGCATTTGGGATTTAACTTCATATTTTAGGATTAATTAGGGGTTAATTTGTTTTAGAACAAAACATAAATAAAATAACAAAAATAGTCCACTTTTGCATTTTTAATTGTTTAATTGCGAATTCGTCCCGGAATAGTTTTTTAAAATAATTTTAGGAATTAATTAGTTTAATTTTGAAATATATTAGGACTTTATTTTAATTTTTTGCAATTTTATAAAATTAGAAATTATACATACAAGAATTAAATAAAAGAAAACAAAAGAAAGGGAATGAAAACATTAAAAAGGGCTGCCCATGATTTGGGCCAATTAATATCCCAGCCCAATCTCAAATCAAATCCGCCCAGGCCCAGCTATGCCCAACTCGGTCCGGTCCCAAGAGGAGCCAAACGACGCCGTTTCTCAGTGCATCAGATCTCAGCCGTCGAGGTTGTTAGATCGAACGGTCCAGAAGCCCCACCCTTTAATATATATATATATATGTCCGAATATTACCCCCCCCCCCCCCCCCGCCCCGGTCCCTTGCCTTCCTCACCCTACCTCTCCTCTCAAACCCTAATCCAAGCCGCCCCCATATCCTTTCATCGGAGCTCGCCGGCTGTGAACGTCACCTACGCCGATCCGTCCCAAATTCACACCATAGATTCCCCATGAATCCTTCTTTCTAACCATGCCATTGGTGTCCCTCGAATCTTTCCCCATCTCCTCGAATCTCCGATTGAAGTTTTCCGGCCAAGTCGCAAACTCATCCAAACTGGACCAAAATCACACCACACCATCCCCAGACTTCCCTCAACCCAAATCCATGACCATCTTCCTTCGAATCTCGGTGAAGTGGCTCGAATTTTAGATCTAAGAATTTCTGGCCAAAACCCTAACCCAAAATCTTTGTGATTTTGGATCGTAATATCTTTAACCATGTGTTCTCTTGTAAGAATGCATGGTTAGGGATGTTATGTGTCAAAAATCTGGAAAGATTCGGACGTCAGCAACTGGCCGGAGTTTCTCGTGCTTCAATGAGCTTTCTTGTTTCTTTTTATTTGCATGGTCGAAGTTTTAATTATAGTTTTGATTTCATTAAGTGTTCTGTTAATTTTATGTATAGTTTAAATTTTCTTTTTTTCCTTGTTCCATCTGTTTTAATCAGTGAAGCATCTTGTTTTAGTTTGATGCATGTGTCATTTGTTAGTTAATCATAGTTCTAATTTCAGAATCGTCGTAATTGATTAGTTTGGATTCAATACCATTTTGTCCATTAATGTTAGGTAGATGTTTAGGTTGATTTCAATTGCTTTTTAGTTCTGAATTTAATGTTCGAATGGTCAATTGTGAGCTTATTGGTTAAAAGTTAGTTTAATTTCATTTAATGTTGACTGATCCTGGTCTCCTAGTTTTTCTAAGTTGTTTGGGTTTGGGTGATTGAATAATTGGGATTGGTTAGTTCAATTGGTTAATTTCTGAGTTCTAATTAATCAGTCCTAGTTAGTTTTGAATTAATTTAGAGGGTTGGTTATAGCTGTTGAGAATGTAGGTAGAATCAGTAACTTTGAGAAGCTTTCAGGGGTAGTTTAGGCATGGAAAAGGGTAATTCTAATAAGAATAGTAATTTTAAAGTAGGGGTAAGGGTAGTATAGGTATTGTGGGGGTAGAAGAGCATCCTAGGGCCTTCTAGAAGGGTACTTTAGTGCAGGTGTTAGCACAATAGAGGGATTTACTTGTTGAGCAAGTCAAAAATAAAGGGACTAAACTGAAAATAAGGGAGGGACTAAAAAGAAAACCCAAAATCTGATTGACCCTCTTGTATCACCTATAAAAGGGCATCAAGTGCCTTGAGGAAGGGGATTGAATTTTCAGCCCAAAAATCCCCACCAAAAGCTCTCCTCCTTGCTTTCAATTTCAACTAGCATTTCAATTCCAATACTTAAGAAAAAAACATCAAAAAATGGAAAAATCAAAAACAGTTTTACTATTTCATCACTAGTGTTAGTGATTCTCAGTCCTTCCTTGGGCATTCCTCATTCCAGCTCGAGGTTCTATTTCTAAAAGTGTTCGGGAGTGATTAACGACTGATTCAAGTGAGTTTGGGGCCTATTAGTTTGGACTTCAGTTGAGATTTAGGTCCAGCAGGATTTCAGAGGCATCTAGGCTCAACTGTGAGGGCTAGGAGTGCATTTCAAGTGTGTGTTGGACTGATCTGTTGAGTCTGCTTATATTTCTGATTTTTCAAAAGCATTTCCTGGCCTGTTCTGTGATGATATACTGCTGAGTTTTGTTGCTGTTGCTGTTCAAAGTAGCTGACTTCTTTTCTTCTCATATTTTCCCTTATCCAGGTACACAATTGTACCTCTGATGACTGTGAGCTAAAGTGTGCAGAAACGAATTTATGTGAAGAATGAATTTACTTGCAGAATTGAGTTCTGATTTAGCTAGTTTTCAGATCTACATATTCAGTGTTTAGTTCATGGATATTGTTTAAGTTTTGCTTGCTTTTGTGCTAAATGGACTATATAAACTGTTATGTTTCAGATTCATGTGATTACTATAAAGTGAGCACTAGTGTTAGTTGATTACATGATAGGTTGATAGCAATGTTGGCGTGAATTAATTCAGAAGTAGTTAGTCTGCTTTGTGTTGTTGAAATCGTGTCTACAGCTTGGTTCTCACCTTAATGATATCTGAGGACTCACTGGAATACCAGTAGATAAATTAGTCTGTGCATAAAACTGGAATTCAATTGACTAATATCCCTCTAATTCGAGTAGATGCGTATTGTTCCCCTTTGCTATAATTATTGAACACTTAAAATAATTTAGGGGTAATTTCAGTGGGCGTTTGGCTGAACTAAATCGAGGCCTCGCTGGGCTCAGCGATAAGCCATCTCAGGCTGTCACACGGACTGCCTTCATGAGTTTGGGCTTCCTAGGGGATTCGATCCCAGGTGCTGTTATCTGTCACCTGGGCTTCCCTTTCTCCTGCCTGACCGAATTTTTGGGCCGTTTCTGAAGCCCATCAGTGGTCCAGCTCATTGTTGAGGTTGGACTACTGAATTTTAGTGCATAATCTCAGTTCAGTTTTCACGTAATTAAGTTTTCTTTCTTCTTTTAGGGACAATTGATCAATAAAAAATTGTAGTCACTCTCAAATGGGCCTTTATAATAAAATGTTGAGACGAATCTCGCCAAACAAAATCATGTATGCGGGGCCCTCAATGAATGGTTATTAAAATGATTAAATTTGGAAAGGTTGTTTAGTAAATTCCACAGCCTTCCCCAAAATAATAATACATTATAATCTTTAGGCACGATTTAATTAAATCACTTTCTTAAATTCGGGTGCGCATTGATGCGGCCCAAATCCAAATCTCGACGAAGTCGAAATGTGTTGACAACCGCGGGTGCATTGATTGTGACGTGGTTCAAAACGCATTTTCACGACGTCGCAATTCTTTTAAAATAAATAATGATAAAAAGTGGTTTACGAATAAAAGGCACATAAGCTAGCAGGTATTAAAATCAGATAAAATCAAATGCAACAGTTGAGCGACCGTGCTAGAACCACGGAACTCGGGAATGCCTAACACCTTCTCCCGAGTTAACAGAATTCCTTACTCGGATTTCTGGTTCGCAGACTGTTAACAGAGTCATATGTTTCCTTGGTTCGGGATACAACCGGTGACTTGGGACAGCATTAATCTCTCAAGTGGAGACTCTGAATAATTAATAATTAAATCCCGTTCCGATTATCCTTTAAATGGAAAACTCCTTTAAGCCCTTTGCGGGGTGTAGTGAAAAAGGAGGTGTGATACGCAACATCCTATATTTGACTTATGCTTCAGCAGTGTCATCTATAACCCTATTCTTTAGATTAATCCCTAGCTTTACCTCTCCTGCTATATCATCTACCAACCAAGATAGATAGAAGTACATATGGCCGGCATGATACCGATCTGGCTCGATGGTATCTTTCTCCACAACGATCTTTTGATGCCACATGTGTTGTGCCTCGAACTTGAATGGAATAGCGTTCCCCTAGAAATACTCTTTGTACTGAACCATTTTAGAAATTGGTGGTATAACCTATTTTCTCCTAGGTTGCCTCATAACCCTGATAGTAGCATAAGGATAGATCCCCCTCAATACGATTAGCACTAGATGAGGAGTATCTCTCAACCTGATGATGAATTCACTACTAGGGAACCACTCGAACATCCAATATACCTTGTCATCAGTCAGATTGCTGAAGAAATGTACCCAACTCACAGCATTTTCTAGTTGCACAAACCTGTTTGGGATATAAGTCATTCTCTTCGGATGGTGATAGGCTATTTGGTCATTACATGGTCATCGTGGAAGTTCTTGATGGTATTCTCCTCTCTGAAGGTGTTCCAACAACCATACTTGCAGTAACAGATTGCAACCCTCAAAATACCTATTACCCCCTTTTTGCAACGGTCTAAAGCCCGGTACATCTCAGCCAAAATCATAGGGACAGCAGTATAAGTTTGCCCCTCAATCCCCTCTATTAATGTCTTAGTGACCGTATCAAGGCAAGTGTGGATCCTTTTTCCCTGTATTGGAAATACCAGCATCCCCAGAAAATGGACAATGAATACAAAATCTCGGCGGTGAGTCCAGCCCAAAGAAGTGATGGCAAACTCATCATGATGAAGGCGATATGACTTGATGTGTCCATAACGCTCATAAAGGAAATCGAATGGTATGTAAGACTTCTTTCGAAAGACTAACTCATCATTTTTCCTAAAATCCATCATTTTCAAGAAACCTCAAGAGGTGCAATTTTCCGGTACCAAAAAACCAGGGCTATCCCATGGGAGCCCGGTGAAGCCTCCTATTTCTTCTAAAATGGGAGTCATTTCTATGTCTCTAAAATGTAAGACGGCTCTCTTCTCATCCTAAAACATGGTGGTGGCCTCAATTAATGGATTGTTTGGCTGAATGCCTAACAAGGAGGGTAAATTTTCGAGGACTCTTTTCATATGATTCTTGTCACTTGGTGAGAGATTTTCCCACCAATTTAGCAGCAAAGGTGGGATATTTTGAACTATGCCGAACCTGGGGACTTCATGCCTCATTTATGCAAAACAAATAAAGTTAGCTCTTTCCCCCTCCGGATTTGGCTATATACACGTTAATGATCAATATATTGGCATATTTTCTCCAAATAATGCACAGATCGTGATTGTGTCCATTGGGATTATGGAAATTCCGGCGGACTTTGGACAAGGCTTGCCTTAGCGAGTTATTACATGGACAACGTTCTAACCCATACTAGGTTTGGACATGATGCATGCACAATTAATAGTAGAGTAAGGGTTTCTAGAAGGGTCTATACCGATACCCTCAAGCAAACAACTTGAGAGGGAAAGGCACATAACCGCCGACTGCACTGCTGATCGACTAGTTTTACCGCAAATAAGTCTTTCCAAATTTAAAGGGTGATTGAGGAAGAGCGGACACTCATCAAGCGCCACTATGGTATTAATTACGCACGAGTGGAATATGATGTGGAGCATGCTTTTTGCAAACACAAAACAACACGTTATCAAATATTTTGCATGATGAAAATAGTAAATGCAGTATTAAATGAAACGTAGACAGAAAAAGAAAGGAAAACAGGGAAGAAGTTAGTGCGCGCAATGTGGAAATTATAGTAAAATAAACAAGGGATTAAAGGTGGGGAGATGCATGATGTATCAATTATTTAAAAAAAATATCTTGCAGCAAGCAAACATGAAAAGAAAACGCATGTTATGACCAAATTGAGGAGAGATTTGCATACTAATGCAAATTCAAATAAAGGAAAAAAGGGGAAAAGGGTGTACATGCAGCAATAAAAGGGAAACGGAGGCGAGATATTCATGTAACAGCAAAACAATAAAAGACACATTTGTCAGAGAAGACTAATTCATACAAATCAAATTCTCTATGGTAAGAGCCTAAAAATATCCCCAGTAGAGTCGTCATGCTGTCGCACCTCTTTTTTCTCGCGAAAGCGGGTTTCGACACGTGACAACTCTTTTAAGGAAGGTGTTAAAAGAGAGAGTCACCACCTAACGGGTTTGAGGTGCGTTAGGGCACCTATTTGCAAATAACTTTGAGGTCCACAACTATGATTCCTGGACGAACTCGAATTATATGAATTAGTCAAATAAACAGACAGGAAGACAAGAACTTTGGGTAGTTATTATCAAAAGTCCTTAAATAAACACAAATAATTTATTTAAATACAAGATGGGGGGTCCTAAGTTTTTTAGCCTAAAGGATCACCCCGTGCAACATAAATAATACTTCGTAACTCCCTCGAGATGGGGTGTTACTCATATTATTCAGCGGGCACAGACTCTCATCTCCTGCTACCCGTACTATCTTTAAGTTTGTTACCTAGAGCACACTAATTGATTCAAAATTGTGTCTTATGCGTGCACTACCCATCACATGCCTATGGTCTAGAAGGCGTTTGGACCTCTATTTTGGATAGTTATAGACTTAACTTAGGCTGCTCAAAAATGATAAAACTAGGCGATATACAAAACAAGTTGGGCTTCATGTAAAGGCAATTAAGGGCTCAAGTTAGCCTCCACACTTAGACAACAAATGCACACAAACAAATCATTACATTAAGCGTTAGACAGTTTCAGAATTGAGCCAAATTAAAGCCATAAAGCCCTATAGACATGATTTCTATGTAACCTTGTGCAGGCTATTTCAAATGCAAGGTGTCATCTTATAGACGTGATTTCTAAACAACTATAGAGTTTAGGAGAATCTGGTATTGCATGTTGGTTAATATACGTGATTAAACCTATAGACATGATCTCTAAGTGATTTACGCAGTAGATGGCAGTGATAACCATTGGAAATACTCAGAATTACTCGGTTTTATACTATGGGCATGCTCTCTAATGGTGGCATAGCTAAACAACGAAGCCATGTTTGAAAGCTCAATATTAATACTTTAAAGCGAGTGATAATATCCTATAGGCAGGACTTCTAACGATTAGTAATTGAAATTGATTTTTTATACTTAGCCCTTATAGGCATGTCTTCTAGGTGAGCAATATTATAACAACAACAAATTAACCAATTAAAGTCCTATATGCATGATTTGTAGATGAAGATCAGTAGAACATGCGCTAATATAATCCTATGATCATAATATCCAATGAATATGCTGCAATTGAAAAATTGGTCATTTTATTTCCTATAAGCATGATGTCTAATAAAACACATAGGAGCAGAATATGTTGAACGAATTAAACACTCAGGTCCTATAGGCAGGTTATCTAGCAACACGTAGGAGTAGAACATGTTGAACAAATTAAATACCTATATGCAGGATTTCTACCCGTTTCATGCAAACATTAGAATAGACCCATTTTTCCAATTTTACTAACATCTCAATTGTTATTATAGCATTATTACAGGCCCAATGAATGAAACAAATTACAAAGTTATAAAATAACTATAGTGGGCCTAAGACAGGCCCAAAGTATATCCAGCCATCCAGACCTTCGTATCCATACAGGCTTCACCACAGCCCAGAAGTCACAGTCAATCCAACACAAAATAGCCAAAACCTAGTAGCCATAGTTGATCAAAGATTCAGAAATCAGCCATTTACACAAGCCCATTGGCTTATTCAGTAGGTGAAAAAAGGGACAGAATTGAGCAATTAGGACAAAATGGCCAAAGAACCTTAGACCCTAGTGTGTCAGAGTTCACAAGAGTCTCAAAATGGACCCGGAGCAGTGCTCACACTAAAATGGTCCCCGAGTAGTGCTCACACTAGGGAGGATAATAGAGGAGTTTTAGGGGGCCTTGGCTTTCAGCCGGCTAAGAATGAGAACTTAAAAGAGCCCAGGGAACCAGTGAAAGAGAGTAAATTAAGGTTGAGGGACAACACTGAGGGATACAAACATAGTCAAGTTGAACACATAGAGCAAATAATCGAACAGGCTTTAGGTTTTAAGAATAAACTTAGCAAAGATTCAGATAACAAGTTCAACACTTAGTTCATAAGTAGTCATTCATTAGCAGAGTTAAAGGGAGAATAGGTTTGCAGGATTGATGAAATACACTAATTCATAATAAAGGAAAAGGTCCAGTTATGTCCTAATATTATGAAATAGTCATACTAATTTGGTAGCAGAACAAAATTTAGACATGATAAAAAATAGATTACAACTACTAGTGAATCGGGGAGTCAAAACATGCTAAATGGCCTGCTGATAGAGAGCATGATCAAAACATGTTGTATCGGAAAGCTATCACCACAGAAATGCGGAATAGGATAGGAAAATAGACTTGTGTCGTACATTGAGTGTAAACGTTCGTGCTTTGTATACAATTGACTAGCCAAAAATAGAGCAAGAACTAATTGATGCCATAAACATGTGTATAATAGCAGAATATCACAAAGTAGGTAAGTCAATCAATGATTGATTCCATTTTAGAGCCGGATTTGAAGAGGTTTAGAGATACAACGGCTAGGGTTTCTCAGAGAAGAAGAGAGAGTAGCGGATTTAGGGGCGATAAATTAAAGAAAATGATAGGGTTTGGGTGAGTTTGGTTTATTAATAGGGGGGAATGGCTATAGGTCGTTGATCATTTGAGATCAACGATCAGAATTAGAGGAGAAGCGGGGCGAGTCCCCGACCGGGTCCCGACCGGGTTATAATTAAAGGGGTCATTTGGTCTTGGGCCAGGGGATTGGGCCAAGGGTTCTAGGTCAATTTTGGTCCGAAAATTAGCTTAAAGCTGGGCTACTTTTTAAATACATTAAATTCATCAAAGATAATTTATAAAAATACTTAATAAATAAATAAAAATATTATTGATGCAGAAAATAATTAAAAATAATAACTTAGTATTATAAAAATATAAAATGCTACTTTGACACAAATAATATAAATAAAGAGCATTTATGTATGAATATAGGCTATTACTGCAAAATTGTGCAAATAACTTAAAAAATATTTAATGTAATCATATGTAATGAAATAAAATATTTGAAACATATATTATACGTGCAAAAATAATTATTTTAGGTATCTAAGTCATCACAAAATAATTGGAGGGATAATTATTAGATATTTATATTAAAAAATCTAAAAGAAATCAATTTTGAGCTTTAAAAAATTATGGAAATTATAGAAAATGCTTGTATAGGTTTGTAATCTAAATAATGATGCAAACATGCTATTTTGAGAGTATATATATATATGCAATTTAAAATATGAGGAATAAATTAGATATCAACAATGAGATGTCATCTTCATCGGTGTTGTTAATATAAAAGGGTCCTTTTTTATAAAACCCATGCATATTGAAGTCGCAATCTACTAAAGCATTTGAAGTGCAAGAATAAGCTCAAAAATTCAAAGAGCAGAAAGAATAATATGCAGCAAAATCAAAAAGATATTTATATCATTACCCTAAAAATAGGGACGGTAAATCTTCCAAAAATTATCCAAAAACACAATAGAATTCCAACAAAAAACAAAAAAACACTTTCAACAAAAAGCCAGGAAGGGAAGAACTAGGGAGCATCATCTACGAGAGAAGAAGGATTAACCTGAGAAGAAGAGGGTTGAACATCAACTTCACCAGGAGTAAGTCCATCACCATCACCTTTTGAACCTTCATCCTCGAGTGTAAAGAAGCTTTGACACTGTTGAGTCTATTCAATCAATTATCTAGCCTTTGAAATCTCAGCATTAAGGTCAAAACCTTCCTGGCTAGCTTCAGTTAAAGACTCGAAGCGAGTGTTCAAAAAAACCCATCTAATATCAAGTGTTGACTTATCTTCAAGGGCTTCGTAATCCTTCTCCCACTGATTGATCTCATCTTTAAACTCTTCTTTTTCTGCTTTCGAGGCTTCATGTGTTGCCTTCAAAGGAGTAAGAGAACTCTCAAGGAACTGAATCTTATCTGCGGAGGCACGGAGGTCTTCTTGTGTTTGGGTAACTATCTGTACCAGATCACCCTCATATACCTCTTTTTTATTAAGGAGCTCTTTCAAACTCCTTATCTCCTTAGTAGCCTTGGAATGTTGTTCAACAAAGGAGGATTCCAATCTGTCCTTATCTTTCTCAACTTGATTGAGGAAGCTTTTAAAACTGCTAGTTCAGCGGAGACCATCCTCAATTGTTGTTTAAAAGATCTTTTCTCCTCAGCAAGAATGTCTTTCTCGAGTTGAAGGCATTCAAATTGTTCTTTCTAGTTGTCAGCCTTATTGCGCAACTCAACTACCTACTGGTCAGTCCCAGAAATCATTTTCATAAGCTTTGTACATATCAAATTGATATACAAAAGACAAAAGAAGAGGAGTTAGAGTTATGAATAAGAAAAGAAGGAAAGGAAAATAAGTCAAGATATACCTTAAGAGAAGAGTGAATGATGTCATTCATCAAGGTCTGCGATCTTCCAACTTTTTTCTTTCCATGGGTCCTAGCAGCGGTTTTAGCCACACAGTCCAGATTTTCTCAACAAATTCCTACCATCAGGGACTTCAATCAAAACGATTTTGATACCTCGTTTGCCACTAGAAGGCCCAACGTTTTCACGAGGGAAAGCAGCGGGGGCAACCACTAGGGTAACTATAGGCAAGGAAACAAGGGGATTAATAATAGGAGTAACTGGCAACATTGGAAGAGAGGCAAGTGGCGACTCTTTGGAAACAGGACCAAGTCCTTCTTCACCCTCAAAGCCATGTGCAAATAACCTTTAAATAGGGCTGAGGGAGGGTTGTCAAAGTTACCAACATCTTCATCAGAGATATCCAAAGGGACATTCTCTGGCTCGTCAACGAGACTAAAAAGAATTGAACTTGAAGGGGGATCTTGAGAGACATGGGTTTTATCATCCGAAACCATACGCCTTCTGACTCACAGTTTCCTTACTAAGGAACCTTCTTCGGTATCCTCTTTATCATCAGACCCACGGGCTTCAACAATTTTCATCTTGGAAGAAGATACGCTCAAAATCTGCTCTTGTGCAGAGCTTACAGAAAGCCTCACTAAGGGAACAAATGTGGGGTTAATGTCACGAATGGCAAACCCTAGTAGAAAAAGGAAGGAAAAAGTTATATACGATCAAAGAGAGAGAGAGAAACAGGCAAAGAGGAAAGAAACCACGGGAATAAAAAGATACCGTGAGTATTCACTTTCCATCCAAATCACTCTGAAAGAAATTTTCAAGATCTTTTATCCATGGGAGCAGTAGTTAACATTTTTTTCTACCCAAGCACAGAAGTCAGGAATTTCTTCGAAAACTTCTGTGGTTGCTGGAAAAATGAATACACGATCATGTAAAGAAATTCAAGACATTAATGAAAGAAAAAGAAATAAACACTTACATGCAAAATTCCATTTTTTAGGAAAAGGCATGTTTTCATCACCCACTAATCCATTAGTGAGGGCAGCAACAAATTGCGCATACCAACCACGATCACGGTCATCCTCGGGGCTGACTAAAACTCTTTTACTTCTAGCCACGAGAGAAAAGATACCTTCATGAAACAATTTTGGAGAATAAAGGTGAAGTAAGTAACGGAAGGAATAAGGAGTAGAAACCAAATCCGATAAGTAGAGAAGGCAAGCAGCTGCCTTCCATACAATGGGACCAATTTGACCTAGGCAAACATTGAAATAGCGACAGAACTCAATAATCACTGGATCAATGGGAGGTTTAAACCCTAAAGAGAAAGGATAGGTGTAAACAAATGAAAATCCAGCATAGCAAGAAGTGATTCTTCGATTGGCACCAGGAATCAAAATTGGGAAATCTAGTTTCCAATGGCATTCATGTCGAACTAAAGAAAGAAATCCTGGAGTGATCAAACTTGATAGTGTTCAGCAGGATTAAGGAAAGTTATAGAAGAAAATTGCTTTTTCATGGCTTCACATTCTAACATGAAAGAAAACTCTTGAGAAACAATCTCAGAAACTATAGGCGCACACATGGGTCCATTCTGATCCCTACCCTTAGAATAAGATCTAGGAGTTAAAGGGTCTTTAGACCTAGAATAAGATGGTTTGACAAAACTACTTTGGGGTGTAGAACTGCGAGTAGATAATGAGCCAAGACTGCAGAGTCTACACCTCTCCTACTCCTAGTAGGGGCAGTAGAAGGAGCAAGTTCATCAACAATCATAACTTTACGAGGGTCTAGTATAGAAAAAGATATATTTAACAAAGAAAATACAAAACAAAGATGAAGGACTACAAGGAAAAGTTAGGGAGATGAATAAAGAAGAAGGAAGATATTTTCAAAAATCAAGCAATAACGAAGTATTTAAAAGGAGAAGCAACCGTCATTAAAGTTGATCATTATGAACTGTCATAATGGAACCATCACTTCATGACTAATGCAGCTGCAGAAAATCCCTAAAAAGCTTTGAAAAATGTAAAACCAATTAAGGTAAGACACATGTCTCGGGTATTAAAATGAAGTGACGTATGTTGCATCGATTCTGAAAAAGGCATTATGATACTCGAGAAACGACAGCAACCAAGAATTCCCGCTATAAATACTTACCACTTCCCTAATATATAGTTGATAATATTCAGAAAGTGGGGGGATTATATATATTGGTATAACAAAAGCATGACACATGGACTATCATCAAGGTGACATGGCATGACACGTGGACCATCAACAATGTGACAGGTTACATGTAACGACTTGGCTGGTTGTTTCAAGAGTTATAGATCTGTTTTCCCTATTTCCTACTTCTTTTGTATTTTTCAGTTATATTATGATATACCGGGTTAGTTGGTTCGGGTTCGAAGTGGTTTCGGAGTGAATTGAGACACATAGTCTATTAATTGAAAGCTTAAGTTTGAAAAGTTGGTCGGATGTTGGCTTATGTGCAAACGAACTCGGATTTGAATTTTGATGGTTATGTTAGCTGCGTTAGGTGATTTTGGACTTAGGAACGCGTCCGGAATGTGATTTGGAGGTCTGTAGTAGAATTAGGCTTGAATTAGTAAAAGTTAGAATTTTGGCGATTTTGACAGATAGTGGAAATTTTGATATCGGGGTCGGATTGGATTTATGGAAGTTGGAGTAGGTTCGTGGTGTCATTTTTAACTTTTGTGCAAAATTTAAGGTTAATCGGAAGTGGTTTGGCAGGTTTCGGCATCGTTTGTGGAATTCAAAAGTTTAGAAGTTCTTTAGGCTTGAATCCGGGTGTAATTTGGTGCTTTGATGTTGTTTTGAGTGATTCGAAGGTTTGACTAAGTTCGTATGATGTTATGGGACGTGTTGGTATGTTTGGTTGAGGTCTCGAGGGCCTCATGTGAGTTTCGGGTGGTTAAAGAATCATTTTTGGCCTTGGTGAGATAGCTGATCTGCTGTTGTATTTTGTTTCTGGCTTCCTCTTATGCGTTCGCGAAGAGTGTTTCTGAGATGTTGAATTTTTGTTCATTGCATTCGTGAAGGAGAGGACGCGAAGGGTAGGGCAATATGTGCATCGCGAACACGTGAGTGATGTCGCGTTTGCGAAGAGGAGTGAGGCAGTTGGGGAACCCAGGTCCTTGGTTTTACGCGTTCGTGAGGTGAGGGTCGTGTTCGCGAAGGTTGAGCTAGTAAAGCATCGCGTTCACAAAGAAGTTGTCGCATTCGTGAAGAGCAAAATGGAGAGGCAGTCTGAGTTGGTCTATGCGAACGCGAGAGAACGATAACGTTCGCGAAGAAGGAAAATCTGGGCACACAATGTTAAATTCAAAATCGAGGGTTTGAGCTCATTTTCGTATTTTTAGATAGATATAAAGGATTTGGGCAATTCTTGAAGATATTTTTGCAGAGTTGATTGGGGTAAGTGTTTCTCACTTGGTTTTGGTTAAATCCCATGGTTATATCTTTAATTTTATCATCTAATTTGTGATTTGGGGTGAAAATTGGGGGAAAAGAGGAAGTGTTCTTGAGATGGAATTTTGAGGTTTTGAATGGAATTTTGTTGTCGGATTGAGTAAATTTGGTATGGTTAGACTCATGAGTGAATGGGCTTTCACATTTTGTAACTTTGTTCAGATTTTGAGACGTGGGCCCGAGGGCCGGGTTTGAGCTGATTTCAGATTTTTTTGCTATAATTTGATATTTTCTTGTGGAATTGATACCTTTAGCCTATATTGATCATATTGTATTGCTTGTGGCTAGATTCAAGATGTTTGGCGGCCGATTTGACAGGCAAAGACATCGCGGAGTAGGATTTTGCTTGTTTTGAGGTAAGTAACACTTCCAAACTTAGTTTTGAGGGTTCGAATCCCCAAATTATGTGTTATGCGATTGGTATTGAGGTGACACACATGCTAACTGATAGGCGTATGGGCGTGCGCCATGAGAATTTTGACTTGGGTAATTCCATGGCGACTTTTAGTGACTCTAACCTGTTGATATCTATATTTTCATCATGTGATATAGTAATTGAACTGTAAATCATGCTAGATATCATGTTTAGGCTTTATGACAATATTGTTGGGACCCTTAGTGGTCGTTTCTAGCTGTCATCTCACTATTTTTATTAACATTCCGTACTCAGTCATGTTCATGCATTTTTATATCATATCTTAGTCTCAGTTATTTATTGATTCATCATATCATTGTTCCAAGTTTATTTCCATGACATTGTGAGCCTGTGGGTGAGACTGGAGAGATTAATGACTTAGTGAAGCCTAGGGCCTAGTTATGAGTGACAGTTATGGGATTGGGCTGCACGCCGCAATGGTTATATTGATGATTATGATAGCGCTTGTGTTGTAGGAGCCCCTCCGGAGTCTATAGCACACCCCCAGTGAGCGCTGATGATATTAATGAGGGATGGATTTCCTTGGACATGGATTATTCTGAAGTACTTGATACCTGGAGATGGATTTCTCCACAGGTTTGGATTGCTCTTTTTCCTCGGTACTGGGTGACTTACAGTTAGTGTTGTATATGTTACGGGATGGATTTCCCTAGGCTAGGCGGCCATATACAGTACTGAATGGTTGAGCACTTGAGAGTGGGAGTACATAGTGCATTTCATATAGTTTGTGCATTGGCATGTAGAGATAGCTAAGTTGTATACCTTACACCATTCAGATTTGTATTTACTTTATTGCCTTTAGTTGTCTATTTGACTTGAAAGCATGTCTACGTTTCTACACATTTATTGTTGTTATATCTATTGTGGTTGAGTTCATCACTACCTTTCAGTCCAAAGTTCGGACTTGTTACTTACTGAGTTGGTGAATGCAGGTTACTCCATGCACCTCGTGTGCAGATCCAAGCGACTCTGTTCACGGCGTTGCTGATTGAGACCTCAGAGTTTGGAGACTATCAAGGTAGCTGCACAACGTTCACTGGCCTTGACTCTCCTCTTTTATCATTCGATGTATTTTTTCAGTTGTTTTCGTTATACATGATAGTGGATTATATTCCAAGTAAACGCTCATGTACTTAGTGACACCCCGGTTTTGGGGTGTATTGTATCAAACTTTCGGATTTATTATGTTTTCAAAAGAGTTTCTTTAATGTTAACTACTTCTGTCATTATTTTAAAGTTATTTTCACTGAGTTGGGTTGTTGAGTTGAGGCTTGCCTAGTTCCATTATATGCGCCATCATGACAGTTGATTTTGGGTCGTGACATGGTATTTTCTAATTAGATGGGTTAAAAAATTTAGGAAGGCACGGGAGAAACACCTCCAAAATTTCTCTAGGAAAGGAACCGTCTCTAATAGCTGGAAAAGATTAAATAGGAGCGGAATGCATAAAGACCATTAAAGAAGGAACATGCACGAATCTATTATAAATAAGGAAGAGAAATCGACATTAATCGTGGTTACGGGAAATCATTAGTCATAAATGCTTCAGTTACAATTAGATATGGTAACGGGTAATCAAGGCAATTAATTTCATTAACAAGCCCGAATTAAGTAAGGAAATTGTTATTATTATGTACTCATATATAAGGGCCTAGTCTTCATTTGTAATAGCATCTGATTATTATTGAAATATATGCAATTATTCTTTACTATATTCATAAGGTTGTAACTGCAATTCTGGGAGTGATTATCAATCTACTTCGAATTTTCTTTCCTTGTCTATTATGTCCATTATTTGTCTTATTCTTTAAACTATTAAAAAGGTAAAGTAAATTTTGGTTATTAGTAACCCGATTTCTTTTTGTTATTGACTTTGACCGAAAAATCTATTTTTTGGTTACACACTTAGAGGCTCGTGACTGTCGTTGATGGGTTAGATTTTCATATTTTAGTTTGCTAAACTTTCGTTAGCTATTTTTTATATGGTTTTAATAAAGACCTTATTCGTACTTGGTTTGCTTAAATAATCTTATTAGCATATATAGTCAGATAACGAGACGTATTTAACAATTAAGGTAAGTTGAACTTCATCACGTCCCACCCAACTTCGTGGTTGACATTCCTGACCCAAATAACTTTGTAATGGTTCGACCGGTCGTTTTGAGCATTTGCACTTCGCTCGGTTGTTTGAGAGCATGAGTAACTCCGTGTGATGTATTATAACTTATGTGAATCGTCGGTTTTGGTTTTCAGGTTATTCGAAGTTGATTTAGAAGAATAATTCTCAACTAGAAGCTTCAAATTGGAAAAATTTGACCAAGTTTAACTTTTTAGTATTTGATCTCAGATTGGATTTCTAATGGTTCCGTTAGCTCCGTTGGATGATTTTGGACTTATGAGCGCGTCCGGATTGTGGTTTGGAGGTCCGTGGTAGAATTAGGCTTGAATTGGCGAAAGTTGGAATTTTGGAAAGTTTGACCTGGAGTGAACTTTTTAATATCGAGGTCGGATTCCGATTCTAGAAATTTGAGCAGGTTTGCAATGTCAAATGTGACTTGTGTCCAAAATTTTAGGTCAATCGTACTTGATTTGATGGGTTTCGACATCGATTGTGGAAGTTGAGGTTTCAAAGTTCAATGACTTCGAATTGAGGTGTGATTCGTCATTTCGATGTTGTTATGTGTGTTTTGAGGCCTCGAGTAGGTCCGTAATATGTTATGGAACTTGTTGGTATGTTTGGACAGGGTCCCGGGGGGCTCGGACGTGTCTCGAATTGATTTCGGAGCATTTTGGAAATTTTTGGCTAAAGTGTATTATTGTTGGTTTTGGTGTTTCCGCATCTGCGAAAGTATGGGCGCAGATGCGAGTCTGCAGATGCGTACAAATGGTCGCAGAAGCACAAGAAGTCTTGGCTGGAGGTCATTGCAGATGCGGAGGAAAGTCGCACCTACGAGTGTACAGGAGCAAAAATTGTTTCGCAGGTGCGGGGGTTCGGCTGGTGAGTGTGGTCGCATAAGCAAAGATTTGACCACAAATGCGGTGGCTATAGATGCGCCAATTTAACTGCAAATGCAGAAGTGCTGGGCAGAATGGTAAATACAAGGGTTAGCGATTTTGGCTTCATTTTAACATTTCCAAGCACGGATTGAGGCGATTTTGAAACAAATTTCATCACAAGGATTGGGGTAAGTGTTCTCTACTCAGTTTGATTACATTTCATGAATCTATCTTCATATTTGGAAATTAGTTGGTGAATTCTAAAGAGAAATTGGTGATTTTGGCCTAAAGTTTCATAATATAAATTTTTGAGTTTTGAGCACCGATTTGGAGTCGGATTTGAGTGAAACTAGTATGGTTGGACTCGTAATTAAATGAGTTGTCGGATTTTGTGAGTTTTGTCGAGTTTTGAGATGTGGGCTCGGGCGTAATTTTTTGCCGGATTTGGGATTTGACGTAAAATTCGATCTTTATCATTTGTAAAAGCTTCCTTAGGCTTTATCTAATGTATTTGAGTTGCTTTTGGCTAGTTTTGAGTCGTTCGGAGATTGCTACGCGCATGATGGCATTTTTGAAGTATCGCTTGGCTTGCTCGGTGTTGGAATTGGCTTGTTCAAGATAAGTAACTCTTCTAAACTTAGTATTGAGGGTATGAAACCCCAAATTATGTGCTATGTGATTGGTGTTAAGGTGACACACATATTAGGTGATGGGCTTGTGGGCATGCACCCTGTGAATTGTGACTCTGTGATTTCTAGGGCACTAAATAGTGGTCCTATTTTGTTGATATCTGTGTTTTCACCATGTCATAAAGTAACTGAGCTGTACATCATGCTAGATATCATGTTTAGGCTTTGTGCTGATATTGTCGGGACCCATAGTGGTCATTTCTTGCTGTTATCTCATTGATTTCATTGATATTTCGTACTCAGTCACATTCATGAATTCATATCATATCCCAGTCTTAGTTGTTACTTATTGATACATCATATCATTGTTCCGAGTCAGTTTTCATTACATTGTGAGCCCGTGGGTGAGACTGGAGAGATTGATGATTGAGTGAGGCCGAGATCCTGATTATGAGTGACAGTTATGGGATCGGGCTGCACGTCGCAACGATTATGTTGATTTATGATAGCGTTTGGGATGAAGAAGCCCCTCCGGTGTCTGTAACACACCCCTAGTGAGCGCGGTTGATTATATTCAGGGATGGATCTTACCTGGGAGATGGATCTTCCTTGGGCTTGGAGATGGATCTTCTCCATGGGGCTGGATCGGCCTTTGTCCTCGGTAGTGACGACTGATGGTCAGTGATATATATATATTCTGGGATGGATCTTCCCTGGGCCGTATGAGCCATATACAGTACCGAGTGGTTGAACATTCATATATATACATGGAGATGGATCTTCTCCATGGAGCCGGAATGTCCTTTCCTCGGTACTGAGTAACTAATGATCAGTGATATATATATTCCGGGATGGATCTTCCCTGAGCCGTATGAGCCATATACAGAACCAAGTGGTTGAGCATTTTGAGTGGAGAGTGTGAGCTCATGTTTCATCTTTGGGATATATGGCACTGATATGCATACATGACATACATGCATAGAGATGCATTCTTTCTCATGTTGTATGGTATCACATCGTTCATGATTTCTTTACACACATCGATATGTGGTATAGAGAGGTATTTTACACTTGTTATTTGGAAAGAAAAAATAAATATATTATTTATTGTGGAAAGGATTTTTGGAAAAAATTATAGTTTTCATACTATCTTGTATTTTTTAACGATTTCGGTAAAGGATTTGGGTTTTCACTGATGTCTTTGAAAAGGGAACTTTTTTCGGAAAACTGTGCAAAAGCTGAACATTTTTATCTCTGAGATTATTTCCTTGTTTATATGCTCTACTTTGTATGAAATACTGTTGGTTATTGGTGTTGGACCCGATCTATGTTCCAGCTCGTCACTACTTTTCAACCTGAGGTTAGATTTGTTACTTTTTGAGTACATGGGGTCGGTTGTACTCATACTACACTTCCTGCACAGCGTGCAGATCCTAGAAGCTGATGTTGCTGTATTCGATGGTTGTTGGATTTGAAGGCGTATCTGCATTCCTGCTGTAGCTTCCTCTTGTTCATGGTAGCCTTAGATTATAAAATTCTGTTTATGTACTTTTCAAACAAAAGATGTATTTTTTTCATATCAACTTTGTAAACTCTATTCTTAGAAGCTCGTGATTTGTACTACCAGTCTTTGAAAAATGTATATGTTTCAGATAATTTCTTCCAGTTAATTGTTTTATTAATTTAATTGGAAATAGATAATTGTTAAATTGATTTACCTAGCAGATTGGGTTAGCTATCATCACGACTAGTGAATTTTGGGTCGTTACAAACTTTTTATTTGATCGCAACCTTTTTACAACTCTTGCCCCACACTTATTCTACTTAGCTAGGCACATTTACATTGGGGCATCTTTCGGATCGAGGAGTCCTTTTACGGCTATTAGTGTACTTTTTAAAGCATTATTCCTTGTTCTCTCTATTGCTTCAGCTATTTTTTTTTTAAATCATAGTCAAATCCTACAAGGGCATAAGAAAAATTGAAGTTAACTAAGATATCAAAGTAAATTAAATAGTGAAAAAGGATTCAAAATCCATAACTAATTTCTTGCAATCCATAACTATAATCTTCTCTAGTAGGTGAAGGAATATCTTCTGGATCTCTTTTGGGCCTTACCCACCTACCATAAGAATTACACTCTAACCCCTTGTTGGCCAATTGATACCAACAACTAGGAATTCTTAACTCATCTACAAGCATATCACATTCCTTATTCACTAATGCTACATCCCTTTTAGCATTAGACCTAAATGTTGAACTTGTACTAACAAAACCATCTACTAAATGAAGATATGTCTCAAGCATATGAAACCCTATGAAATTAAATCCCCTTTTAAGATAAGGTGAAGACCTAACATCAAGCTTCAATTCTGCTCCAACATGTGTGTAAATCCACTCCAATGTCCCTGTAAAATCATCAAATTTTTGTAAACTTTCATTAAAAACTATTCCGGGCATTCGAGGGACTAAATCTTGTTTTACTGTAACGCGTAAAATTTTGACTCCCATTTGGTAAATCTCGTCTCGAAATGCAATATTTCCAACTCTTGGGGCTGCAAATGAAATAACACTAATTGGAATTCTTGGAAATTTTGCTGCTGATTCATAAGCATTTAGGAGAGCTAGTGCACCCCCTAAGCTATGTCCTGTTATTGTGAGGCTAACTTCTTCACCTTTGCTTTTGTAAAAATCCACCAATATTTTCAATTCTTTCATAACTTGTTCTGATGCACTTGACTTGTTATACCTAGTTGAATCACTCTTAGATGTGTAAATACTAAGAAAACCATGTTCCACTTTTGAGTCCATATGCCCAATTGGCTCTAATTTCCTCTGCATATTTTCATACCATTCTGAAGGTGTCACTGTCCCTCTCCATGCCACAACAATGTCTCTCCTCCCAATTCGTCGCGATTCTTCGTCATCACTCACGGCAACAAAACCAATCCAATTTGAATCTTTGCTCCATGTATATGTCAATCTTGATCTTTCAAGCCATTGTGGCATATCTATATGTGACATTGCATATATATACTTGGTAACTTTATAGCCACTTTTGCTAAGTCCTAACTTGTCAAACAACTTTTGACTATTATACATGCAACTTCCACAATATTCTGAGAACGCGTCGAAATCTAATGCATCATAAGTTGCTTGAGCAAATTCGCCATATTTAACAATTTCTCGACGAAGCAATGGGTGTAGTGGATCAAGAAGACCTTCCCATTCTTGAACACCATGAATGTCGCGCCATCGATCGGATATGTCCTCCTTAGGTGACATGGTAGGTGTGTTAGCCTTGTCTTCAATGTTCAAAGTGTTCCAATTTGAATAAGTACTAGGATTATTGATCTTTTGGTATGGTTTTTGAATGTTTAAAAGGTTTGATAATGTTTCACCTAGTCTATTTGATTTCTTTGAGGTTTTTCTTTGAGTTTCAATTGAACCATCTTTGTAGGCATAGATCATGGAAAGTCTATTGTTGTGTAATTGGTGGCTAAGATGGTGGAGATGGGTGGTATGGAGGTGGTGGATTGCTTTCATGGTGGTTTCAAAATATTGAGAAGATATAAAAATAGAATTGTGATTCAATTGGGGTTGAAATTTTATGTGATATTTATTAAGTGGGGTGGTCGGAAATTGTCAAAAGTTAAAAAAAGAAGATTTCAATATTCAAAAGCGAGCAGCCATTTGTTCGAGTGTTTGACTCATATTGGTCAGCCGTAATATTAATATCACGTTTTAGGTAAGAAAGGATTGGGTTTGAGAAACATCCCATGAAGTATCCATAGCAGGACTTAATTCAATGAATAATTTTACAACTGATTCATTTATTTTATACTTCTTCTTTTTATTAATTTTTATATTAAACTCGAGGATTAAGGTAGGAGAAGAGAAAGTGCACGAGACTCCCACAGTGTGCCTTAGTAATGCATTTCTATAAGCAGATTCATAGAATTCTAGTTACTTGCTTTAAAACATAAAACTAAAAAGACAATATTTAGTCCAAGTTTTTTTTCTTAATTAAGATAATTCAAGTACCATAACAAAAAACAAAAACAAAAAAAAACAAGAACAATGTATTGGATGTTAAGTGAATTATATTAATCCATAAAATGTTTTGTACAAAAGCAATTATTGATTTATTTACTTTAATACGATTTACATATCTAAAAATAATAAGAAAGGTAATATAAATCAAATTATTTGTTCTCAAACCCTATTTAACATATTTGAAAACTCGTAGGCAAAATAGGTTCAAGTTTCTAGATAATATCAGTGATACATGTTTTTAAAACCGAATAAGTACCCTACCATTTTGGAATATGAACTTCATCCCATTTTAGAATAGACATAATAAATCAATAAAACTTAGAGCCTGTTTGGATTAGCTGATTTAAAGTAGTTAGTAATTATTAGGTACGGAAACGGATTTAATAAATAAGCAGTTATATGTTTGGATACAAGTGCTGCAATTGATGATAAAGTGCTGCAGTATTTGATTAAAAAAATGTTGCTAAGCTCTTTTTCTGTTAAAATGATTTGACTAATCTTAGAACTGTTTACATTTATAAGGGCATAATTACTTCAAAATTTTAGATTCCTGATCGATTCAAAAACAAAATATTCTATTTGTTATTTTATTTTAAATACAACTGTGATTAGATAAGATAATTTTTATGATAAATATAATTTATTTTATGATAATCATATGATCATAAGTTATAATAATTAATAAATTGATAAAAGTTTCTCAATAAAAAAATAAACCTAAATAGGATAAAATATTTGAAGAGAAATACTGTCTTCATCACCATAACACTTAGAAAGCAATACACCAAAAATTTGATATGTCATCATTTAACAGTTCAAAGATTAATACACATTCACATAGAGACAAATATGCAAAAGAATAGAGAATTTGCTTACCTCAAATAGTCAATGAGAATTGTAGACTTGAAGAGGCGGGGGGTTTAGGTTGAAAAAATATGTGAGCTAGTGAGTATCGATGTAGGAGTTTTGTTTGGAAAAGAAATATTTTAGGGATAAAATAGTAAAAATCTTGGTTAAACCTAAAGTGTTTATAAGCTAAAAATTCATAAGTTGTGGGTGACCATCTTATGGCTTTTGGCTTATGTTTTGTTTATAAGCACTTGGCTTATAAGCACTTTTAACTTTACCAAACGCGTAGAAAAGCCGAAAAGTGCTTATAAGCTAGTTTGACCAACTTATAAGATTAGTCAAACACCCTCTTAATTAAATTTGGAGTGGATCACTTTCTTTACGGTGAAAAAAATCACTAAATGTGTAGCTTGTTTGACCAAGCTTCTCCAAATCCAAAAGTAATTTTCTTTTAAAAAAGTGTTTTTTTTCAAAGTCGAAGTGTTTGGCCAAGCTTTTAGAAGAAAAAAGTGCTTTTGAGCAGTAACAGAAACAGAAAAAATAGCTTCTCTCAAAAAATACTTTTTTGAATAGCACTTTGAAGAAAAATATACTTAGAAGTAGTTTTTAAAAGCTTGGCCAAACACTAATGACTGCTCAAAAGTGTTTTTCAAATTAATTAGCAAAACACAAATTAATTCTCACCAAAAGCACTTTTGAGAAAAATTATTTTTGAGAAAAAGTATTTCTCAAAATAAGTTAATTTTTGCGACTTGACCAACCGGGCTATTAGTAATCTATTGTCAAATACTCAAATTTATTCAAGTACCAAGAAATCATCAATCAAGTTACGGAATGCTCTCACACATCTCTCTGTTTTTTTTTCTTTTTCTTATACACGTGCGTTTAAATTGGAAAAGAAAATACAGCTAAAGTGATTATATTGAATGATTATTATAGTAGAAACACGTGTTTAGCAGAAATCAGAAAGGTGGTGCTCTTCGTGCTTTGCTGCTGCTTTAATATCAAACGTTGACAACTTTTGTACTTTGCTAGGCTGCTTCTCCATATTCGGCGGATTTAGATGATATGCAACCGATTGGACGGAGTTTTCTATGTAGGGGCGGAGGTGGAAGTCCCGCAACTACGACCCAATAATTTTTACTCAAACATTATATTTTATATTTAAAATTTATTAAATATTAGAACTCAATAATTAATACGTAAAATGGTCGTTCTAAATTCATAAAATTAAATTCTTAGATCGGCCTCTGTTTCTATGAAACTCTTTATGTGTATAAACTACGAAAAAGAACCAAACATATCCATGTATTATTGAAAATTAGTTATTATTATCCTCCATTATATTTTCCTTTACTATCCACCCCTAATGTTACCCATTTAAATATTTATTTCCCTACATCTAACGGACCATTTTTTAAAGATACGTGGCACGATCTTAAAAAAAGCCTAACCATCTGCCCTTTTACCCTACCCGTTCAGGCCGAGCCGGTAGCCCTCCATTCATCCCTCAAAAAAGCTTAATCTTGTTTCTTCTCCAACACTAGGGTTCAAATTCATTAAACATTGTGGATGCTTTTCCTGTTCACCTCTGTAAAGTAAGTTAGAGAAAATGAAGGTCAAGAATACACCAGTATTTGCATATGAGTTGCTGCAATTATCGACATATGTAATGGAACATTTTAAGAAAATGGATGTATGTCTATATTAGCTTAAATTTGCTTTCTGGTTTTTGGTGGTGGTTTGGGGTATTTTGGAGGATAGATTTTACTGGTTCTCACATGGAGAAGAAATGTTTTGAGCTGCTGTTACGAGGAAGAGAAGCCGACCAGAGAGAGTGGCCAATTTTCAGCTGCTCTTTGTTGTGCATCCCCCTCCCCCCCCCCCCCCCCCAATTTTTCTTTATGTGTTTTCCCTTTTCGTGTGTTTCTTCTCGAACTCCCTATCTCTTTTTTCACCATATGTGCCTCCCCCTTTTTTGGTGTTATCTCTGACGGAGGGCATCAAATCTGAGAATGATGCATAATCTTCATATAACTTGCATTAAAATGTGGAAATCAGTGCACAACAACTCAACTGTATGAATTCGAATAGAGAATGAGTGCATCTGGAGCAAGTAGAGCAAAAAATTGGCAGATTGAGTTGGATTCCGAGGATTGATTTCGTGCAAGAGATTTCAAGCTAAATTTCTTTTTTCAAGAAAAGAAGCAAAAGGTGCAGAGTTTTGTGGGTTTGATGCATTCAAATTACCGTGTTACTAGTTTATTCCTAGGGTATAGTAGTAATTACGGACAGAACGTTTGAAACAAACTAAAGCAATTAGTAGTCACTTTTGGAGAAGAAATAAGATTAAGCTTTTTTTAGGGATGTATGGAGGGCTACCGGGTCGGGCTGAACAGGTAGGGTAAAAAGGTAGATGGTTAGGCTTTTTAAGATCGTGTCATGTGTCTTTAAAAAATAGTCTATTAGATGTAGGGGCATAAATATTAAAATGGGTAACGGTAGGGGTGGATAGTGAAGGAAAGTATAACGGAGGATAATAATAACTAATTTTCAATAGTACATGAACACATTTGGCCCTTTTCCGTATAAACTATTAACACGTTTATATAGAATCGAGCTTATTCACTCTAAATTTTTAAAATCTGCAACGGTCTAACTTGAGCGGATTTTGTGGCAAACAAATGTGTTTGGTAATGAAAACGAATATAAAGTACACGATTAAACTTCCGTAAGAGAACAGAGAACATTATTGCACTTCAAAATCGTAATTTTGAACCGCAGTTCGTCTTCCTGTTGAAACTAACATGATAATGTTACTTTTATCACGAAAAATATTTGCTCGTATCAACGTTCACACCAATTAATATAAGTATAACTTTTTATATTAATTTCATATAAAACTCTTACAGTTAAATTATTCGATATTCTTATTTATTTTTACTACAACATTTAATGAAATATAAAAATATCCGCTTGTCGGTAATACGGCTGTGACACAAAACATCACGTGGAAAAAATGTGAAATACTAACACCACATTTGTCTTAAGAGGTCACGTTTGTATTCCTTCATTCAAGGGCTAATTGCATTGAACGAACATAGATAAAGTGCTTCAATAATTTCGTTCATCTTCAATCATATAAAAGTTCATATTCTAAAATACTGTAGATAGTATACACAAATAATATGGAGCCTGGCCCACAAACTTTTAATTTGTTTGTATTATTTGCACTCAATCATATAATTATCACTCCCGCTAGAGCTTACATGCGTCAAATTGACAGAAATATTAGTGAGTTTTGTCCTAACTGTAAAATGAGCCGGAATCTTTAGAATATATCTTCACACATTGCTCCTTTTTTCTTCGTAATCATGGTGTTAGGATTAAGCTTGTGCCCATTTCAATTAATCTTACGGGGTATCTGATAATTTTCATAAGCATAAGTATCAAGAAAATTATTCCATTAAGGATCAAACATATATAGGAGGAAATCACTCACTATTTTGTTTCTGCTACAATTTGAACATGAGAATCATGGTTCTCGACCCAGTTCGACAATTAAACTACACCCTCGAGTGCATTCACACACTGGCCCATTGTCAATTCCTTCTGAAGGACCATGACTATTAACTCTATAAGAATAAATTATGCGGAACAAGAACAATGAATTATGTATCTTTTTGATGCAGCGGAAATCTTTAACTCACCACCAAAAGAATTGTCATAAGTCAAAATTTGATTTGCTAGGAAACAAAATTAATATATGAACTAAATGCCTTGATCATGAGTTCTTTTTGTTGACGATGGTATTCAATTGAAAGAGATCTCTGGCGGCTAGGTTTAGCAATGTATCACATGATATCAAAGTTGCCTCCTTAAACACATTAACAGGGATACGTGGCTTCATCATAGCTCTTGCTCTTTACTTGTTTGTTTTAATTTTAGCCATAGGATCTTCTTCTAGAACTTTCTTGTACATAAACTATAGTTAGTTTATTTAGAGCACATGTTTTGCCAGCTAGTGGAGGAAAACACACACACACACACACACACACACACACACATATATATATATTACAACACTGTATAGAATAACCGTCTGAGATATCAAATGCAAAGTAATTTTACTTTCAATTGCATTTCTTCTTCTCCAAGTTTTACATGGTATCAGAGCATATCAATTTCACCAGATTCAATTGCGATTTAGTATGCAAAATTTTTGGAATATCAGTAATCGTTTCATCTTCTCTCGTTGAATATGGTTTTGACTGAAGATTCTGGTTCCAGTGCTTCCGCTGATTCTCCTGCTCCAATAATGGCGAAAATTGATCATCTTCATCCCTATTATCTTCATGCATCCGATTCGCCAGGTATGGCCTTGGTGTTTTCTGCTTTCGATGGGACTGGTTATGGATCATGGAGGAAATCTATTCTAGTCTCCTTATCTGCTAAAAACAAACTTGGATTCATAGATGGGACGTTAGTTAAACCAAAGGAAAATTCTGAGTTTTTAATCTGTGGACAAGGTGTAATGATATGGTTTTTGCTTGGCTATTAAATTCTCTTACCAAGAAAATTAGATCTAGTGTAATTCATTCTAAGTCTGCACATGATCTATGGAAACAGCTTGAGAAGAGATATGGACAATCTAATCTAGCGCAATTATTTGATCTACAAAAACAAATAATGGAAACTGTACAAGGTTCAAACAATATTGCAACATATTTCAACAATATGAAAGGCATATGGGATGAGATTGATCTACTTGATTCTAGAGTTGTATGCAGTTGTGTTGATTGTAAGTGTGGGGCTGTAGAGAAAAACAGTGCACTTGAAGAAAGGCAGAAATTAGTGCAATTCTTAATGGGTCTTAATGAGACATATACTGCATGTAGAGGCAATATAATGATGATGAATCCCTCACCTGATATTGATCGAGCTTATTTTCTGTTACTACAAGAGGAAAGACAAAGAAGTATACAACCTATGGGGATTTTACCTACAAACTCTATCTCTTTCTCTGTTACTAGACAGTCATCCAATTTAGGGCAAGGCAATCAGAGATTCAATATGCAACAAGGATCATTTTACAGTACTTCAAAGCTCAATTCCTATCAGGACAATCGGAGAAATAATTCAAGCTGCAAATACTGCAAGAAGACAGGACATACTATAGAAAAATGCTTAAGCTTCAAGGATATCCCACAAATTTTCAACAGGGAGGATTTAAGAACAACAAACCAAGGGAGAATGTACAACCAACTTTTTATAATTCAGCACATGGCAATGCCATCAACACTTAGCCAGACTCTACACAGCCTACAAATACTGATGTGTCTATTGGATTAAATCAAGAGCAAATTTCTCAATTGATGGAGATACTACACCAAGTCAAAATTGGCCAACAAACTACTTCTAATTCTGAAGCAAATATGACAGTTATCTGTGCTGGTATTGCTTCCTTTACTATCCTAACTACTTCTAAGAATTCTATTTGTCATTTTTGGATACATGATTCTGGTGCCTCATAACACATAACTTTTGATGAATCTATTCTTTTCAACATCAAACCATTATCACAACCTGTTTTTGTCAACCTACCTAATTCTTTTAGGATTAAAGTCACACATGTTGGACGATCTTGTATCCATCCCGATCTCACTCTTAACAGAGTGCTTTTAGTTCCTAGTTTCAAATTTAACCTTTTATCAGTTCACAAACTATGCTCACAATTTAACAGTCTGCTTACCTTTTCTGCTACATCTTGTTTCTTACAGGGCCCTTCCTTGAGGAGGCCTCTGGATCCTGGTAAAGTGAAGGATGGACTCTATCTGCTGCAGACCTTTCATCCCATGTCTGGAACTCACCTGCAAACAAACCAAACAATTTCATTTCCTGTTAATAATTGTCATCAGTCTGTTTGCACCCTGTTTTCTAATTCTGAATTTTCTTGTGGAACTTTATGGCATGTAAGACTTGGGCATATGCCCATTTCAAGTATGAAACACATCTCTGTTCTACCACAGAATGCTTTTGTTTCTAATCCTCACCCTTGCTCTATTTGTCCTCTAGCAAGACAACATAAGCTACCATTTCCTAAATCACCTCTTCCACATCACACATATTTGAACTTATACATATTGACACTTGGGGACCCTATAAAACAACTACTTATGATGGTTTTAAATATTTTCTAACCATAGTGGATAATTTTAGTAGGGGAACTTGGACCTACCTTTTGAGCAACAACGACAATGCTTTCACTATTCTCAAATCCTTTATTGCCATGGTGAAAGACAATTTGACACCAACATTAAAGTCATTCGATCTGATAATGCCTTAGAACTAGGGAGTGGTTCTACTGCTGCTGCTTATTTTCAGTCTAAAGGGATCATTCACCAAACTAGTTGTGTAGCCACCCCTCAACAAAATGGTATAATTGAGAGGAAACACAAACACCTACTTGAAACCTGTAGAGCCTTGCTATTTCAATCCAAAGTTCCTACCATTTATTGGGGTGAATGCCTCTTAACTGCCACCTTTCTTATTAACAGATATCCTACCAAATTGCTTCACCACAAGACACCTTATGAAATTCTTTTTGGCAAATCTCCTAACTATAATATACTTAAGTGTTTTGGTTGCCTTTGTTTTGCCTCTACTTTGTCTCATCAAAGAGGAAAACTTGATCCTAGGGCTATTGTCTGTGTATTTCTTGGTTACCCTTTTGGGAAGAAAGGCTATAAGCTCCTAAACTTGCAAACTAACCATGTTTTTATTTCTAGAAATGTTGTGTTTCATGAATCCATTTTTCCTTTTTCTGTTTTGCCTTCTACTTCTTACCCCCTCTTTCCTGTTTCCCCTACTATGTCTTCTTCCAACTATCTTCTCTCTATCCCTTCTTCTCATCCTAACTCTCCTCTTCCTAATGATTCTCATCTGAGTCCATCCTTATCCTCCCCTCCTTCTTTTTCTTCTCTTCTTCCTTCCTCTTCTCCTACATCTCCTATACTATTCCCCTCTAGTTCTGCCTCTTCATCTACCTCCACTGATACCTCTATTCCTATGTCCCCTACCCATTCTGCACCTTCTCTTGTTCCTCTTGAGGCTCCCTTGCGCAGGTCATTAAGAGAACACAAAACACCTGCCTACCTTTCAGATTTTATATGCAATGCTATCCATCTTACTGATGTTTCTACCCCTTGCTTTCTTTCTCCTATTTCACCTAATGTTCTATCCTTTTCCACCCTATATCCTCTCAGTCGTCAGCTTGTTAATTCTATTTCCCACATTCATGAACCCACTTCCTTTTCTCAAGCTGTTACTCATCCTGGATTGGCAAGAAGCCATGGCTAAGGAATTGGATGCTTTATTGTCCAATGAGACTTGGACAATAGTTCCTCTACCACCTGGGAAAAAGGCTCTACCCTGCAAATGGGTTTAAAAAGTGAAACTTAAATCTGATGGCAGTGTTGAAAGGCTTAAGGCACGTTTGGTTATTAGAGATGACACTCAACGTGAGGGTATTAACTTCACTGAAATGTTCTCTCCGGTTGTTAAAATGACTATTATTCGTTGCATTCTCGCTGCTATTGCTATTAAAAAGGGTTGGGGTCTTTATCAACTCGATGTTAATAATGCTTTTCTACACGAAGAAGTCTATATGAAATTTCCTGCTGGTTTTCCTTCCCCCTCCCCCACTCATGTTTGTCGCCTTAAGAAGTCTCTCTATGGGCTTCGTCAGGCCTCGCGCCAGTGGTATGCTAAGCTCACTGATGCCCTCAATTTTAAAGGGTTCTCCCACTCGCTCAATGACTACTCTCTCTTCTACAAGAAGTCTGGTTCATCTATCTCACAAGTGGTTGTGGTTCATCTGTCTCACAAGTGGCTGTGTACATTGATGATATACTACTTACTGGCAACAATGAGCAAGAATTGACTGAATTGAAACATTTCCTTGATGCTGAATTTAAAATTAAGGATTTAGGGCACTTATCTTTCTTTTTGGTCATGGAGATTTTGCAGGAGCCTTCTGGTTTGCTTGTTAGCCAACGCAAATGTACTTTTGAACTGCTCATAGAATTTTCTTGTTTGGATCTTTCTCCAGTCACCTCCCCTTTGGACCCCTCTATCAAGCTCTTTGCTGGAGTTGGTCCTCCTATCCCTGATCTTTCCATTTATCGTCGTCTTCATGGTAAGCTCAACTTGCTCACTCATACTAGGCCAGATCTTTCTTTTGCTGTTCAACACCTATATCAGTTTATGCAAGATCCTCGTTCTCCTCACCTGGCTGCTGCCATGCATTGTCTTCGCTACCTCCTAAAAGATCCTGGTCTTGGTCTTTTCATGTCTTCTTCCCCTTCTTTTGATCTTCTCGCTTTTTGCGACTCCGACTGGGGTTCTTGCCCTGATTCTCGCCGTTCCATTAGTGGTTTCTTCATAAGTTTGGGTGGTTGTCCCATTTCTTGGAAATGCAAGAAACAACCTTCTGTTTCTTTGTCTTCCGCCGAGGCGGAGTATCGCTCCATGCGCCGTGTAGTGGCAAAATTAACCTGGCTTCACCGCCTTCTTACGGATATCTCTGTGCCTCCCTCTTTACCGATTCCCCTTCATTCTGATAGCCAAGCTGCGATCCATATCGCTAAAACCCTGTTTTTCATGAGAGGACGAAACACGTCGAACTTGATTGCCATTTTGTCCGCCAACAGTTTCAATCTGGTCTCATCTCCCTTTCCTTTCTTCCTACTCGTTCTCAATTGGCCGATATCTTCACCAAACCTCTTTTTGGGCCTTCTCATCGTGAGCTCCTGAGCAAGTTGGGGGTTCATTCTTCCCTCTCCAACTTGAGGGGGGGTGTTGACGATGGTATTCAATTGAAAGATATCTCTGGTAGCTAGGTTTATGCAATGTATCACATGATATCAAAGTTGCCTCCTTAAACACATTAACAGGGACACGTGGCTTCATTATAGCCATTGCTCTTTACTTGTTTGTTTTAATTTTAGCCATAGAATCTTCTTCTAGAACTTTCTTGTACATAAACTATAGTTAGTTTATTTAGAGCACGTGTTTTGCCAGCTAGTGGAGGAACACATGTATATATATATATATATTACAACACTGTACAGAATAACCGTCTGAGATATCAAATGCAAAGTAATTTTACTTTCAATTGCATTTCTTCTTCTCTAAGTTTTACATGGGGGATACAAACAATAATCCTTTTCTCTGTTAGAGATAAAATGAGCGTTCTCTTTAGGGGAGAAGAAGAAGTTCTTCATTTACCCCCACACAACCCACGTTGTTCTTTTTATTAACTGTACAGTTTTTCTCTTCAATAACTTCCTCCAAAGAGTTAATTTTTATCCCTTCCAAAATGGGCGGAGTCAGCCCACGGAGGACCCAAGATCCAACATCCAATATCATCCACTTTGCTCATAGTAGGTTAGACTCAAAAGTATAATGTCATATCAATAAGACACGTAGTTTATATTGGCAAATTATTTGTGCGGCTTGCAAGCATCAAGAGCTGTAAATTTTATACCTATTAAGGTTGTACAAAAGCTTCATGTATAAATCCAATCACATGCGAAAAGGATTCACTACTAACATGAGAATATTATTACTCCTCGCGATGCTCCAAACATCATTCGCTACTTCAATAGCTTATTCAATCCTTCATCCTCGAAAAAGGTGAACTCAAGTTCATTTATAATATTGTACCACAATTACATTAAATACCCTCATGGTGAGTGTAATGGGCGAACTGTGGATACAAATAAAAAACTATTTTTGTTGTCCTTCCTTTCTACTCGAACCTATATGTTCCAGGTTAGCTGATTTCCTAGACATGTATTGCATTTCCTAAACAGTCATGACTATTAGTGACATATTAAAGTAACAACAACTTCAAAAGACAGTCAAAGGTCAAAGGGTACTTTAATGAAAAGTTAATGTAACTTTTTGGGATCTCACACAATGAAGAAGCAGGGATTCATTTTTCTACTACCGCATTGGTCGCTTAGCACACGTGATATGAAACACATATTATGATGTCATTACCTTAATCTGGCGCATATGTGTCATTCTCAAATATTAAAGACCGTACAGATCTCTAAACGCCTCCAAATGTTTAACCCAAAATTTTCATTCAAAAAATCCTCAAATCTAACCTTTTGAAAAACTCACATCTAGCTTACAAATAAGTCATAAGGATGGTGGAATCTTAGTCTAAGCTCTAGTCAAGACCAACCATTTTATTATGATTCACGACCTTATACAAATCAAGGTTCCAATAGGTCTTATCTCTGCACGTTTCTAGATGACAAGGGCGATTGCTTGTGTGAAAGAGTTGATCTCGCGATTTGTTCGATACATTTATATTCTTCACAAGGATATCATTACATACATACAGAATATCAGCATAATTGATAGTTTATAAGGGTCTACCAAACTCCATAGAAAATTAGGTTCTCTATCAGGTTCAACAGTACATACACACACAACAGTAAATAAATGACAAGAGAAATTTTACATGGAAAATTCCTAGCTCAACGGGATTAAAAACCACGACCTACTCTTGCAGGATTTCAACTTCACTACTGAGCAACTTTCAGATTAAAACCTATGCAACCTAGGAATTAAACTTTTATCCCTCACTAACTTGTAATACTCTATTACAAGACACTTTGTAATAACTCTATTACAAAGACTTTACAACATGACTAACTCTAACCAAGACTCAAACACTCTGGTTTAAGGTTTACAAAGGGTTCCTATAGAATGCTTCTAAATAAGCTAGATAGGAATTACAATTGAAGAACTATTACAAAGTCACAACTCAACTAAGGACATACAATAACTCGATATGGGAACTGGTCTGTAGTTGCTTTGTTCTTTGTTCTTGAAGCACTTGAAACTCACATGCTGGATGTTCACGTCAGTAGTCTTTTTTTGTGAAATCTCTAAGTGTTCAAGTGCTGTGTTTTACCTCCCTTGAATGTATATATACATGTGTGACATCACTTACAATGATGTAAGCAATGTAGGTAAAACGTCTTCCCTGAAAAGTTGACTGCAGCACTGTTCCTACACTATAGCATGTGCAGGCAGATCTTTTCCAGTTGGAGAGTTGACTTCGTACATTCTCCTCGGGAACTGGTAGGGACCTGTTCCCTCAATTGTCCCTTCCACTTTGAAGAGTTAAATCATACCGCAAGCTGGATCTTAAACTAGAACCTTGTGATCTTAAGGTCTTGTAAATGTATAATAGGTTCCTTATTTGGTTCGTGATATTAAGTTTGTTATATCATCAAAACATAAAGTAAAGTACTTATGACCAAAGTACTTGTAACCTATCAATTTTTCCCTTTAAAATGATGACAAACTCATAATATAAAATCCCAGAAAGAGCCACATAGAACCAGAAAGACCTTAAGTTTCCCCCTGAAGCTCTGCATTCCCCCTTAATCAGTGCAATTATTTTTCCCCTTTGGCATCATAAAAAGATTAAAAAAAGGTAAGCAAGAAGGAAGTCCAGTTTTAAATTAACTCATGCCACTTATGTGCACACAGTCATGATTAAGAACAGAGCAGAAAAGCACGGTATAAACAACAACAAGGGAAAAGCTTGCATTAACATAGTTTTGGATTTTATAGCAAGAGTAGAATCAATGTTACTACCACATCCACACATTAGAACAATTAACAAAACTACCACAAGTTATCATCATAAGAACTAACACGGAGAGACTGGACACTGAGGGGACAGTTTTAAGAAGCACTGGGAGGAGAAGGTTTGGAAGCAGAGGAAATTGTTTGGAGGACTAAATCCATTCGTGCATTTGCTGAAATTTTCTCATTGAGCAGTCTTTCTTTCAGGCCCTCCACTTGTTTCCTGAGCTCAGCATTCTCCTTTGTCAGGTGAGCAACATCTTCGTTCTGAGAGTGACTGGAACCAGGTGCCTCTTGCAGCTAACTTATCTGAGTCTCAAGGATAGCATTTCTTGCTTTTAATTGCCTTATCTTAGTAGTAGCACTATTTTGAGCATTTATTAACTGAGAAATAGTAGAAGTGCTTGCAACCTCTCCAAATTCTTCTATACACTCACATTCTTCAAGAGTGCATTTTGAAAAAGTTTGCTTCTTGGCACCCACTTTAACTAGTCTGAAAGGAACCTTGAAGTGATCAAAGACCTTGGTAAGAAGGAAACCATATGGTAGCCCATGATTACCATCTTTAAAGTCAGCCACTTTGTTCATGTGTTTTATCATGATCCTAAGCATATTGATGGTAGTAAAGTCATCTAGTGCTTCCATGAGGAACAGGTCTGCATGAGATGTGATGGATCTTCGCTCAGCTCGAGGCAGCAACACTTTGTTTACCATCTCAAATAGCAGTTGGTAAACAGAAAGGAGGGCCTTCTTTTGAACTCGTTCCCCCTACTGAACTACTCTGTCCTTAAAGATTGCGTTTCTGAAGTTCTGAGTACAAGCTCCTTGAACACTTGATATCCCTTCAGTGGGCACACCAAGAATAGATCCCAACAAGGCAGAGTCTATTACCATATCAACCCCATTCACCAAGGCACAAATGTGACCATCCTCAACCTTGTACAAGTCGGCATAAAAGCTTTGAACTTCCTCCTAATATACCCTAGCAACATCATTTGTGAACAAGTGTGTCCATTGTTGGAAATCACATATCTCAACTAACTGTCTCATACCAGCCTCCTCTAAGACATCAGAGGCGAATGTGCGCCCCTATAGTACCTTTTGACTTCTCAATCTTTTTTTCCCAACACTCCTCGGATCATCGGCTTTGGCCTTCTTTGAGGAACCAGGTTCCTCATTAATATCAACCTTTCTCTTAGCAGTCTTGCGAACACCTTTCTCCTTTTTATCAGACTTCATAGATTTTTCACCTAACTCTTTCTCCACATTCTCAGTAGCAATAGCATCAGCAGACCTTGTCTGACGTTTATTAGACATAAAAGATCCCCCTTTTGGTTTGAGAAGACCAACCTTTTGTGACAACTTCCTAGTCAATGTACTAGGTTCCTCCGCTTGTTCTTCATCCACACTCACAACCGACACTATCTTCTCATTTACAACTTTGCCATCTTTCACCAATTTTCTTCTCCTTGATTTAGTCTGACTGTTCTTAAGAGTAGAGTCAAGAGCCTCATTCTTTTACAACCTTGTTGTGGGTTGCTTAGGAGTGGTCTCTCCACCAACAGCTACTCTACGCCTAGGCAGACTGGCAGTTGGTAAGTGATCAGAATCTTCTTTACTATCCTCCTTTTGATTTTCAGATACAAGACCTTTCTCAGGCATAATTACACTTAGAGGCTCAACATCTAAATGAGGAGAGAGAGCAAGGTCAGTACTGACCTGGGGTTCCTGAGTTGGATCCTTCGAAGGCGGATCAGGTCCTCCAGCAGGTTTCGTAATAGCACCTTCCTGTGCTGAAGGTTCAACAGGCACATGCTCATTATCCTCTCCAACATGCTCAGATTATTCCCCCTGAGTCTTAAGACCATCCTCACATCCTCCGCCAAAAACCCCTTCATTGGCAATGGACGACATATTTTCGATTGCTTTCTTTTCTTGCAGATTCATGAGTAGTTGAGGAGAAGTAGGAGAGGCACCCGTGGATGGGGATTCAGGAGCAGTCTTTGTTAAGTCAATGATTTTATTTCCCTTAACCTGGTCTTCTTTTGACTTTTCTTCTATAGGAGAACTTGAGATTTTTCGATTTTTTCATTCTCAGCAATACTCATGACATCCCTCTTTTTTGGCGAGGTAAGAGAAGAGATCTAGGGCAACACCTCATGCGAGGGTTGATACTTGGTGAATCTTGTGAAAGCAGGAATTTGAAGGGGTAGGAGCGCAGATGGAGTGTGGGGGTGACTCTGTTCTAGGGTTTTGGTTATCAGTAGTGTGAGGAGAAAAGTCGGGCATTAGTGTTTCGACTGGCGAGGACTCGATAGTACTAGAGAGCATTTGATCTTCAACCATGGTGGGAAGAAGAGAGAAGATTTGGTGAACTGAAGACAGAAAGAATAGGAAACAGGTTTGGAAGTGTTGATATGTGAAGTGCGGTAACAGAGATAGATGTATTTATGATGACAGAGGGATCAGTTAGAAAAAGGGCAGCAAGTTTTAGAGAGATGGGTCGATTTATAACTGGTGAGGCGTTTGGGTTCAAAATATGTAAAGCTAAAAACTGATATTTTGATGATGTGGCATTTGTTTTAATTGTTCAAAATTGTGCATGAGAGAACAGAGAAACTACTAACCTATGTCAGGAGAACCAGGTTCCCTGACTGATCTCTTGTCTGTAAGCTTTGCCCTTTTTACCAGTGTATACAACCTCAAATACTTATTTTTCTCTGTAATCATCAAGTGTGTCTACCTATAACGGTATATAGATGAGTTAGACTTTGCCATAAAACACCTTTTAGATAAGTTTACCTGAACCTTTCTTTCACAGCCAATCATTGAGGGACCAGGTTCTCAATTAGGCTTTATCAACCCCAATGCCAGACGATTTTGCTCGAAGTGTTCTCTGCTCAAGGCTTTGGTAAATATATCTGCAATTTGGTCTCCAGTGCTACAAAATTTCATGCATATAAGTCCTTTCTCAACATTGTCTCTGAGGAAGTGGTGACATACATCAATGTGATTAGTCCTCTTATGATGAACTGGATTTTTTGCCATATTGAGTGCACTAGTATTATCACATAAGAGAGGCACACAATCTGAGAATACTCCGAAATCTTCGAATTGTTGCTTGATCCATAGAAGTTGAGCACAGCAAGAGGCAACTGCTATATATTCAGCTTCTGTAGTTGAAAGTGCCACAGAGTTCTGCTTCCTTGTACCCCATGAGATTAAGCAGGAATCCACGAAGTGTGCCATTCTAGACGTGTTTTTCCTGTCCACCAGATATCCTGCATAATCAGCGTCAACATACCTAATAAGATCAAAGCTATCTTCTCAAGGATAATAGATGACCAGGTCCTGTGTTTCTTTGAGATATCTCAGTATTCTCTTGGCAACCTTTAGATGAGATTCCTTTGGACTAGATTGAAACCTTGCACAGAGACCCACGTTAAAAATAATGTCTAGTCTGCTTGTAGTGAGATATAATAGTGACCCTATGATCCCTCTATACATGGTCTGGTTTACAGGGGAACCAAGTTCATCCATGTCTAGACGAGTGGCTGTTGTAATGGGCGTGTCGATAACTTTTGATGCTTCCATATCAAACCTTTTCAGCAGCTCCTTGATGTACTTTTGCTGACTTATTAATGTTTCATTCTTAGATTGTTTCACTTGAAGTCCTAGGAAGAAATTCAGTTCTCCCATCATACTCATCTCGAATTCGCTCCCCATGAGTTTTGCAAATTCTTCGCAAAGAGAGTCAGTTGTGGCAACAAAGATGATATCATCAACATACACTTGAACAGTGAGTAGGTTCCTCCCTCATCTCTTTAGAAAAAGAGTGTTGTCAATCTTCCCTCTTGCAAAGCTATTTTTCGGAAGGAATTTTGACAACCTTTTATACCAAGCCCTGGGAGCCTGTTTTAACCCGTACAATGACTTATCTAGTTAAACACATGATCAAGGTGCTCGTGACACTCAAAACCAGGAGGCTGCTAGACATAGACTTCTTCTTTCAAATAGCTATTTAGAATGCACTTTCGACATCCATTTGGAACAGTGTGAACTCCATATAAGATGCAAAGGCAATTAGAATTCTAATGGCGTCCATTCGAGCTACAAGAGCGAATATTTCATCATAATCAATCCCTTCTTCCTGATTGTAGCCTTGAACCACAAGCCTTGCATTATTTCTTGTTGTATTTTCAAACTCATCAGGTTTGTTTCTGAATACCCACCTGGCTTCTATAATGGTTCTATCAGCAGGTCGAGGAACCAGGTGCCATACCTTATTCCTTTCAAATTGGTGCAGCTCCTCTTGCATAGCTATGATCTAGTATGTATCTTTCAGCGCTACTTTCATATTTTTAGGCTTTATTTGGGAAACAAAACTGAGAAGTCAAGTGAGTTTCTTGCTTTCGATCTGGTTTGAACTCCTGGGTCAAGAGGAGTGATTATGTTGTCAAGAGGATGTGAACTTTTGAACATACAATTTGGTTCCTGAGTCTCATTGGTGGAGGAACCAGGCATATCTGACTGGGGTTCTTGAGCACTTCTTACTTCATAGAGTGGAGTTCCATAGACTGCATCAACAACTCTGTTTTCAGCTTCAGTTGTTGCAATTGGGGGACCAGGTTCTCTCCAATTGATGGAGATGTATTTGTATCTTCTTCATTGGATTCCTTGATATGGCTCATCATGTCTTCCTTTCCATTTACCATGTCAATTACTTCACCTGGCATAGATAAGGGCTCTCCATCTTGATCAACATATCTGTCCTTCTCACCGGAGAGGTAAGCTTCATCAAAGATCACATGAATGCTTTCTTCGACACATTGAGTCCTTTTGTTGTAAACCTTGTAATCTTTGCTTTGAGATGAGTATCCCAGAAAAATTCCTTCATCACTTTTGGCATCGAACTTCCCAAGATCTTCCTTTCCATTGTAATGAATAAAGCATTTACACCCAAAAGTTCTTAGATGTATCGGCTTGGGCTTCCTTCCATTCAACAGTTCATATGATATGCACCTATTTACCAAGTAGCACACAGTATTAACAGCTTCTACCCAGAAATACTTTACGATCCCACTGTCAATTAGCATTGTTATTTACATGTCTTTGAGAGTACTATTTTTCGTCTCCACAACGCCATTTTGTTGAGGTGTTCTTGGATCAGAAAAATTGTGAGTGATGCCATTTTCAGTGCATAACTCATCGAATTTGACATTGTCAAAATCCATCCCATGATCAGACCTGATGCAGGCTACTTTATTACCCATCTTCACTTGGATCTTTTGGACAAAGGCAAAAAACACTTCAAAGGTTTCATCATTGGTCCTGAGGAACAAAGTCCAGGTGAATCTGGAATAGTCATAAACTATCACAAAGATGTATTTTTTTCCTCCTCTTCTTAGTACCCTCATAGGTCCACATAGATCCATGTGAAAAAGATCAAGTGGCCTTGCGGTACTGACTTCCTTTTTGGGCTTGAATGAGGATCTGACTTGCTTCCCTTTTTCACATGCATCACACACTTTGTGATCCTTGATGATTTGACTTGGGCAGACTACAAACCAACTCCTTCTTGACTAATTTGGTTAACACTGTGAAGCTTGCATGACCTAGCCTCTTGTACCATAATTTAGTATCATCATCAACAACGCTTAGGCAGCTTAGATCATTATTCTTCAGGGACTCAAAGTTAGCTACATAGATATTCTTATATCTTTTTGCCACTAGCACCACCTCACCGGTCATCAGGTTTTTGACTGTACAACGTTTTGACACAAATTCCACTTTGTTTCCCTTGTCACAGATTTGGGAAACGCTTAGCAAGCTATACTTCAATTCGTTCACGTAGTACACATTTTCGATTGAGTGAGAAAGAGACTTTCCAATCCTTCTGATTCCCAGAATGTATCTGTTTTTTCCATTTCCAAAGGATACAATCCGTCCTTGCAGGTCCTTAAGTGAAAGGAAATCATTTGTACTTCCAGTCATGTGCTTTGAGCATCCACTGTGCATGTACCATTGTAGGCTACTCCGTTTCACTGTTCCCTACATAAGAAAAGTTAGAAGTTAGCTTTAGGAACCCAAACTAATTTGGGTCCCTTGTAATGAGGAAAGGGGTGAATCAAGGATTTTTTGGTTCATGCAGGTATTATGCGTTTTTTTAAAAGAAGACTAGGTTCTCTACTAGTAGTTACTTTTTCAGCAAATGATTTGTTTTTCTGCTGTGATAAAATCTGGCCTTACAGTTTTATTTAAGGTGCCCATTAGTACCGCAGTGGGTGCAAAGCCAATTGTCAGGTATAGTAACATACTTGCTATGAGGGTTGTAAGGAATCTTTTCCCTTTGAAGCCCAATCCCCTGCTTGTTTCACCCATTGTTGGAGTACATGGCAGTGATAGCATCAGAGGACCAGGTCCACTTGAGTGATTTTTCAAGATCACTCTTCAATCTACTTAGTTCTTCCTGAATTTGTTTGTTTTTCTCAAGCTCAGCACACAGACTAAACTTCACTGAATTTAGCTCACTTTCAAGATTAATGTGTGCCTCGCTTGCAACTTCCTTTCCTTTTTGATAATTTTCAGCCCTACTCTTCATTATAGGTTTCCCAATAGTTTCCTTCAAATCCCTTACTACCACTAGAAGGTCATCTCTTTCTTGTTCTACATTTTCAATCCTTTTTTCTAAGACATTTCTTTCTTTCTTTAGGCTCTCAATTGACTATCTTAGATCAACTGCAACTATTACTAGGTCATCTCTAGACTGTTCTGCTTCTCCTAGTTCAACTGTTAAGACATCTCTATCATATATAAGACTATGATAAGCATCGATTAGCACATTTGCCAAAGACATGAGTTTCTTAGTAGAATAAGATTTCAGATTTCTCTGAACATCCAAAATTTACCTCATCACCATTGTCATCTTCATCATCAGACTGGGCCATCAAAGCAAAAATTGAATCATACTCGGTTGCTTCAATTTCTACTGCCATCATAGAGCTATTACCTGATTCATCATCTTCTCTATATTCGCTTGATGAATCTCCCCATGCAGCAAGAGCTTGTCTCACGACTTTGTCCGCGGCATTTTTTTCTATTGAAGCGTCTGTCATGAAATAGGTTCCTTTTAGTTGCTTTGTCAGAGTTGTTCTTGTATTGATCCTGCTTTAGGAGAGGGAAATCCTTGATGAAATGTCCTGGCTTGCCACATTTATGACAGAGGTTATAGTTCTTTGGCTTGCTAGAACTTCCCTTTTTTGGCATGCCTCCATTTCTGTGAATCATCTTCTGGATTCTTCTTGTTAGGTATGATATATCACCATCCTCACCACTTGAGTCATTGTTTTCTGTCTTGAGGACCAGGTTCTTCTCCTTCTTGGGCTCTCCTCTTTCACTGTCCTTCTTCTTCTTCTTCTTCTTCTTCTTTATTTCATATGTTTTTAGATTGCCAACAAGCTCATCAATAGTTAGCTTCTACAAGTCCTTCGCCTCTGTAATGGCATTCACTTTGCTTTCTCAAGAACTGGGAAGCACGCTTAGGATCTTTCTAATCAGCTTGTTTCTTGGAATAGTTTCACCAAGGGAGTGAATCTCATTAATGATGGAGGTGAATCAGGTATGCATTTCTTGGACAAATTCATCGTCTTGCATCCTGAAGAGCTTGTATTCAATTGTGAGCATGTCAATTTTGGATTTCTTGACCTGTGTTATTCCTTTATGAGTTGTTCGAAGGGCTTCCTAGATTTCTTTGGCTGACTGACATGCTGATATCATATTGTATTCTTCAGGTCCAATAACTCACACTAGAATTTTCTTAGCACGAAAGTTCTTCTCTATGGCCTTTCTATCTACATCATTAGATTCTTTCTTTGTCTTGGGAATGGCTGCTGGTGGGTTGCCAAGGTTTTTTGTAGGAACAAAGGGTACATCACATAAGACATCCCATAGCTCAGAATCTTTAGCTATGATGAAGTCATGCATTCTAGTTTCCCACTATCCATAATACTTCCATTGAACCTAGGTGGTCTGTAAGTAGACTCGCCTTCTTCGAAGTTTGGAGGAGCAACCATGAGGATCATTTCTAGGTGTTAACCTAATAGAAAGAACCTACTCTGATACCAACTGATAGAATATAAGGGTCCGTCAAACTCTATAGAGAATCAGGTTCTCTATCAGCTTCAATAGTACACACACATACAGTAGTAAATAAATGACAAGAGAAATTTTATGTGGAAAATTTCCAGCTCAACGGGATTAAAAACCGCGACCTACCCTTGTAGGATTTCAACTTCACTATTGAGCAACTTTCAAATTACAATCTATGCAACCTAGGAATTAAACTCTTAATACCTCACTAACTTGTAATACTCTATTACAAGCCACTTTGTAATAACTCTATTACAAACACTTTACAATATGACTAACTCTAACCAAGACTAAAACACGCTGGTTTAAGGTTTACAAGGGGTTCCTATAGAATTCTTCAAAATAAGCTAGATAGGAATTACAATTGAAGAACTATTACAAAGTCACAACTCAACTAAGGACATACAATAATTCGATGCGGGAACTGGTCCATAGTTACTTTGTTCTTTTTTCTTGAAGCACTTGAAACTCGCTTGCTCGATTTCACGCCGGTAGTCTTTTATTGTGGAATCTTTAAGTTTTCAAGTATTGTGTTTTACCTCCCTTAAATGTATATATATATGTGTAACATAACTTACAGTGATGTAAGCAAGGTAGGTAAAAAGTTTTCCCTAAAAAGTTGATTGGATCACTGTTTCCGCACTGTAGCGTATGCAGGCAGCAACTTTCCATCTGGAGAGTTGACTTCGTACAGTCTCCTTGGGAACTGGTAGGGACCTATTTCCTCAGTTGTTCCTTCCACTCTAAAGAGTTGAATCATAACGCAGGTTGGATCCCAAACTGGAACCTTGTGATCTTAAGGTTTTGTAAATGTGTAACATGTTCCTTATCTGGTTCTGGATAGTAAGTTTGTTAGATCATCAAAACATAAAGTAAAGTACTTATGACCAAAGTACTTGTAACCTATCAATAATCTCAATAAAATAAATTGAAGAGTATACTATTTTAATCATAATATTTTACAATATATAAATATTATCATATCCTTGGCAAATTTAAAGTCACAACATATTTCTCAAACATATCTCTAGATATTGATTTTGTAAGAAAATTGTTTGCCCTTGAAATTAGATAACAATTGAATTTGTGCGTAGTTCTAAGGAAACGTAACACTATTTGATACAAATATGAAATAATGGTTTAATAAAGGAAACAACAATGCAAGTATAAACAAAACCTTCGCAAATAGAGCCAACCTTAGCTCCGAGATTGATCTTTCTTTTTCAATGGAGATAATGAAGTATGGGATAGAGCATAAAATGGACAACAACTTGAAATTAATAGTATATTTTTTTCAGTATTACAATGTGTCTTTCACTAATTCACTTCACCTTATTTATAGGGGCAAACCTAACCCTTTTTGCATTATTCTATAGAATAATTATGGGTCTTATTGACCGTTGGGAATTGTTCTTACTAATGCCATATTTGCGTTGTAATATTTGGTTAGTAGAGAATATTATGGTCCATTGCCGGCTGAACTGGCGATGCTTTCTCGAGGCTCATAGGGATAGGACCAGGCACACCCTTCATACCTATCGAGGGTGGGCTTGATGATCTCGATTGATATCGATAGTCATCCGAGATTTTGTATAGCTCTATCGATGTGCTCTTCCTTTGTTCTTGATAGCTATTCGCAAGTTATTTCAGTTGATATTCGATACCACGTCGGATCAGATGTTAGGCTTGATAAATACCTTCATTGACTGACCCTTGAGCAAGGTCGAACACTCGAGGGTCGATCTAGTTCGATCCCCATGTTCGGTTTTACCCGTAGTCGACCACTCGAGGGTTGATCTAGTTCGATCCCCAAGTTCAGTTTTACCCATATACAAATAGCCCCCTCGTTTCTTAGAAAGCCAGTGATAAGAAACAATAAGAACCTCTGGCTCTTACTTTGATAGGCCATGATATAAGCAATGAAAAGTCATCAATGTCTTGTCGACATATTTTTCAAGGCATTAATAGTGTGTCAGTTGGCTGTCGGCCATTATAGGAATTGAACCATCAATTGAAACCTGTAAATACCCTTCCCCTACTGTTGAAACCTTTGCTTTCACAAGAGAATCATTTTCATCGCCACTTTCAGAAGTCTTCTGTGTTTTCAAAACCTTATTCTTGCCAATTTGTTTGCGTATTTTTGGTTACTTTACCGCAGAATTGTTAACACCTTTTTTCAACTTTTCTTTATTTATAAAAAATGGCTAAAACTTCTCAAACCATCCCTTAAAAAGAGAAATCTTCATCGTCACAGCCTGTAGGAAAGGTAAAAGTGATTGTGGAGCCGCGCTCTGAGGAATTACTCCCTCTGTCGTGCGTCATCGATTTCGATATCGAGAAATGCTCTTCGAAATCGGGTCGATGTGAACCAATTTCGAGGTATATTAGTTTGATCCCCAATAACTTTCTTTCCCGAGTAAAAAATGATTGCAATTGGGGTGATAAGCATGAGGTACTGCCTGATCTCGAAGAGTCGATCACGACCTATAAGGAGGGGTTCTTGAGTGTTTACACTTACCCCATCATATTGGATCCTATTGATCCGATAATAATCAATTTCTGTAAGAAGTACGAGATTACTCTCCGTCAAATACACCCTTCATTTTGGAGAATAGTGATACTTCTTCATTTTTTGTAAGTAAAGTCGATGGTCTTCCCTTCACCTTTGACCACTTAATTCGTCTTTATAGCCCCCGACTCTATTCGAGCGGATTGATAAAACTTCAGAGTTGAGCTTCTAAGGCACCCATCTCGAGCCTTGAGGAGGATAAAGATCGAGGCTGGATGAGCCGTTTTGTTCGGATCAAGACTTCGAACTTGATTCCACCCGAGAGCATGCCGTTCCCTGAGAGGTGGAACATGAAACATAAGTGTAATTAGATTTATGATCTCTGTTAATTGTTTTTCATTTCCCTAAACATGTTATTTGATACTGTCGTTTCCTGGATTCCTGAGGCAATTCCCAATCTTGAGCATTGGGTACGGAGCTTGGCATCTCAGTCCACGCACGTCAAGCGTGCATGGCACGATTTAGCGAAGGGCCAGTGGGAGGCTAGTAACCATGGTAAGTGTCTCTGATTGCCTACTTGACCATTTGCTCGAACCTTTCTCGAACTTGTGTCATTCTTCCCCTTTTTATAGGCCTCGGGAAGGACGTGATGATGAGGCCCCCACCCAGTGAAGTAGCAGACCTCCCTCTCCATCAATTCTAAAGTCATTTAAGGAAAAGAAATTGAAAGAGATATCGAGCTCCTCGAAATCAGGGGGACAGGAGCCGAAAAAGAGGAAATCCCGTACGTTAAAAAAGATTGCTCCTCTATCTATGGAGTCGGTCTTCTTGCCGAGGGACGAACCTGAAGAAGTAGAAGGCAATGATTTGATGGCTCGATCAAGAGCTGGCATAGATGTTCGAGGGACCCTAGAATTGGAGGGGGTCAAAATAGCCCCCCGTCGACTTGATGAGCTCGAGAAGGTTGATGATCCTCAGTCTTAGAGTCCGAATACGGCCGATGACATGACTGGCACTGGTGCAGAGTCCAACCTAAATGTCCTTCGAATTGAAGGTATCTCCGAAATCCCGGTCGGGGCGGTAAATGCTAAAGTTTCTTCATCTTTCACTGACTAGATGATTCGAGATGCCCAAGCAATGGAAGCTTGTCATACCGAAGGGGTTCAAGGGTCAGAGGACCCTTTCAGAAACTACTTTGTCTGAGTGGAAGATGCCTCTGGTTTTGGTGGCTTGGCAATGCCGAGAAGGAACTTGAGTGAAGCTTCTTCAAATCCTGGGTTGACTAACCAATTTTCGGCCCCCAGTATTAACCCTGGTCGAAAACGGTCGATTGTTATCTCAATCCCAGAGGATGCTAGTCTTTTCTCCTCTCGTGGGGTAAGCTAGCTATCTCCGATGCTTGGTGACCGAAGAAGACCAGGCCAAAATGGATGCAGTAGAAATACCTTACCTTTTTAACGAAGCTCAATAGGCTTTGAATCGGGTAAACCCATATTCCCATATTGTCCTTCTCGATTTGATACTTCTTTGTTATTATTTTTGCTACTTTATAGGCTTCGCTTTTGCATCATGACGCCTTCTTTCGGCTCCATGGGGAGAGATCCATTATGAGTCTGAATTTTAAAGTCTTACTGAGGAAAAGGGTGCCCTCAAACATCTCAGTGATCAGAAAGAGAGAGAAATTCAACACCTTCAGGATGAGCTAAAGAAGGCCCAAAAAGAACTCACCGATCCGGACGAGCAGGTAAGGAGAATTTTTGAAGTTAATGTTGTTGGCCTGAGAACAGTGATTGATGGTTCGAATCCGCAGGTTCAGTAGAAGATCGATATGATCAACCAGCTACATGAGAAAGTGGGAGAAATAATGGCAAAGTCCAAGCGATGCAAAATAATATGGATCAGCTTTCCTTAGAAAAAGAGACCGCTCCGGCCCAACTGTCTTCGGTCGAAGCCCAGCTACGAAGTGCAAAAGAGGAAACCTTGGTAAAAGTCGAGAAGATCAAGGAACTCCAATCTCAGTTGGGTTCGGAAGATTTAGTTAGGGTGAATATGATCGCGGAGCTCGAGGGGGACAAGTTGAAGATAAAAACAACCAAGAACGAAGTTGATGCAATGGTGGCTATTTATCGAGCTGATGCTTTAGCCGCTTAGGTTTGATCAAATGAAGTTGTCGAGGCTGCTCAGGTACGAGCACATTGGATTGCTGAGCACATTAAGCACCAGTCTCAAAGGGAGACTCTGGAGGAGATCCATGCCCATGGCTTCAAACTTTCGGTTGAAATCAAAAAATCCAAGGAACTGGAAGCTGAGGCCAAGGGTTTAGCTTACCCTATTGATGATGACTCCAAGAGCTCAAGCGGGTCCGAAAGTGGAGAGGATACCGAGGGTGAAGATGCTGATACTGGTGGGGACTAGGCCTTATAGGGTTTTATTTGTCGTGTTTTTTGTTGAAGCCTTTTCTGTAAAGAATTTCCTTTGGCCGAAGTTGCCCTTATAAATAATTATTGATGCGTATATAAAAAAAATTCTCTCATCTCATGTATGAATTTGCATTGAGCACTTTAATCTTTGAGCTCAACATAACTTCGCCCTTAGGCGTTTGTGGTCAAGATAATGTACCCTCAGTCGCAGCCCCAAAGTAAGAGTTTGCTTGAACTTGTAGTAGTGTAGCCCTTAGGCTTAATGGTCGAGTGAGAGTTGTTCGAACTCAAAATAATGTAGTCCTTAGAATTAGTGGTCGAGTGAGGATTGCTCGAATTCGGAATAATATAGCTATTAGGCTTAGTGGTCGAGTGAGGGTTGTTCGAACTCAAAATAATGTAGCCCTTAGGCTTAGTGGTCGAGTGAGGGTTGCTCGAACTCGGAATAATGTAGCCCTTAGGCTTAGTGGTCGAGTGAGAGTTGCTCGAACTTAATATATTGTAGCCTTTAGGCTTAGCCCCCGAGTGAGGATTGCTCAAAATCGAAGTAATGTAGCCCTTAGGCTTAGTAGTCGAGTGAGGATAGCTCGAACTCGGAATTATGTATCCCTTAGGCTTAATGGTTGAGTGAGGGTTGCTCGAACTCGAAATAATGTATCCCTTAAGCTTAGTGGTTGAGTGAGGGTTGCTCGAACTCAAAATAATGTAGCCCTTAGGCTTAGCCCCCGAGTGAGGATTGATCGAACTCGAAGTAATGTAGCCCTAAGGCTTAGTGGTCAAGTGAGGATTGCTCGAACTCAAAATAATGTAGCCCTTACAGCCCCCGAGTGAGGATTGCTCAAACTCGAAATAATGTAGCCCTTAGGCTTAGCCCCCGAGTGAGGATTGTTCGAACTCGAATTAATGTATCCCTTAGGCTTAGCCCCCGAGTGAGGATTGCTCGAACTCGAAATAATGTAGCCCTTAGGCTTAGCCCCAGAGTGAGGATTGTTCAAACTCGAAGTAATGTATCCCTTAGGCTTAGTGGTCGAGTGAGGATTGCTCAAACTCGGAATAATGTAGCCCTTAGGCTTAGTGAAAATTGGGTGTGACAAAATGTTTGAAAATACCATTCGTGTGAACTGATGTTATATGAGTACAACCTTTTAAAACTTGAGTAGTTTACGTGGGCACGGTTAGCTTTGACCATTTCACCCGTATAATGATTTCGTCTTGCCGAGGGACTTCTAATTTGAACACTTTTTCTTGTCATAGTTGGTATCCATATCCGAGGGGTGCCCCCGAGTATTTGAGGTTGAAGGTAGATGAAACCTCGGATACTGTTGATTTGACACTATTATTTCCTCGTTCTGAGTCATCACGATTCATTGTTTCCTCATTAAAAACCTTGCCGAAAAAACTCATTGGGTAAAAACCGGTTCAAGGGAAAAAGAGTGCAACACGTGCTTTCAGTCTTCAGGTTCCTCATTGTACTTTGTCGATTATCTACAATGGTTAGATTCCAAGATGTCAAATGTGTTTAATGGAGGTCGTACCTTAGCAATAGTATCATTTTAGGTGTGTTACATTCCAATTGCTAGGTAACTCTCAGTCGTCCATTGTCCCTAGCTTATAAGATCATTTCCTAGTGATTTTGAGAATTTGGTACAAACCTTCCCAGTTTGGGACCAACTTCCCTTCATTTGGATTTTGCGTATTTAATGTGACATTTCTTAACACCAAGTCTCCGATTTTGAAGTATCTAAGCTTGGTCCTTCGATTATAATACCTCTCGATTTTCTGCTTCTAGGCGGCCAATCGAATAAGGGCAATTTCGTTATCTTTTGTCTAGTAGTTCCAAGTTTGTAAGCATGGCTTCATTCCTAGATTCATCTATTGTGTATTGAAATCTGATACTTGGTTCACCAACTTCGACCGGTATAAGGGCTTCAGTGCCGTAGACTAGTGAGAATGGTGCGTCCCCATTACTGGATCTCGAGGTTGTTATATATGCCCAAAGGACTTTGGGTAGAATCTCCCTCCATCTTCCCTTTTCTTCAGTTAAACTTTTCTTAAGGTTTTGGATAATGGTACTGTTTGTTGATTCTGCTTGTCCATTTGCACTGGGGTGATAGGGCATTGATAAGATTTTACTAATTTTGTGATCCTCGAAAAATTTCGTGACTTTGCTACCAATGAACTGCTTCCCATTGTCACATACAATTTTAGATGGTATCTTGAATCATCACACGATGTGGTCCCAAATAAAATCGATCACTTCCTTTTCCCTAATCTTCTCGTATGCTTGAGCTTTACCTTATGCCCGTGGGAGAGGGCCGACGATGTCCATCTCCCACTTCATGAATGGCCATGGTGATATGATCGAGTGTAGTGGTTCCCCAGGCTGGTGAATCGATGGTGCGTGTTTTTGGCGCCCATCACATTTTTGTACGAACTCTTTTGCATCTTTTTCTATGTCGATCCAATAATATCCAGCTCAGATTATCTTTTGAGCTAATAGTTTGGTGCCTGAGTGATTACCGCAAGTGCCCTCATGAATTTCTATAAGAATGTAATAAATGTCTCGCGGCCCGAGACAAATAGCAAGTGGGCCGTCGAACATCCTTTTGAATAAGATCTCGTCTTCAGATAGGCTGAACTGGGCTGCTTTTGTGCATAGAGACCTCGATTCTTTTGGGTCCTTCGGTAAACTCCCTGTTTTGAAGTATTATATGTACTTGTTTCTCCAATCACAAGTTAGGCTTATGGAGTTTACTTCGATTTGGCCTCCTTCTGTCACCGAATTTCTCAATTTCATGACTACCTCTGATTTGGGTTTGTCATCTTCGGCCATCGAGCCTAAGTTTGCCAGGGCATCAGCTTTACCGTTCTGGTCTCGAGGAATGTGTTGTACATTCCATCCTTTGAATCGATGTAAAGTCATTCGTAGCTTGACGAGGTATCTTTGCATTCGTTATTCCCTGACCTCAAATGCACCATTTATTTGGTTCACTACAAGGAGAGAGTCAGATTTAGCCTCGATCACCTCTGCCCCTAAGATTATTGTGAGTTTGAGACCTGCAATTATGGCCTCAGATTTGGCCTCATTGTTAGTCAGTTTCAAAGTTCTGATCGATTGTCTAACTATGTTGCCCGAGGGTGGTTTCAGCACTATGCCAGGCCCGGATCCCTTCCCATTCGACGCATCGTCTATAAATAAGGTCCAGGTTCCCGAAGAGGCCTTCGAGCTGGCCACCATTTCTTTATTAGCTTCGGGAATCAGAGCTGGTGTAAAATCGGCTACGAAATCTGTCACACCTCCTTTTTCCCAAGGAGATAGGGAGTTTTTCCAATTTAAGTGACATAATCGAAAAGGGATTATTTATTTATTCAGAGTCGCCACTTGGGATAATTTATGGTGTCCCAAGTCACCCTTATTTTAAATCCCAAATCGAGGAAATTGACTTTTATTTATGGTTTGCGAACACAGAAGACCGGGTAAGGAATTCTGTTAACCCGGGAGAAGGTGTGAGGCACTCCAGAGTTCCGTTGTTTTAGCACGGTCGCTCAACTATTAATAATTGACCTAATTATCTGATTTATTACATGTTTTAAACCTATTGTGCATTTTAACTCTATTACCGCTTTTATTTTTATTTATAAAATTATTTATGGAACAAGACACAATTGTCGTACACTTATCGTTTTTAACACATTGTGAATCGCGTCTCATGAAATGCACCTGCAGTTTACAACATGTTTATTTTTATTACTAATGTTCAAAGTTATAGTCGGGTCACATGAAATGCAAACTCGAATTGCGGATTAGGTACCACGACCATGCCATGGGAACCGTACCCATAGCCGTGATGATTTATTTATTAATCGTGCCTAAAGCAAGCTACAATATTCATAAATGGTGATTAATTTCCCTAATATTTGACGTTCGTTTATAAAAGATCAAAAAGTTGTGGATAAGGATAGATTTTAACAGGGGAAAAACTAAAGAAATTAGTCCAACATAACTTTTTAGATGTAGAGTGGTAAACGATTTTGCAGACAACTGAAAGTGTGGACTCCCGTTACTTAGGACTTAATGGAAGTTAGCATTTTTAAGAGCTTCATTTAATAAAAAAAAACGCAGCAGCCATATTTTCAACAAAAAAAAAAAGTTAAACCAAGGCTCAACTTTCATGATTCGAATAACTCTAAGATTGTCTTATCCCATAGAAACTAGATGCAATAGGTGGATATATTCAGCACTTCGTTCACAATTAAATGACTGACATGATAGATATTTTTCACAGACAAACCAAAGACAAGTTTGGAAATTAGCAATTGAATAACAACGGTTAACAACAAAGTTCTGAACATCACAATATAAGAACCACATTACTCGATTAAATCCCTGCAATTAATTTTATATCTCAAACAGTAATACTGTCTTGAACTAATTAACTGAATAGGGCATTCAAGAATCAAGATATACTACTCAAGGGAAGAGGTTTCACTTAGTACAAATTGATACAAGAAACTCATGAAATTAGAAGCAAGGCCATGACGTCTTAACTAGTTAACGCTCATGTCGTTGTAAAATGATTTTCAACCCAGCAGCTCCTATAATAACGAAAGAGGAAATTGATTGAATCATATGGCTTCAGCGATGCTTATAGTCTGCTACTCAAGACCTTTCAACACAAACATATTTACATAAAGTTCAAACCACCATCATAGTCTCACAGAAAGGAAAAGAAAAAACAGACTTCCCCAAATCATTCAAATCCATCAATAGCTTATTTTGTCGACTCCAAATCTTAACAGAGCCAAATGAATCAAGAACAAGCAAAAAAGCAACAGAACTTAAAACTTTGGCGAAACATCACTTAATCAATATGAGAATCAATAGGTATACAACAAAATTTCATCCCTGAATCAAAAATAAGTTAGGATTTACATACCAGCAAAGAAACAGACTTAGCAAAACCAAGTAAAGGCTAAGAGCAGCCACAAACTGAAGCTCGGCTACAATGATTCACACAAAACGAGTTCGAACAAAAATTGCGACAAAACCCACAAACCAGCAGCAGGAATCGAACAGCCGGAAAAAAATCAATCTACTCTAAACTCAATCGAACCCCGTTCTTTGAACACCTGAATTAAAAGAAGAAGAAAAAGAATGAAATTCCATAATTTCATATATGTTTTTCTGAAATTCAAGCTAAACCTTGTATTTTTTTGTGGAGTAATATCAGAACTCAAAAGAAAAGGAAATAAAAAAAATCTAGAACGGGTTCATCCGAAAATTAGAAGAAAATTCTCGAACCTTCTGCCCCAAATCCAAAAAGAAAGTCCTCCAATCTCTTTGTGTAAACGATTTTTGAGACAAATGGAGGGTGTGGATCGATTGACAATCAATCCATGGCTCCCACTAATCTCAAAATCACTCAACAAGGAATCTAAACCCGTGAAACCCAAAAAGAATAATTATGTTTGTCAGAAATAGTTACGCTACGTGGCAAGAGTAGAGAGAAGGGAGTACGTGGGGCGAGTTTGGGGTGAACTCGCCTGAGTTTCAGGCGATTTTGGGTGGAGTTGGGCGTAGCAGAGACTAGGTTAGAGGGGATGGGGCGCCGTTAGAAGAAAATTAGGGTTAGGTTTTAGGGTTTGGGAATTATAATTGGTTTTTATATGAGGTAGGTAATGGGTCAGGTCTGTGCCAGGTGGGGAGCTGGATTGGCAGATTAGAGGGGTTTTTTAAGGATAATTGGGCCAATGAAAGCTGGTTTTGGCCCAATTCGGGATTTAACAAAGCATCTCTCTTCCTTTTTTTTTATCTTTTTCTTGATTTTTAACCTAATAAATTTAATTAAAAATCCTAAACTAAAATCTAATTTGTAAAAGTGTATTAATTATTTTTTTTTAAAATAAAAATAATTAATTAACTTAAATCTAATGAAAGGAATTTAATAATTTGCAACTAAAAGCTAAAAAAGTAAAAATGGCCAATATTTTTTGATTTTTTATCTAATAATATAATTAATTAAAAACTTAAACCTAAAAATGCGAATATCAACCTAAAAATGCAATACATGAAATTTGAACATTTTTAGGGTATTTTCCATAATTTTTTTAAAATATTAAATATGCACAAAAATACAACTAAATGCAAACAATTAACAAACAATTACTATAAATTCGAAAAAATTAAAAACACTTAAAAAAAAATCCATTTCTGACTTTTTGTAGGAGTATTATTACTCGGGCAAAAATCACGTGCTCACAGCTGTCTCTCTTTGCTCGAAAATACGAAGAGTTTTCGGGAAAAGATAAAGTGAGTGAATACGAGCGATTTTTGCCTGTTTGGATACTCCATGGGAAGCATTTTAAAAAGTCTGACCGAACCTTGCTTCTGAGGTTTCCTACATATCCTTGGCTATAAAGGAATCAGGTTAGTGTAGTTCTGTAGAATGATGGAAGGATGAGTTGGAGAGTCGAGTGAGGTACCGTTCGAGGCTCTGGTCCGTGATCCTGTTGTTACATCAAAATCAAAATGAAAAAACTAACTAAGCTTATCAGCTACGAGTTACAAGATTCTTATCTATAAGTCTCCTGAAGCTTAATCTTGAGTCTTGGCTGGTTCTTCATGCAGACTCCGATCTGAATCTTGATGCTCGTAAGCTCCAGGTGCTGGTTCATTCTTTTTCAGCTTCTCGGATCAAGGCAAGACTTACAAAGCTTGTGACTTCAATCATGTCTTTAGCAGTCCACATCTTTTTTCTGCTTCTACACTTTGAGTTCATTTCTTTTTCTTTTCTTCTTTTTCTTTTATTCTGGATGGAGACTTCTTCTTTTGGGTCATCTCGAAACCTGTGTTCGAGGTAAAACTTGCTCAGACACCAAAACAAACAAACAAACGAAATTTTTCTGCCCCAGTTTTCACTAGGAAAATTTCGTGAGTTATTTGTGACCAAAACTCTATACTACTTCATTATTGAAAGCAATAAAAGTCAGGATTGTGTATCCTTGGGAAAAAGAGATTAGGGAGTGGAGACCCTATATCTAAAATGAAATCAACTAGGGATTAGAGACCCTATTGTTAGAAAATCATCAACTAGGGAGTGGAGACCCTATGTTGGCATCAACTAGGGAATAGTGATCCTATATTGGCATCAGGTTATGTTGGCATCAATTATGGAGTGAAGACCCTATGTTGGCATCAACTAGGGAGTGGTGACCCTATGTTGGCATCGGGTTATGGTGGCATCAACTAGGGAGTGAAAACCCTTTGTTGGCATCAACTAGGGAGTGGTGACCCTATGTTGGAAAAGGAGACTAGGGAATTGCGTACCCTATGCTAAAACGAACCAAGAAGGATTTTTTTTTGGTGTTTGAGAAAATCATTCTTTTAAACAAATTGCTCCAACGCTTTTTTTTCAAATGCATGAACAAATGACTCTATTTTTTTTAATTTCCTAGGAGAAAATTCATCAGACTAGGTTTTTATATCTTAGGAGAAAAATTCATCAGACTAAGACTTCGATCCTAGGAGAAAGTTCATCAGACTAGGTTTGTTTTTGTTATCTTAGGAGAAATATTCATCTGACTAAGATGTTTATCCTAGGAGAAAGATTCATCAGACTAGGTTTTTCTATCCTAGGAGAAAGTTCATCAAACTAAGATTTCTATCCTAGGAGAAAGTTCATCAGACTAGGTTTTCTAATCATAGGAGAAAAAATCATCAGACTAAGACTTCGATCCTAGGAGAAAGTTTGAGAATGTTCATCAGACTAGGTCTTTTTCTTTTTTCTTTTTTTTGTTATCTTAGGGGAAAGATTCATTAGACTAAGACGTTTATCGTAGGAAAAAGATTCATCAAACTAGGTTTTCTTATCTTAGGAGAAAGATTCATCAGACTAAGACTTCTATCCTAGGAGAAAATTCATCTGACTAGGGGTTCTTATATTTTTGTTATCTTAGGAGAAAGATTCATCAGACTAAGAAGTTTATCCTAGGAGAAAGTTCATTAGACTAGGTTTTTTTGTATCTTAGGAGAAAAATTCATCACACTAAGATTTCTATCCTAGGAGAAAGTTTATCAGACTTGGTCTTCTATCTTAGAAGAAAGATTCATCAGACTAAGACTTCTATCCTCGGAGAAAATTCATCAGACTAGGGGTTTTTATCTTCGTAGAAAAAATCATCAGACTAAGACTTCGATCGTAGGAGAAAAAATGTGAAGAGCAATGGCAATATTTTTTGCACACTAGCAAGACAGATAAAGGCAAAGATTTGAGAAACTTCCCTTTATCGGCTTGTTAGCAACGGAGCGTCCACCAAACTGTATAGAGATCTAGGTTCTCTATAAGTTTCCACTGAAAATACTGAGGAACTAAACTATATAGCGATTTGGTCATATATCAGGTTGGTACAGCGCTAACTGCGGAACCAGTATGTTGATGAGACACAAGATAAGTTCCCACTGTATAGAGAACCAAATTCTCTATAAGTTTCCACTGTAAGCAACAGACTGTAAAACCAGCCAGTATAGGGAATCAGGTTCTCTAATTGTTCCCACAATAGCTCGGCAGAAAGTAAAGAACACAGAGGATTTTTACATGGAAAAATCTCAACTCAAGGGGACAAAAACCACGACCTACACTTGTAGGCTTTCAACTTCACTAACTTGTAAACCCCTATAACAAGCCACTTTGTAATGACTCTATTACAAAGAATTCAACTAACTTGTAGTACTCTTACCACAAGCCACTTTGCGACTCCCTAGTTGCAAAGACTTTAATTAACTTGTGATGCTCTCACCACAAGCCACTTTTTCACTCTCTAGTGACAAAGACTTTAATCACTCTAACTTGTAATAACACTTATTACAAGCCACTTTGTAACTCTCTAGTTACAAAGACTTTACAACTCGACTAACTCTAGCCAAGACACAAACTTAGAGGGTTTGTGATTTTGGGTTTCCTAAAAACAGCTTCTAAGAAAGCAAGATAGGAGTTACAATAAAGAACAAATAACAAAGACTCAACAAACCTAAGGACTTAAGATATCTTCGATCTTGGATCAGGTCCTTGAGGTTGAAGCAGCTTTGTTCTTGAGAGAGGTTGTTGCAAGCACTTGAGAGAGGATTTTCATTTTCTGTATTTGCAAGTGTTGAACCAGAATATTGTGCCTTGCATGAGGTTTATAGTACACAAGACATTACCTTAGTGATGTCAATTCACAATGGTGATGTCCAATCTCAATGGAAAGTGATTGTTGCACTGCCTGCTGCACTGTTGCAGGCAGTCACTTTTTGCAGTTGCTTTCCAGCTGTATAGTTGACTTATACTTCTGTCAGGGGAACACCAAGGTATCAGGTCCCTAATCTGGTTCATGTGAATCTAAAGCACACTGCCCCGATTATCTTGAGTCGATTGACTTGAATGATTGTAGCAGACATGCTTCAGATCCTTTATCTGGTTCTCTTATAAAGTAAGTTGTTTTACCTTTCTTGATTGTATTTATGCTTGTGTGACATTACTTACAATGATGTAAGCAAGGTAGGTAAAAAGCTTTCCATAGAAAGTTGACTGATGCACTGTTCCTGTACAATAGCGTGTGTCACACCTCCTTTTTCCGCCCTCGCGATGGGGTGAATGAGTTTTTCCAATTAAAGGACAATCAAAACGGAATTTTTTTATTTATTTCAGAGTCGCCACTTGGGAGATTTAGGGTGTCCCAAGTCACCAATTTAATTCCGAATTGAGGAAAAGAATGACTCTGTATTACAGTCCGTGAACCAGAAATCCGGATAAGGAATTTTGTTAACCCGGGAGAAGGTGTTAGGCATTCCCGAGTTCCGTGGTTCTAGCACGGTCGCTCAACTGTCATATTCGGCTTGTTTATCTGATTTTATACAAATATGAACTTATGTGCAGATTTTAACTCTTTACCGCTTTCATTATTATTATTATTATTTTACAGGGAATTGCAACGTTGTGAAAATGTATCTCGAACCGCGTCACAATCAATGTACCCGTGGTCGTCGACACACTTTGACTCCGTTGAGATTTGGATTTGGGTCACATAAATGTGCACCCGAGTTTAAGAAAATTAAATTATTAAAGGCGCGCCTAAAGCGACTAGCGTATCATTTACTTTGGGTAGGGCCGTGAAATTTTGCTAAACGGTCCATCCCGAAGTCTAAGCAATTTTAAAGCAAATATTTACTGAGGGCCCCGCAATTTTGTATTTTTTATTCGGCGAGGCTCATCTCATTCTTATTTTTAAAAGGAATTTGCAACGTCATGGACACGCATCTCGAACCACGTCATAATCAATGTACCCGTGATTAGAGACACATTTCGATTCTGTTGAGATTTGGATTTGGGTCACATAAATGTGCACCCGAGTTTAAGAAAGTAAGATTATTTAAGACGCGTCCTAAAGAAACTAGCGTGTTGTTATTTTGGGTAAGGTCGTGGAGTTCGCTAAGCGGCCTATCCCGAGTTCTAAGTAATTAACACATACATTTTTGTGAGGGCCCCGCAATTTGCATTTTTATTTGGCGAGGCTCGTCTCATTTTTATTTAAAAAAAACGTCCTATAGTGGCTATGTTTTCTACTAAGTTTGTCTCTAGTAATGAAAGAAGAGTAACGGTCCAATCTTTATTTTTCATGCTTACAAGTTAGTTATAGTCGGGTTCCGAATATGATTTGCCAAATTCGAAATATGACCGCGTGCATGGGCAGTCGTTTAGATATCATGGGCCCAGGCCCAGTGCACACTATATGGGCTGGACCTGGGCCATTCCTTTTCCTATAAGGGCCTGTTAGTTCATTCGACTCAGGCCCAACATTTATAAGGTTGAAATGGAAACTGTTGGTATTTTATTCTAATGGTATTGTTGCAAGTTATAGCGAGACAACTTGCTAAATGGAGTAAGATGAACTAGCAATGGACAATTTAACACTTAACATACGTTAGAAGATATGCTAATCACAAACACAGCTAAAATTCCAGATATTGTTTACTACATTCTTACTTCTTTTCTATCTACCAACATACATACATAAGGTGATACTAAGTAACCATACGCGAGGTTTAATTATACATGAGGACTGCCTTCATTATCCTAAATAGAAGATGTGAACTATTATATATACAACTTTAATGTTCAATATACAGACTGAAACAGATTCGAAAAACTCGGTAAAAAAACAGCTTCAACGCTTCATTTTTTTGTATTCATACTTCAACTTTCAGCTTACATTGACAGTTTATCAGTGGTGTACCTGGTATTTGGTAAAGCAAAAGAAGAAGAAGAATGATCGGTGCAGTAGTAGCACACACACACACACAGCAACAGCAGCAACAAGAAAAGCAGCACTCAGCAGCAAACAACCCAGCAGGCAAATTTTGTTAAACCAAAACAAACCCAGCAGGAAAACCCAATAATGGCCAGTAAGAGGAACCAGCGACAGATTTAGACCAAACAGGAGACCAGTGAACTTTCAAACCAACAGAAAACCAAGACGCTCAGCTGAAACAGTGTTCAACAAGTAAAGAAACCAGGGAAACTAAACTGAAACCCAGCAGTATCCCAGCACAGCAGACTAGTGCACGAAAGCAGTAATTTCTGATTTTTGTCAAAACACTCAAGAAAAGTAACCTCAAACTCTTTAATGTAGAAGTTTAGCTTTAACACTCGACCGCTCTCAATTTCTGATGTCCAACCCAGAAAAACTGTCCAGCCAAAGAAATAAACTCTCTCCAGGCAAAAAAAAAACCCTATTTTGTTATAAAACCAGCCTATTTATAAGCAAAGTAGGCAAGCACCAGGCTGCCTTGATCCCTGTAGCCCTTAACTCTGTCCATACCCCTTTATTTCCCATTATCAGGTGTTTCGTGCCCAAAATGGCATGGGCAGCTGACAACAACCAACTAATCCCCCATCAATTCATTTTATTATTACTCAAATGTATGGGCCTATTATAATACTCAACTAACATCTCATGCTATCAAGTTTTGTTCCCCACTATTGTATTAGTTTAATCATACTTCAGTACCCTACTGTCAGCCCAACTTAAACTAACCATTTATGATCTTTTCAAACCCCAAACTACCCCTTTTAAACCCCTGGTTATTACTGTTTTAACCTAAACTTCAACAAACTGAAATTTGAACTTATGGAAGTTCAAACTCAACAACTATCCTAAACTGAGTTCCAGCTATTGTACTGCAGCTACAAACCATTTACAGATAGTTTCAAACAATCAGCTAAACGGCAATGGTTCGATCAATCATATGAAGCTTATCAGAATCAGGACATTTGAACATTCAGTCCTATAAAACTAATCAATGACGTTTATCTAATCGACTATACTAATTATAACATAGAACAATCAGTCGATTAAACAAATAATACGAACAGGGCCCCAAATGGCTTCAGACAACTTTGCACAAAATAGAAGAACAACATGAATGGAACACTTGACGACACTGATCAAATCGAGTATGTATATCACCATACGTATTCAACCATAAACAGAAGAATCGTCGACCAAATAAAAAGGTCTTACGAAGACAGAGGAAATTGAAAGAACACATCAGAAATACCAACAAACTAATTAAACATGTTAACAAACTCAGCAACATTCGAACCAAAAACAGAAAAGAAAAAGAGAACTTACTCTGGAAGCTCAACAACAAACGACCCAAGCTTTGACTGGACTTGACCATTTGAGGTCGAACAGACTTTAATCGAGGTGTTCTCAACCGAGAACACTTAGATTAAGGTCTATTAGACCCCAACCCTCCATTTAAACTGGCCGGATTCCCAAAGTTCTTGTGTTCTAGGGTTCGAACAGTCCGATTTGGGGCTTGAGGATTTGTGGGTAGATTCGGACCAAACCAAACTTGGTTTGGTCACGAGTGAGGGCAGGGTAATGACTGGTGTGAATCTGGGGTAGGTTGGTGTAGATCGGGGTTTTGCTCGAACCTTCAAACGAAGATTCGAGACGATGGGGAATGATTCGAGGCCAGCTGCTAACAGATTTGTGTTCAGGGTGGTTGGGTGCATCAGGGGTGTTATTTTGGTGGTCACCGGCAACGTGGTTGCCGGGTTTACGGCGAGGGTGAAGGGTGGCGGCTAGGGTTTGGCAAGGGGTGTTAGGTTAGTCTCTTGAGAGAGACGATGGAAGGGGGGTGTTCGGATGGGGGCGCGGGGTGTGATGAGGGGTTTATATATGGGATGTGGCAATTAACTTGAGCCGTTAGATCAAATGATCTCAACGGCTTGGATTAATTGGTGAGGGACAGGACGGGGTCGTTTGGTTTGGAAACGGGGTCGTTTGGTTTTAATGAGGGGCTGGGTCGACCCGAGTAAGCAGGTCGGGTTATGGGCGCGATCGTGGACCATTGGATGAGTATGGATGAACGACTCAGATCAAACGCCCTATGCGGTGTCGTTTGGGGGCGTCCCTGGAAGGCCTGGTTTCGGACTGGATCATTGTATTGATTTGGGCCTGATTTCAGTTGAATTTTTGGCCCAAATCCGATATTTTCCTTCTTATAATTAAACAAAAATTCCTAAAAACCAAAATTAAACTACACAAATATTAATTAACACCTAACAACAGTTATCACACGAATTAAAACATTTAATAAAATCACCATGACAACAAAAATAGAATAAAAATGCATATTTTTGTGATTTTCGCTTTTTAAAATCAAATAATGGTTAATTAATTCCTAAATGTATCATGCATGCGACATGTATTTTTTTATTTTTTAACTATAGCAAGGCGAGCATTTACGGACAAAACAATTATCAAAATGTCACACAAATCCTCAAAATTGTACCCGAAGGTAACTTGTTTTATTTCTTTTCCGATTTCTTTTGGAGTAGTTTTTGTGAAGCAAAAATCACGTGCTCACAGCTGCCCCTCTTTGTCCAAAAGCACAAAGAGCTTTCGTGCAAAGATAAAGTGAGTAGACACGAGCGACTTTGCTCGTTGGAAGACTCTGTGTGAAGCATTTTGTTTTGAAAAGATTTAACCAAACCTTTGCTTCAAAGGTTTCCTACATATCCCTGGCTAGAAGGGAATCAGGTTAATGTAGTTCGGGAAGTGTTGGTAGCTGGGACTGCGATTTGCTGTTACTGCTGCTGCATGCTGTCACTACGGCTTACCGATCTCCTGATTAAATCGTGCTTAAAAGAAAAATCAAGAAGCTAGGCTAGATAACGGATTACAAAATCCCATCCATCTTCCATTTGTTCTGGACACCTTGCTTTCTTGTCGGCTTGCATCTATTCTGGTGTTGCTTTCTTCCGAACACTGATGGGGTGACACCAACCTTTTGCTACTCTGAATACCAATTTTCACTGTCTAGTTCGGTCCGCTGGGGATATGGCTTCCTTCATTAAGCTTTTCGGTGGTTCCTCTGGGGATACGACTCTCTTCATCAAAATTTGTTATGCCGGGGATTTTTTGTTGTAACCTTCTGCCTTCCGGTGGGTTACTGATTTCAAGACCTGAAGTATAAAACTGAAAAGCATTCCTCTAGTTATACAGGTGGGCGCCTAAATGCAAAAATATGAAATGTATTCCCTCGTTATACTGCTGGGCGACCTAGGACATGAAATGAAAACAGAAATGTATTCCCTCGTTATACTGGTGGGCGACCTAGGACATGAAATGAAAACAGAAATGTATTCCCTCGTTATACTGGTGGGCGACCTAGGACATGAAATGAAAACAGAAATGTATTCCCTCGTTATACTGGTGGGCGACCTAGGACATGAAATGGAAAACAGAAATGTATTCCCTCATTATACTGGTGGGCGACCTAGGACATGAAATGAAAAACAAAAATGTATTCCCTCGTTATACTGGTGGGCGACTTAGGACATGAAATAAAAAAGAGAAATGTATTCCCTCGTTATACTGGTGGGCGACCTAGGACATGAAATGAAAAACAGAAATGTATTCCCTCGTTATACTGGTGGGCGACCTAAGACATGAAATGAAAAACAGAAATGTATTCCCTCGTTATACTGGTGGGCGACCTAGGACATGAAATGAAAAACAGAAATGTATTCCCTCGTTATACTGGTGGGCGACCTAGGACATGAAATGAAAAACAGAAATATATTCCCTCGTTATACTGGTGGGCGCCTAGGACATGAAATGAAAAAACAGAAATGTATTCCCTCGTTATACTAGTAGGCGACCTAGGACATGAAATGAAAAAACAGAAATGTATTCCCTCGTTATACTGGTGGGCGACCTAGGATATGAAATGAAAAACAGAAATGTATTCCCTCGTTATACTGGTGGGCGCCTAGGACATGAAATGTAAAAACATAAATGTATTCCCTCTTTATACTAATGGGCGACCTAGGACATGAAATGAAAAATAGAAATGTATTCCCTTGTTATACTGGTGGGATTCTAGGACATGAAATGAAAAAACAGAAATGTATTCCCTCGTTATACTGGTGGGTGACCTAGGACATGAAATGAAAAAACAGAAATGTATTCCCTCATTATACTGGTGGGCGACCTAGGACATGAAATGTAAAGACTGAAAAGTATTCCTCTCGTTATATAGGTGGGCGCCCGTTGAACTAAGACAAAAAAATATTTGAATTTGTTTCCTCGTTCCTCCGAGAAAATTTTTGACAACGGCAGAAAATTTTCTGCCCCGGTTTTGGTGACCTTCCTTGTGGCGTGTCTTTCTGCCATCATCAACCTTTATTTTCCTGTAGCAATCAAAAGAAAATTTTGTTAGTTTTAACATGGTGAGTGACCGTGTCACTCCTGCTGGGGGTGATTTTTCCTTTCCCTTTCACTTGCTCTGTGCTCCCAAAACTGGTTGGGGATATAGTTGCTTGCTGGGGATGATATGCCTGCTGGGGATGGTATTTCGATGGGGATGACATTTCTGCTGGGGATGGTTTTCCATTTATCCCTTCCTCGCTCTTTTGTTTCAAAACATGTTGTAGGAGTCCTCTTCAACTCCAAAACTACTCCCTTAAAAGTTTATTTTCTCACAGCACTGCAGGGCATAAAATGTTATCACCTAGGGATACTGTTATTGAGGATAGGACTGTTGAGGTTATCTTGCTGCGGATCAATTCTCTCTTCCTCCTTCCTCCTTTCTGTGGTGTCTGACCACCTTGGACCTTGGTCCGTGATCTATCGAAGCTCTGCTGGGGATCTTCTTGGAACTTGGTCCATAAGTCCCTCAACTGTCGTTTTCCGCTTTTCTTCATGTCCCCCTTAACTTTCTAGGCCAGTTTGTCATTTGGTTTTGCAACAAACGCCTTTTGTCTTATTGCCTCGGCTTTGGCCTGTCCCATTCGCATTTTGCTTTGTACCATTTTGGCCCATGGTAGTAAACTCTGAAAAATCCTTCTCAAAATAAATTTCTAGAAAAAGTCTTTTAGACAAAGAAAATGAAAAGATAGAGAGAGAAAAAAAATATTTCTGAACAAATGCTGGGAGAGAAGAAAAGGAAAGAGCTTATCTGGACGGTATGACTGGTCCCAACGATCATGTCGTGCATTACGGATTAATCGACCCAGTCTATTTGTATCAATCAATATTCCTGATGGACTCACTTGCTGGGGATAAATAGGTGCCCACCTCTTCGCAAATGCGGATCCTTTTTGCCAATCTATCTTGTCGCCTTATAGTGCCCTTCGAGGGAGTTTCACTAATAAGACTCTCTTCTTTCTCTCAGCTCCCGTCGCCTTATGGTGCCTGTGAAGGTTTTCACCGATAAGACTCTCTCGTTTTATTTCTCTCATCTTTCGTCGCCTTATGGTGCTTGTTAAGGTTTTCACCGATAAGACTCTCTCATTTTATTTTTTCAGCGGGGGATTGGAGTGTTGCCGATATGACTCTCTCTTCCGGAGATTCTTTTCAGCTGTCAATTCATTTCCAGTTTATGATCCTCTTCTTTGCTGGGGACCAGTGTATTATTCTCGGCTTCCATTCGCCTGACTTGGCACCTCTCGGATATTGATCAGGAGGGCTTTTTGGACATCGATGTTGGTTTTGTGTAGGGTTAAAAGAAAAGCTATCAAAATTCAAAAATAACTTCGACGGGTGAAACACTACAACTCTTGGAATCAACCCTTTTTTGAAACTTCAAAAACATAACTCCTGCCCTAGTTTTCTTGCTTGGGGATTTTTATATTTACACTATGTGGAGATATGCACACTATGCACACTATGGTGCACTATGACCGAGCCGTGAGGAGCCTACGTATCCTCTTTGAGGAATCAGGTCAAACGTAGTTCTCACGGTTCCTCCATTTTTCTTATGACCTTTATCTTGTTTTCATTTTCTTTTTCTCTTTTTTTTCATATATTTTTTCCATTAGTGACTCCAAAAAGAGGGGTATGAAAGAATAAATAAGGCTCAAAGGGGGAAGCAAAGGTTAAAAGTGTTTGGATAGAAGAAAGAATTGCCTCCGTCATTTCATTATCCAATAAGTACCAAATACAAACAAACGAACCAATAACTATCATAATCAAAGAAATTACGCATAATATCTTTTGACTGCATCAGAATTGATAGCCATGTCGACGCATCTTCCTTCGATATCTGTTAGACATAAAGCGTCGTTGGATAACACTCTGGTCACAACATAAGGCTCTTGCCAGTTTGGGGCGAACTTGCCTTTTGCTTCGATCTGATGTGGGAGGATCTGTTTCAATACTTGCTGCCCTACTTCAAATTTTCTGGGGCGCACCTTCTTATTGTATGCCCTTGCCATTCTCTTCTGATACAACTGGCCATGACACACTGCTGCCAATCTTTTTTCGTCTATTAAGTTCAACTGCTCCAGTCGAGCTTTGACCCATTCATCATCGTCAATCCCGGCTTCAACGACAATTCGAAGGGAAGGAATTTCGACCTCTGCTGGTATTACCGCTTCATTTCCGTACACCAATAAATAAGGAGTTGCACCTACGGAAGTCCGTACTGTAGTGCGATAACCCAACAAGGCAAAGGGTAATTTCTCATGCCATTGTCTAGATCCTTCTACCATCTTCCTCAGTATCTTCTTGATGTTCTTATTGGCCGCTTAAACTGCTCCATTCGCCTTGGGACGATATGGGGTGGAATTACAGTGTGTAATCTTAAACTGTTGGCATACATCCCTCATCAAATTGCTGTTAAGATTTGCACCATTATCCGTGATGATCACTTTTGGGACCCCAAATCTGTAGATGATATGGGAGTGAACAAAATCCACCACTGCCTTCTTGGTTACCGACTTGAAAGTTTTAGCTTCAACCCATTTGGTGAAGTAGTCGATGGTCACCAGAATGAACCTATGGCCGTTGGTCGCTGCCGGCTCAATAGGCCCAATGACATCCATGCCCCATGCGACAAATGGCCGTGGCGCTGACATTGTATGCAATTCTGTCGGCGGAGAATGAATTAGATCTCCGTGTATCTGACATTGATGGCATTTCCTCATGAAATTGATACAATCATGCTCCATAGTGAGCCAGTAGTACCCTGCTCGAAGAATCTTCTTTGCCAATACATATCCGCTCATATGTGGCCCACAGACTCCAGCATGCACCTCTGCCATAACTGTCGTGGCTTGACCGGCGTCTATACATCTTAGCAATCCCAAGTCTGGGGTTCTTCTGTACAACACTCCTCCACTGAGGAAGAAACCATTTGACAAACACCGAATGGCTCTTTTTTGGTCTCCGGTGGCTTGCTCCATATATATCCCAATCTTGAGGTACTTCTTTATGTCATAAAACCATGGCTCGCCATCCACTTCCTCCTCTACCATGCTGCAATAAGCTTGCTGATCACGAACCTGAATGTGCAATGGGTCAACATGAATTTTATCGGGGTGGTGTAGCATTGATGCTAGGGTGGCCAATGCGTCGGCAACCTCATTGTAAACTCTTGGGATGTGTCTGAATTCTACTGATCGAAATCGCTTGCTCAGATCGTGCAAACATTGTTGATATGGTATGAGTTTCAAATCCCGTGTTTCCCACTCACCCTGAATCTGATGCACCAGGAGGTCCGAGTCTCCCAAGACCGAAACGTCCTGGACATCCATGTCTGCTAGTCGCAAACCCAAAATGCATGCTTCATACTCGGCCATGTTGCTGGGCTGTAACAGGATAGTGACGTCCTGTTTCCGAAATGAGTACCGCTCCTTTTCCAACCCCATTCGCGTTTGCGTTTCCATCAAAGAAAATCTTCCAACTTGGTTCCTCGGGTAATTCCAGCTCACCTATATGCATTACTTCCTCGTCCGTAAAATACGTCCTCAAAGGCTCGTATTCTTTATCAACGAGATTCTCAGCCAAGTGATCGGCCAGCGCTTGGGCTTTCATGGCCGTCCTTGTCACATAGACGATATCAAACTCTGTGAATAAAATTTGCCATTTTGCTAACCTCCTTGTAGTCATAGGTTTCTGGAAAATGTACTTTAATGGATCCAAACGGGAAATGAGATAAGTAGTATACGATGATAAATAGTGCTTCAACTTCTGAGCCACCCAAGTTAGGGCGCAACATGTCCTCTCGAGTTGAGTGTACTTGACCTCATATACTGTAAACTTCTTGATAAGATAATAAATGGCCTGCTCCTTCCTTCCTATAATGTCGTGTTGCCCCAACACGTAGCCAAACGAATTCTCCAGGACCGTCAGATAAAGAATTAATGGTCTCCCCGGCTCGGGTGGGACCAACACAGGTGGATTTGACAGATACCCTTTGATCTGGTCGAAGGCTTCTTGACACTCCGTCGTCCAGTCTACCGCAACATCTTTCTTCAGCAGTCGAAATATGGGTTCACAAGTCTCCGTGAGTTGAGCGATGAACCTGCTGATATAATTTAGTCTTCCCAATAGACTCATTACCTCCGTTTTGTCCTTTGACGGTGGCAAATCTTGGATGGATTTGATCTTGGATGGGTCCAACTCAGTACCCCGTCGACTGGCGATGAATCCTAACAGCATTCCTGATGGAACCCCGAAGGCACATTTGGCCGGGTTGAGCTTAATATCATACCTTCGAAGTCTTTGAAAGAACCTCCTTAGGTCTGCTACATGATCTTCCTGACGCCAAGACTTTATGATCACATCATCTACGTACACTTCAATTTCTTTGTGTATCATGTCATGAAACACAGTAGTCATTGCTCTCATGTACGTTGCCCCAGCATTCTTCAATCCAAATGGCATTACCCGGTAGCAGTAAGTTCCCCATGGCATAATGAAAGCCGTCTTTTCCGCATCTTCTTTGTCCATTAAGATCTGATGATATCCTGCATAGCAGTCCACAAAGGATCCGATCTCGCGCCCAGCGCAATTATCGATCAAGATATGGATGTTGGGCAATGGAAAATTATCCTTAGGACTTGCCTTGTTGAGATTGCGGTAGTCGACACATACCCTGATTTTCCCATCCTTCTTCGGCACTGGTACCACATTGGCCAACCAATCGGGATATCGAGTGACCCGAATAACTTTTGCCTGCAGCTGCTTGGTCACTTCTTCTTTGATCTTCACACTCATATCCGTCTTAAACTTCCTCAGTTTTTGCTTGACCGGAGGGTATGCCGGGTCAGTGGGCAATTTGTGAACCACTAGATCAGTGTTTAATCCCGGCATATCATCATATGACCACGCGAAAACATCTTTGAACTCAGTGAGGGCTTTGATTAATTCCTCCTTGATGTTTGGCTCAATGTGGATGCTGATTTTGGTTTTTCTGACATTATCTGCATCCCCTAGATTTACAGCTTCGGTGTCATTCAGATTAGGCTTGGGTTTCTCTTCGAACTGGCACAATTCTCGGTTGATTTCTTCGAAGGCTTCATCCTCGTCATATTCAGACTCATCATTATTACCGATCTCGTGTATAATTAAGCCGGAGTCAGATTGATTTATTAGACTATGTCGAAGATCCGTTGTGCATGCCATATCATTAGAACCAGTAAAAAGAGAACTGTTCAAAAAGAGAAAAGAACAAAACAAAATTAAAATGAGACAAGAAAAGAGAATTTTATTAAAAATGCGGGATAACAGGGTTCACACTTTACAAAATAAAATGAGATTTGGATTACACCCTGGAATAATCCGAAAAACAAGAAAGAAAAATCAAAGCCTACTACCAGGACTCCCCTCGGATAGGAAGAGGAGTAACCGTCCAATTGAAGGTATTGGGCTTAGGCCCCACAAACTGTATGCCTGCTCTGCTGGAACCCTCTCCAACTTCTATCACATGGACATCAGCAAACAGCCTTTCGAAGATCTGATTCAAATCCCCGTTCATCCCAATCAATGGTCCGAGAATTTTCGGGACAGTTGATCCCTTGGCACTCGCTCTAACAAAGGATCTGGAGAGACGCGGAATTGGTTTGGGAAGAACCCAAACTCTCTTCTTCATTTTCCGCACTCGCTTTACATCTGCCGCAGTAGGTTTGAAACCCAATCAAAGGTCTCTAAATTCTTGGGCAAGGAGAGAGGTTGAACAATCCCTTGAAGCTCAGCCCCCAGGCCTTTTCCTGGCACAAACCTATTACCCAGCATCTCTGAAACCACCATGATGGTTGCGGAAGCTACCCTGGGGTGTGGAATGCTTTCACCCTCGGTAATCTTGTTTGCTGATACTGCATCAAAAATCTGGTAAACCCAGGGACCTTTGTCACTATTGTTTTCTATGAATGGCACAATGGCGCCTCCCATGGTGCACGCAGTGTCTTCCCCGTACAGCATGACATCTTGTCTGTCCCATTCGAACTTGACCATTTGATGCAAGGTGGATGGCACCGCTTTGGCCGCGTGGATCCATGGTCGTCCCAACATAAGGTTATAAGATACCGCGGCATCCAATACCTGGAACTCCATAGTAAACTTAACCGGGTCGATGGTCAACTCGAGTACAATATCCCCCACGGTGGCCGTTCCACTTCCATCAAATCCTCGGACGCAAATGTTGTTCTTGTGGATTCTACCATGGTCAATATTCAACTGGTTCAGGGTGGATAATGGACAAATATTGGCACTTGAGCCGTTATCCACCAACGCTCGAGTAACTGCCGAATCTTCACATTTGACAGTCAAGTAGAGAGCTTTATTATGTTTCGTGCCTTCCACTGGCAGATCATCATCAGAGAACGTTACCCTGTTTACCTCAAAAATTTTGTTGGCAATCGTTTCAAGGTGGTTTACTGAAATTTCATTGGGCACATGAGCTTCATTCAGTATCTTCATCAGGGCCCGGCGATGTTCATCCGAATGGATCAGTAGTGATAGCAACGAGATTTGGGCCGATATTTTCTTCAATTGTTCGACCACGGAGTAATCCTGCACTTTCATCTTTCTTAAGAACTCCTCCGCCTCTTCTTCTGACACGGGTTTTTTTGTTACTGCTGGGTTGGACCTTCTCAACTCCACGGGAGCGAAACACCGTCCCGACCGAGTTAGTCCCTGCGCCTCACAACTATCCTCTTCCACTTGCTTTCCCTTGTACATTACCACTGCCTTTTCATACTTCCAAGGCACAGCCTTGCTATCAATCATTGGCAATTGGACTACTGGATTTATGATGGCCGGTTCCCAGCAGACTTCTTTCACAACAACTACGGATGTGGATGACGTTCCCGATACCGCCAATTTGGTTGGCTCTGGTTTCCTTGTTGCGGTGGATGGACTTTTCCCTAATATTACCACTGGCTTGACATCTTCCCCCTTCAATTGTACCCCTAATTCCCCACCGATCGATTCTTCTTTCGGAGCGGCATGGATCATCATCACCGTTAGTGAGGGTTTCCTCGGCTCTCCTCCCTTGTACACCAACTCGATCATGTGAGCTTCGTGGTGTACTAGCAATGGGTTCTGATTGATGTTGGGTGCCTCCGGTGTCTGGACCTCGATCTTGTTAGCATCAATAAGATCTTGTATTGCATTCCTTAACCTACAACATTTTTCGGTATCATGCCTAAGCATTCCTGAGCAATACTCGCAGCATATCGATCGGTCCAAATTTTGGGGTAGGGGGTTTGCCCCCCTAGGCTCGACAGGACTCACCAAACCTAGCTTCCCCAATTTGTGGAACAAGGCGGTATAGGTCTCTCCCAACTCAGTAAAAGCTCTCTGTCTCTGTAGCCTATCATTTCTAGCAGCTTGATTTCCTCGAAAACCCACCCCTGGAGGGTTCCTGTATGCCCTTGGTGGAGGGTAGGCGTTTTGGGGTGGAGGGTATGTGTTCTGGGGAGGTGCATATGTGTTTTGGGGAGCCGACGCGCGCCATTGTGGGTGAACCGGAGGCTGAGTGTATGTTTAGGCTTGGTGCACAGAGTAGTGTGGCTCTTGAGGTGGATAATAGTGTTGTGGTGGGCTGTATGGATAATTTGGATTGTGGGGTCTGGGTTGGTTGTAGTAGGGTTTGCCGGACCTGGACCAACCGCCTGTCTCAATCGTGGCGACTTCTTCTTTCTTCTTCCTCCCCAGCGCACCTCCCGTGCCGCTCTGAATAGCCTGGGTCATTGCCTTGAGCGCTGAGTAATTCAGGATTTTATCGGACCTCAGTCCCTCCTCTATCATGACCCCTATCTTTACTACTTCATTGAAGGATTTTCCAACCGTCTTCACCAAGTGACCAAAGTAAGTTGGATCCAGCGTTTGCAGGAAGTAGTCCACCATTTCTCCCTCTCTCATGGGAGGATCAACCCTGGCTGCCTGTTCTCTCCAGCGGAAACCAAACTCGCGAAATCTTTCCCTAGGCTTCTTTTCTGTCCTCAGCAATGTGAGACGGTCAGGGACTATCTTGAGATTGTATTGAAAGTGACCTGCGAAAGCTTGTGCTAGATCATCCCAAGTGTACCATCTGCTGGGATCTTGTCTGGTATACCATTCCAATGTTGATCCACTTAAGCTTTGACCGAAATAAGCTATCAGTAGCTCATCTTTGTCGCTCGCTCCTCTCATTTTGCTATAGAAGCCTCGCAAATGTGCCATAGGATCACCGTGCCCTTCGTATAAGTCGAACTTGGGCATTTTGAACCCTGTCGGGAGTTGGACGTCCGGGAAAGGGCACAAATCCTTGTAGGCCACGCTGACCTGGTTGCCCAATCCATGCATGCTCCTGAAGGATTGTTCCAGGCTTTTGAACTTCCTCATTACCTCATCCTGCTCTGGCACCTTAACCGGCTTTTCAATCTCCGCCGGGACCTCCAAGTGCGGATTATAGGTATGGGGTTCTGGTGCATTGAATGTGGGTTCAGGGGGATAGTACTGCGCATCGTGAGCCTGAAACAACGGCTCACTGGTTGATCTTTGCAGTGTGGCTGGTGTGGGTCCCATAAAAGTGGGAACATTTGGTGATGGGAAAGGTTGATGGGGTGGTGGAGCTTGGGAATCATAGGGGCTTCTCCCCTGATAATAGGGGTGATTCAGGAGGCTTGTTGAAGGGCCAGAGTGAGGGTATTCCGGCATATGCCCTAGTGGTTCAGGGCTCTTTTGTACTTTAGCCAAGGCTAACTGCATCGCATTCAACTCTAATCCCATCCTCTCTATCTTCTCCATTGCCTCTTTCAGCAACTGTCTTACTGGCCTTTCTTCCTCGGCACTATTTTTTGAAGTAGTCACGATTATTGGTACAGGTCCCTTGGATCTGGTTTGATAAGGATGTGTTGCCAGAACGCTTTAACAACTAACTGTCTGGTATTTGTGGAAAACAACAAACTTGTTAGCGTTGGAATTTAACAGATTTGGTAATAGCACGTTGGGGATGCAATGCTCCTAAGCAGTTAACCATTTCTAACATGTTTTTGCTTCAACCGCATGCGTCATCCCAGCTTGCTTTATTTGTGCCTTTAAAGTGTTTTGGGAACCCCCCTTTTCTCTCTATTATTCTTTTCTTTTTTCCTTCTCTCTTTTTTCCTTTTTCTTTCTTTCTTCTTCTTTTTCTTTTTCTTTCTTTTTAATGGCGGTCAAATCTTATGTGAATTGCCTACGTATCATGTCCCCGCATGAATCAGACTGGGCGTAGTTCTGCCACAAAGTAAAGATACAAAATTCTTTTGGAATCATTCAATTCATCACCAAAATTTTCTATTACAAACTACTTATTTTAAACAAAGAATAGCAATAGTACAGATTCCAAAATTCTTAACCTGCCTCGATGAAAAGAAAAGAAAACAACATATGGGAAGATAACGGATCCATAAAGTCAACAAACAAGACTCAAACTAGGGATACATTAAGGATTTCAACTCAGGTGCTCGCGAGGCATCGTTCGGCCTTTCCGCGGGCTTTGGTGTGAGACCCCTTTGTAAGCTTTTCAACTCATTCATGATCCGGTAAACATAGCCCATGACGGAGGTGAGTAGGGTATCCCGAGGCATTTGCTCACATGCCAAGCATCTCATGTAAATATAGTGCCCAATCTCATCAATCCTACTTCAGATGTTGTCCCTTTCCCTGAATAACTCCTCTATTTTCCAGTTTTTCAGTCCCAGTGCTTGAGCATTGTCGGCGAGTCGATCCCGGAATCTCTACATTTGTTTTTCCATTTTGGACATCACGTCATAACAGCGCCTTCTGTCAGTTTGGGCATCTCGGGCTTGTTTAAAGGTCCGCTCCTGGAGAGTGGAGTTCGTTTTTCTTAATAGTCCGACGCCTATTTCAGAATCCCTTATGACTTGTTGCATATGCTTTCTCCGGGCCATTGTTCCTTTTGCCCATCTGACCCGCATTCTTGCTATGCAAGCTTCAGATCTTTCCAAGTCCTCTTGGCTTTTGTTGACCTGACTTCTCAGCTCTGCTATCAACCTCCCGTTGTACCGATTTTTCTGTTGGTCACCGGCATTCTTTCTATCTTGGCGGATTCGGGCTCTCAGGGCCTTGTTTTCTTGGGCCAACCAGTTCTTTTCCCCTTTATCGGCAGCAACTTGCACATCGTTTTCAAATTCCAGGTCCCTAATATGTTGTTTCAGCTTGCCTATTTCTGCCCTGTAGTTTTCTTCTTTTGCAAGCCAGCCCCATTGTTCTTGCGATGACTTAACAAAATCTTGGAGGTGAGGTCTTTTGGTTGGCCATTCCGATTCGTCTTTCGCAGTGCTCTTCTTTCTATTCCAAGAGAGATAAGCTGGTGAGACTTCACCTCTGGATAGGTCACACACTCGAGTATTCGCCGGCAAATACTGGCATTCGCTCCATATATAACGAACTGTCTTTTCATGAAATTGGTTGTCATTGCTGACCTCGACTGCATAAATACTAAGATCTTCATCTGAGTGTACCACCTGACATCTTCCCAATTGTCTCATCACCCGGTAAGGTGCATAAGGCTGAATACCTCTAAGTCCCATTAAGAGGAAGTAAGGGCCAGTGGCGGGCATATACATAATTTCTTCAACAGGAAGCCAACCCAATGTCCAATCTATTTGTATTGCGGTGATGGCACGGAGACAGGATACCCAGTCTTCAAACCCTTCCGGTAATCTGAGCCATGAAACCCTTAGGTTATATCCTTCAATGCAGCCTTCGTTCGTAGATATATAGTGCATACACTGAGGATGATGACATAAGTGCTCGATCATCCACATCTGCAGTAACAAATTGCATCCTTCGAAGAAATTTGCCCCGTCTTTACAGGCTGTGAGAGCTCGGTATATCTCGGACACTATCATAGGAGCAAGCGTGCTTTTGTTGTTGGTAATCAGGACCTTGACAATTCCAACCATCTTTAAATCAATATTTCTATCTTTCCGAGGAAACACCACAATGCCCAAGAATGCTACCATGAAGGCGAACCGCCTATGTTCATCCCACTTCGTCCGATTCCCTCTGCTGCAAACACCGCTTTCCGGATCATCGAACCCTCCTATATGCCCATACTTCTTATATGTGAATTGCAGAGTAGAAAAACCCATATCCAATTCAGAGTACGGGACTCCCTTGCTTATCTTCAGTAGATCCATGAATTTGTGCAAATTTACGGCTCTCGGAGCGATCAGATATTTGTGCCTTAACCCCTCAGTAAAGTCCATGTAGCCTGCTACCTCTTCTAAGGTTGGGGTGAGTTCAAAATCCGAGAAGTGGAATACATTGTGGGTCGGGTCCCAAAATGTAACCAAAGCCTTTATGATGTCGCATCTGGGCGTGACATTCAACAAACTGGTCAGACCTCCCAGATGCAGTTTGATCTTGTCTTGCTCTGACTTTTCCAAATCCTCCCACCACAAACGCAACTCCAAAGGGATCTTGCTCCTAACTGTTACCGGCAAACTTGGACCTATGCTCATTCTGCATGTTGGTTTGGGGTGATTAGGACTCGTGGGACTCAACAGAAAAAATAAACCAAAATTGACGCACATTTAAATAAAACTCCGGTCTTGTCAATACGGCCTTTCAGCACTTCGAAGCAGATTTAAAGGTTGTGTTTTACCAACCGGACGAAACCCTTGAGAAAAATGAGCAAGAACGGCGTTCTTGCAAAAACAGCCTTCTGGCGTCTTTCTTGGGACATTCGGCCATTTTTCAAGAATGGAGTCGCCTGATTTCTTTATGACGAAAAAATTGAGGTTTTGACATTTTTTGCCTATTTTTGCAAAAGGGAAAGTTGGACCCGATGGGGGTTGCCTACGTATCTCACACCCTACGAGAATCAAACTGGCGTAGTTCGGGCAGAGACTATAAACCAAATTTTGGAAACAATACTTTTTTTTTTATTATTTTTCATGACATGACAAGCTATTTTTCCTCTTCTATTTTGAAAATAAGACAAAACAAAGACTCTTTTTTTTCGTAGCAAACAAGGACCAACCTATTTTCCAAACCAAAAATAAAAGACTCTTTTCTATTTTTTTTTCTTTTGCTTTTTTTTTTAGTAAAACAAACTATATAAAAAAGAATATTTTCTTTTTTTTTTTTTCCAAAAATTTCGGCAGAATTTTGACAGTATTTGGGCATTGGTTTTTCTAAAATAGGCAATTAACTCTCTACACTATTACTTCACTCTTTTTTTCACAATTTTCCAATATTCCAGATTTTTCGAAACCGGTCAGCATGCAAGTTTGAAGCAAATAAATGCATAAAGCAAACAGGATGTAGCAGGATGGTCTTTTCATTTCAGGTTGCTAGTCCTAGACGGACTCAACCCCTGTGTTGAGTCCCCTAAGTCAAATGCACATGATGCAAATAAGCGTTCCTACTAGGGATCCGACATGAGGCTTCGTTATACTAAGTTTTAAAACCTAGGTATTTGTTCTAGACCTAGCTTACCCGAGCGGACAACTCGAGCCGAGGATGGGAGCTGTGTACCGGTAACCAAAGGGCCATACGGTTTTGCAACTCCTCCGAATCCTCGTTCTATTTTTGGTATATGACACTAACAGAAAAAAGTCACGACCAGCGTGCACTCCTCAAGAGAGAGAAGAGAGGGGTTTCGACACAATTTATATATACATTACAAGTAATATCAAAGCGGTAAGAGCAACATTTTGCACATTTAGACTAAAACATGTAATAAAATCAGATAATAAATAAAGCCAAATAATAACAATTATGCTAAGCTCGAATTCTTAACCCTGAACTAGTGGTTCTAGGTTATATACTCCCCAGCAGAGTCGCCAGAGCTGTCACACCTCCTTTTTCCGCCCTCACGATGGGGTGAAGGAGTTTTTCCAATTATAGGACAATCGAAACGGGATTTGTTTATTTATTTCAGAGTCGCCACTTGGGAGATTTAGGGTGTCCCAAGTCACCAATTTAATCCCGAATCGAGGAAAAGAATGACTCTGTATTACAGTCCGCGAACCAGAAATCCGGATAAGGAATTCTATTAACCCGGGAGAAGGTGTTAGGCATTCCCGAGTTCAGTGGTTCTAGCACGGTCGCTCAACTGTCATATTCGGCTTGTTTATCTGATTTTATACAAATATGAACTTATGTGCAGATTTTAACTCTTTACCGCTTTCATTATTATTATTATTATTATTTTACAGGGAATTGCAACGTTGTGAAAATGTATCTCGAACCGCGTCACAATCAATGTACCCGTGGTCGTCGACACACTTTGACTCCGTTGAGATTTGGATTTGGGTCACATAAATGTGCACCCGAGTTTAAGAAAATTAAATTATTAAAGGCGCGCCTAAAGCGACTAGCGTATCATTTACTTTGGGTAGGGCCGTGAAATTTTGCTAAACGGTCCATCCCGAAGTCTAAGCAATTTTAAAGCAAATATTTACTGAGGGCCCCGCAATTTTGTATTTTTTATTCGGCTAGGCTCATCTCATTCTTATTTTTAAAAGGAATTTGCAACGTCATGGACACGCATCTCGAACCACGTCACAATCAATGTACCCGTGATTAGAGACACATTTCGATTCCGTTGAGATTTGGATTTGGGTCACATAAATGTGCACCCGAGTTTAAGAAAGTAAGATTAATTAAGATGCGTCCTAAAGAAACTAGCGTGTTGTTATTTTGGGTAAGGTCGTGGAGTTCGCTAAGCGGCCTATCCCGAGTTCTAAGTAATTAACACATACATTTTTGTGAGGGCCCCGCAATTTGCATTTTTATTTGGCGAGACTCGTCTCATTTTTATTTAAAAAAAATGTCCTATAGTGGCTATGTTTTCTACTGAGTTTGTCTCTAATAATGAAAGAAGAGTAACGGTCCAATCTTTATTTTTCATGCTTACAAGTTAGTTATAGTCGGGTTCCGAATATGATTTGCCAAATTCGAAATATGACAGCGTGCCTGGGCAGTCGTTTAGATATCATGGGCCCAGGCCCAGCGCACACTGTATGGGCTGGACCTAGGCCATTCCTTTTCCTATAAGGGCCTGTTAGTTCATTCGACTCAGGCCCAACATTTATAAGGTTGAAATGGAAACTGTTGTTATTTTATTCTAATGGTATTGTTGCAAGTTATAGCGAGACAGCCTGCTAAATGGAGTAAGATTAACTAGCAATGGACAATTTAACACTTAACATACGTTAGAAGATATGCTAATCACAAACACGGCTAAAATTCCAGATATCGTTTACTACATTCTTACTTCTTTTCTATCTACCAACATACATACATAAGGTGATACTAAGTAACCATACGCGCGGTTTAATTATACATGAGGACTGCCTTCATTATCCTAAATAGAAGATGTGAACTATTATATATACAACTTTAATGTTCAATATACAGACTGAAACAGATTCGAAAAACTCGGTAAAAAAACAGCTTCAACGCTTCATTTTTTTTTGTATTCATACTTCAACTTTCAGCTTACATTGACAGTGTATCAGTGGTGTACTTGGTATTTGGGAAAGCAAAAAAAGAAGAAGAATGATCAGTGCAGCAGTAGCACACACACACAGCAACAGCAGCAACAAGAAAAGCAGCACTCAACAGCAAACAACCCAGCAGGCAGATTTTGTTAAACCAAAACAATCCCAGCAGGAAAACCCAATAATGGCCAGTAAAAGGAACCAGCGACAGATTTAGACCAAACAGGAGACCAGTGAACTTTCAAACCAACAGAAAACCAAGACGCTCAGCTGAAACAGTGTTCAACAAGTAAAGAAACCAGGGAAACTAAACTGAAACCCAGCAGTATCCCAGCACAGCAGACTGGTGCACGAAAGCAGTAATTTCTGATTTTTGTCAAAATACTCAAGAAAAGCAACCTCAAACTCTTTAATGTAGAAGTTTAGTTTTAACACTCGACCTCTCTCAATTTCTGATATCCAACCCAGAAAAACTGTCCAGCCAAAGAAAACTGTCCAGCCAAAGAAAAAACTCTCTCCAGGCAAAAAAAAAACCCTCCTCTTTTGTTCTAAAACCAGCCTATTAATAAGCAAAGTAGGCAAGCACCATGCTGCCTTGATCCCTGCAGCCCTCAACTCTGTCCATACCCATTTATTTCCCATTATCAGGTGTTTCGTGCCCAAAATGGCATGGGCAGCTGACAACAACCAACTAATCCCCCATCAATTCATTTTATTATTACTCAAATGTTATGGGCCTATTATAATACTCAACTAACATCCCATGCTATCAAGTTTTGTTCCCCACTATTGTATTAGTTTAATCATACTTCAGTACCCTACTGTCAGCCCAACTTAAACTAACCATTTTCTGATCTTTTCAAACCCCAAACTACCCCTTTTAAACCCCTGGTTATTACTGTTTTAACCTAAACTTCAACAAACTGAAATTTGAACTTATGGAAGTTCAAACTCAACAACTATCCTAAACTGAGTTCCAGCTATTGTACTGCAGCTACAAACCATTTACAGATAGTTTCAAACAATCAGCTAAACGACAATGGTTCGATCAATCATATGAAGCTTATCAGAATCAAGACATTTGAACATTCAGTCCTATAAAACTAATCAACGACGTTTATCTAATCGACTATACTAATTATAACGTAGAACAATCAGTCAATTAAACAAATAATACGAACAGGGCCCCAAATGGCTTCAGACAACTTTGCACAAAATAGAAGAACAACATGAATGGAACACTTGACGACACTGATCAAATCGAGTATGTATATCACCATACGTATTCAACCATAAACAGAAGAATAGTCAACCAAATAAAAAGGTCTTACGAAGACGGAGGAAATTGAAAGAACACATCAGAAATACCAACAAACTAACAAAACATGTTAACAATCTCAAACAACATTCGAACCAAAAACAGAAAAGAAAAAGAGAACTTACTCTGGAAGCTCAACAACAAACGACCCAAGCTTTGACTGGACTTGACCATTTGAGGTCGAACAGACTTTAATCAAGGTGTTCTCAACCGAGAACACTTCGATTAAGGTCTATTAGACCCCAACCCTCCGTTTAAACTGGCCGGATTCCCAAAGTTCTTGTGTTCTAGGGTTCGAACAGTCCAATTTGGGGCTTGAGGATTTGTGGGTAGATTCGGACAAAACCAAACTTGGTTTGGTCACGAGTGAGGGAAGGGTCGTGACTGGTGTGAATCTAGGGTGGGTTGGTGTAGATCGGGGTTTTGCTCGAACCTTCAAACGAAGATTCGAGACGATGGGGAATGATTCGAGGCCAGCTACTAACAGATTTGTGTTCAGGGTGGTTGGGTGCATCATGGGTGTTATTTTGGTGGTCACCGGCATCGTGGTTGTCGGGTTTACGGCGAGGGTGAAGGGTGGCGGCTAGGGTTTGGCAAGGGGTGTTAGGTTAGTCTCTTGAGAGAGACGATGGAAGGGGGTGTTCGGATGGGGGGCGCGGGGTGTGATGAGGGGTTTATATATGGGACGTGGCAATTAACTTGAGCCGTTAGATCAAATGATCTCAACGGCTTGGATTAATTGGTGAGGGACAGGACGGGGTCGTTTGGTGTAGAAACGGGGTCGTTTGGTTTTAATGAGGGGCTGGGTCGACCCGGGTAAGCAGGTCGGGTTATGGGCGCGATCGTGGACCGTTGGATGAGTATGGATGAACGGCTCAGATCAAACGCCCTATGCGGCGTCGTTTGGGGGCGTCCCTGGAAGGCCTGGTTTCGGACTGGGTCATTGTATTGGTTTGGGCCTGATTTCAGTTGAATTTTTGGCCCAAATCCGATATTTTCCTTCTTATAATTAAACAAAAATTCCTAAAAACCAAAATTAAACTACATAAATATTAATTAACACCTAACAACAGTTATCACATGAATTAAAACATTTAATAAAATCACCATGACAACAAAAATAGAATAAAAATGCATATTTTTGTGATTTTCGCTTTTTAAAACCAAATAATGGTTAATTAATTCCTAAATGTATCATGCATGCGACATGTATTTTTGTATTTTTTAACTATAGCAAGGCGAGCATTTACGGACAAAACAATTATCAAAATGTCACACAAATCCTCAAAATTGTACCCGAAGGTAACTTGTTTTATTTCTTTTCCGATTTCTTTTGGAGTAGTTACCGTGAAGCAAAAATCACGTGCTCACAGCGTGTGAAGGCAGCAACTTTCATGCTGGAGAGTTGACTTCATACAGTCTCCTCGGGAACTGGTAGGGACCTGTTCCCGCAGCTGTTCCTTCCACTCTTCCTCACTTGAGTCATTGCTATCAGCTTTGAGTACCAAGTTCTTTTCTTTCTTTGGTTCTCTTCTTTCACTGTATGTCTTCCTCTTTATCTCGTAGGTCTTCAGATTTCAAACCAGCTCTTCTATGGTCAGCTCCTGCAAGTCCTTTGATTTAGTAATATCATTCACCTTTCTTTCCAAAGGGCTGGATCCCAACCTGGAATTTGTGATCTCAGGGTCTTGTAAATGTGTAACAGGTTCCTTATCTAGTTCTGAATGGTAAGTTTGTTAGATCATCAAAACATAAAGTAAAGTACTTGTGCCCAAGGTACTTGTAACCTATCACGGCTCTTCTCCTCTTTTTATTTTCTTTTCTTTTCTTCTTTTCTTTTTCATCTTTTTTTTGAATCACTTTTTCTACACCGCTTTGTTCCTGCTTCAAACAAAGAAAATTTTGTCAGTATTAAAAGTTGTTGGTCGGTTTGTGGCCTCGAGTCCTGGGCAGCTTGACTTTTGCTCAATCAGCTTGAGTCGGTTTCAAGAGACCTTTGCTTTACATCAACCTTGATTGTTTCACATCCAGTACCATTTGTATTTGTGTGTCTCAATCAGCCTTATCTCAACTGGAGATCTTTGCTTAGGTGACATTTTCTGATATCTTGAATGACTTCCTGCTTTTTGAGCAATTTGTCTGTCATAGAAAATCACCAATTATCTTTACTTGCGCCAAGTAGGCTGACATGAGTCTTTTGGGGGAGCCTTTGCATGAATCCTCAAGGTACGTTGACAGTAACAACCGAGTGTGCTGGCCAAATTTACTTTGTGCATCTGAAAAGCTGATAGCAGATTTTGAAATCTTTTCTTACTTGTTTTGACAAGGACTAACTCAGAGTGAAGGACACAATGATGCAAAGAAATAAGTATTAACAAGAAATGCCCATGTTAGAAGGATAGAAGGAAGAGTTTTTTTTTCTTTTTTTCTCTCTCTTTTTTTTTTCTTTTTATTTTGCGGTAACTAGCCTTAATGATTATGACATGCATTTTGGACTTTACGGCCCGATCTATCAAACTGATCTAAACTTTTCTTTTACTGTTCCTAAGACCTTTGAAGTCGGGCTTGTTTATGCCAATTCTTCGCATCAACTTCACGACTCACTTTCGACTAGTGGTGCCCCGAAGGATTTTCACCAACAAGCCTCTCTCATTTATTTATCCCTTCTTACCGTCACCTTACAGTGCCCATGAGGGTTTTTACTAGTAAGACTCTCTTATTTTTCTTCTCTATTTTTCTTTTTCTTTTTCTTTTGCTTTCTTGTGTGAGCAACTTGATAGTGTTCTATGCCGCGTGACAACCGTTGCTCATTGCATGCTTCTCTTGGCATTCTCAAAGGCATATCGGGAGGTCTTTAGTTGGAAGGTTTTTGGATAGAGTTGGAAAGAAGGGATCACATAAAGGCTCAAAGTAGACTCAAAATGAGGGGGTTGTAGACTTACAACTCTTGGAATCGACTCTTCCAAAAGTAAAGTAAAATCTTTGCCCCAGTATCAGATACTGGAGATTTTTGGATTTTTTTTTACTCTTATTTTGTTGGACCGAACCGTGTAAGGCTGCCTACGTATCCTTTTTAAAGAAATTAGGTCAAACGTAGTTCAAACATCTGACCTAAATTTTTTTTCATCTTTCTTTATTTTTCTTTATCTTTTCTTTTTTATTTTCAAAACAAGTTGCCCCGCTTTTATTTTATGGGGGCTTGGACCTTTGACTGTTCTTTTCTTCTTTTCTTTTTTTTCACTTGAACTTTCTAAGAGTTGCCCCAGTTTGTACTCTTGGGGTATGGACTTTTCCTTCTTTTTTTCATTTCATTTTTTTTACTTTTAACTTTGAACTTGATTCCAAAAGAGGGTGGTCAAAGAAAATAACACAGGCTCAAAAGGGGTAACAACAGGTATAAAGTGTTTGGGTGGCAGAAAAGGGGTCTCCCAGCCTCGAGAACGCCAAACATAGTATCTTTTCACGATCACATCATTGACAAATATATCTGTCTTCTTGGTGTGTCATGGTCACAAGACACTTTCCATCCCCTAATGTCAATCATTCGACCAGGCTTCAATTGGTTAAATATCCTCAAGCCCGATCTTCACAATGATTTGAAGGTGAATTTTACTCGACCTTATTTCCAAAGTACTTCAACTCTTTTTCATCCTCAAAAGTGTCTTTTTCTTAGTTGTCCAATTCAAGCTTAAATCAATTTTCTAAGATCTGGCTAAAAATTCCGCATGCATGTCATATCACTAAAACTAGCGGGAAAAGAACTGAGCATGGAATGACACAAAAGGAAAAACTCTATTTTATTGAGTAAACAACAAGACAAACAACCTAAAATCCGAGTTACAACCCTAAAATAACTCGGATAATGAAAAAAATAGCAACAAAACAGACAGACAAGACCCGCACAAACAGAATAAAGAGATAGAAGGGTTGACTCAGTAAAACAAATAACATCTGGATAACCCTGAAATAACCCAGATAATAGAATTCCTAGTGAGGAGGGAATGACTTTTCAATTGCTAGGCTTGACATTTAGCCACAAATTTGCTCATCAGAATCAGCAGAGCCTTCTCCAATTTCAAAATCATTAACTTCAACTAGTAAGTTCCCGAGAGGATTCTCATACTTCCTATCACCATGCATCATCCCCACAAAGTGTGCATCATCATGTGCAGGTAAAGGATTTTGCACGATATTCTGAGTGTCAATGTCTTGGATCACAATTAGTTTTTCTTGGATCATCTTTTCTATTTCTCTTTTCAAATCCCGACAACTTTCAACATTGTGCCCTTGGGCATTGGAATAGTATTTGCACCTTTTAGAAGGGTGAAAGCTTCTTGTATGTGGGTCCATATGATTTGGATGAATAGGTGAAATCATGTCATAATGCTTTAATTTCTCAAACAAGCTTGCATAAGACTCTCATATTGGTGTAAAATTATCTTTCAACCTCTGTTCCTCTCTATATCCCTGGCTTGAATGTGGGTTATAGGGCACTTGAAAGTTTTGTGGAGGCTGATGGAGATTTTGCGGTGCTGGTGCTCACCTTCTGGGGTGTCTTGGTGACTGGACAATATACTGAGGTGGAGCAACAGAGTATTATGAGTTCTGAGGTGGATAGTAGTGCTCAAGGGAATCATCGAAAAACAGACGAGGCTGGTCATACCTTCGAGATGTTCTCCTAGGACCTCTTCTCGACCCTGATGCCATCATGATTTCTTCATCCATCTCATTCGTGTCACTAAAATTACCAGATTCAATTTGGACAGCCTGAGTTGCAGCTTTGAGAGCTTCTTGACTTATAATTTAGTCTGTCTTAAGGTCATTCTCTGCCATTTCTCCCATTTTGATTGCTTCCGAGAAGGATTTTCCAACTGCGGACATCATGTTTTGAAAGTAATTCGGCTCTTGTGCCTGAAGGAAGACAATGATTAGTTCGTGGTCATCCATGGGTGGCTTAACTCTAGCCGCTTGCTCTCTCCATTTAATGGCATATTCCCTGAAACTTTTAGTTGGTTTCTTCTTTAGGTTAGAAAAGGAATTACGGTTTGGAGTGGTGTTGATGTTGTATTGGAACTGTTTGACAAAGGCCTGGGCCATGTCATCCCAAACATACTAGCGAGATGTGTCTTGATCCATAAACCATTCGGAGGCTACACCGTAAGGCTTTCCCCAAAATAAGCCATCAGTAATTCTTCATTTCCTTCTGTACCTCTTAGTTGATTGCAATACCTTTTCAGGTGGGCTATGAGGTCTCCATGTCCATCATACTTTTCAAATTTGGGAGTCTTGAAAACAAGTGACCAACGAATATCGGGGAACATGCATAGATCCTTGAAGGCAATACTCTTCTAACCTGCCAGCCCTTGTATATTTTTCAACTATTATTCTAAGCTTTTCAGTCTTTGGGTCATTTCTCTCTGTGCCATCTTTCAGGCAGGCTTCTCAATCTTTGCAGGAAGATCAAATAGGTACGAGTGGTACTCAGAAGAGTGGTATTGCTCTTGCTGGGTAGCAAATTGTGACTCATGAGTTTTCCTCTGCACCACCGTCGGCTATGGGATGGTGAAGACGGGCATAACAGTAGTGGTTGTCTGACTGGTTGTCAATGGCAAACTTTTAGAGAATGTAACAGAAGTTCCAAGTGTAGTCATACAGTTGGGATAAGGACTGAACCCAGGTGGATAGGATTGATCAGACAATGAGACCGAGTGGTAGTAGTCGAGATGGGTGTGAACTCTGGGAAACCATAAGAAGAAAAGGGAGGTCCATGGCCATTGGACCATGCTTGACACATTTCAATCATTTTTTGTTTCTATACTCTATTTTTCTCAACCACAGTAGACTCTTGTTGAACCCTCTGACCTTGAGTCTCATGACTGCTAACAACAACTTCGATGTCAGTTGTCATTTTTTCCTTTGGATTTTGTGTTGTTAGCTTACCACAAACCAACCACCTTAGACTTTCTTCACAATTCAAAATAAGAGACACGTTAGAATGGACTCAATCAGTCCTTATTATTATCATCATCATTTTTTAGTCATTTTTCTTTTTTTCTTTTTTTTTTAAATAGGAGAACGAACCTGATGTGGGTTGCCTACGTATCATGTGGGAACAAGAACCAGATCTTGCATAGTTCGAAAAGATTAGGAATAAAATAAATAAACTAACTCTTTTTTTTTTTGCTTTTTAAAAAATCTAAACGTAAAAGCTCCTAACAAGGAAAATATTTTTTTTTGGATTTTGGATGCTTTCTTTTTTTTTTGAAATTTTTGAAATAAAGACCTCTAAAAAGGAAAGAAAATATTTTTGGATTTTTATTTTTATTTTTATTTTTTGAGAATTTTTTAAAAGAAAGACTTCTAAAGAAGAAAGAAAATATTTTGGATTTTGGTAAGTTTTATTTTGAATTTATGAAAGAAATAATTCTAAAGAAAAAAATTGCATCTTGAATTTTCTTTTCAATTTTCGAAAGAAGAATGAAAAATATTTTTTTGGATTTTGAAAAAGAAATTAAAAGAAAATATTTTTTGTAATTTTGTTTTTTAAAAGTTGAAGTCTAAAAGAAAGACTTTCTAAAGAAGGAAATAATAGAAAAATATTTTGGATTTTTTGAAAATTGTGGGCCGGAATCGATGAGGTTTGCCTACGTATCTCACATCCGGTGAGAATCAGACCCGCATAGTTCGGCCAATTTCAACGTAACAGGAAAATATGATTTATTTTGAAACGACTTTTCTTCTTTATTTTCTTTTCAAAAATTTTGGTAGAGTTTCGGAGTATTTTGGATACTGGGATTTTCAGAAACGAGTGATTTTCTCTCTCTTACCTCAATCTTTGTTTTTCTTGATTTTTCTTCCCTATTCTAGAAGTCGGTCTACATGCAAGCCGAAGCAAATAAATATACAAGTAGCATATAAAATGCATCAGGATAGTCTTTTTATTTCGGGTACACCTGTCCTAGACGGACCCAACCCCTGTGTTGAGTCCCCAAAGTCAAATGCATATGATGCAAATAAGCGTTCCTACTAGGGATCCGGCATGAGGCTGTTATTCTAGGTTTAAAACCTGGGTGTATTGTTCTATACCTGTCTTACCCGAGCGAACAACTCGAGCTGGGGGGGGGGGCAACGTACCAGGAATATAGAAACTTCACCGGCTTTGCAACTTATCCGAACCTCGTTCTAAAATTGGGATATGACTTTAACATAAAAGAAACCACATGAAGTGCACGCTTCCAGGATGATTTAGAAGACTCAGAGAGAAGAGGGTTTTGTAACAGTTTATATACAATTCAAGCAATATCAAAGCGGTAAAAAGCGACTCTTAGCACATTAGGCTCAAACATGTAAAAATTAGATAATAAACAAAAGCCAACTATAATAGTTATTATAAGCTCGAATTCTTAACCCTGAACCAGAGATTCTGGGTTCGTTCCCCAGCAGAGTCGCCAGAGCTGTCACACCTCCTTTTTCCCGAGGGGGATAGGGAGTTTTTCTAATTTAAGTGACATAATCGAAACGGGATTATTTATTTATTCAGAGTCGCCACTTGGGATAATTTATGGTGTCCCAAGTCACCGGTTTATTTTAAATCCCAAATCGAAGAAATTGACTCTTATTTATGGTCTGCAAACACAGAAGACCGGGTAAGGAATTTTGTTAACCCGGGAGAAGGTGTGAGGCACTCCCGAGTTCCTTGGTTTTAGCACGGTCGCTCAACTATTAATAATTGGCCTAATTATCTGATTTATTAAATGTTTTAAACCTATTGTGCATTTTTAACTCCTTGGTTTTAGCACGGTCGCTCAACTTTCGTGATAATTTATTTATTAATTGCTCCTAAAGCAAGCTACGATGTTCATAAGTGGTGATTAATTTCCTAATATTTGAGGTTCGTTTATAAAAGATCAAAAAGTTGTGGATAAGGATAGATTTTAACAGGGGAAAACACTAAAGAAATTAGTCCAACATAACTTCTTAGATGTAGAGTGGTAAACGATTTTGTAGATAACTGAAAGTGTGGACTCCCATTACTTAGGACTTAATGGAAGTTAGCATTTCTAAGAGCTTCATTTAATTAAAAAAAAACTTAGCAACCATATTTTCAAAAAAAAAATTTAAACCAAGGCTCAACTTTCATGATTCGAATAACTCTAGGCTTGTCTTATCCCATAGAAACTAGATGCAATAGGCGGATATATTCAGTACTTCATTCACAATTAAATGACTGACATAATAGATATTTTCCACAGACAAGCCAAAGACAAATTTGGAAATTAGCAATTGAATAACAACGGTTAACAGCAAAGTTCTGAACATCACGATATAAGAATCACATTACTCGATTAAATCCCTGCAATTAATTTCATATCTCAAATAGTAATATTGTCTTGAACTAATTAACTGGATAGGGGATTCATGAATCAAGATATACTACTCAAGTGAAGAGGTTTCACTTAGTACAAATTGATACAAGAAAACTCATGAAATTAGAAGCAAGGCTATGACATCGTAACTAGTTAACGCTCATGTCGTTGTAAAATTATTTTCAACCCAACAGCTCCTATTATAACGAAAGAGGAAATTGATTGAATCAAATGGCTTTAGAGATGCTTAAAGTCTGCTACTCAAGACCTGTCAACACAAACATATTTACATAAAGTTCAAACCACCATCATAGACTCACGGAAAAGAAAAGAAAGAAAGAAAAACAGACTTCCTCGAGGGTCGATCTAGTTCGATCCCCAAGGTAAAACATGATGCCCAGCCCAAATTATCATTTAGAATATCATTTAATATGTTAAAACAGAGTAAACATGGCTGAGTTATGAAAAACAGTAGAGTAACGCATGACTGAGTACAAGTATAAAGTCAAAATAGTGGAAAAATATCAGTAAAAAAATCCTCTAAGGTCCAAATAGTTGGCACGAGGCCCAAATATGGCATTCAGCCCAAAACATGATGATAGCAAATCGTTTTCAATCAAATACGCGGTAAAACAGTTATTCGGGATGGACTAAGTCACAATCCCTAATGGTGCATGACCCCACGCTCGTCATTTAGCGTGTGTGTCACCTCAATATAGCACAACGATATGAAATTCGGGGCTTCATACCCTCAGGACAACATTTACAATCATTACTCAGCTCTATCCGGTCCAAATCTCTAGCTCGCGATGCCTTTGCCTCTCGAATAGGCCTTCGGATACTCCAAATCTAACCAAAATCAGTGCAAAACCATCAAGATATGCTAAGGGGAACAGTCCACTCGAAAGAAATTAAATTACAACACAAATTCCGAAATTGGCCAAACCCGACCCCCAGGCCCACGTCTCTAATTCCGATAAAAATTACATCAATTGACTCCTTATCACACCCCGAGTTCATTCATATCAAAAAAGCATCAAAATCCAACCAAAACGACCCCTCAAATCTCAAATTCTAGGTCTCTAATTACAAGCCCTAGTTCTTCAATATTAGGCTTAAATTCCATGATTAATTAGTTAGAATCCACATTAGAATCGAGTATTAAGTCCATAAATCTTACCTCCAAGTGTTCCCCCTTGAATCCTTCTTCAATCCTCTTTAAAAAACTCCAAAATCGCTCAAAAATGGTGAAAGTTAGCCCCAAAATCGCGGACAATGGCTATTTAAACATTCTGCCCAGGCATTCAAATCCTTCTTCGTGAACGCGGTCAAAGCCTCACGTTCGTGAAGTACAAACTTAAGTTGACCAAATTTTCCTCCTTTGCGAGCGCGTCTGACCTCTCGCGAACGCGATGCCTCCAGACTCCAACCTTCGCGAACGTGGCTCCCCTTCTCGCAAACGCGATGCTCAAAGGCCCAGCCTTTCGTGAACACGGGACCTCCTTCGCGAACGCAAAGGCCAAACCTTCAGTATCACCTGCTAACCCTTCGCGAACGCGAGGCTCCACTCGCGAACGCGAAGGCCAATTGTCTCCAACATACAACAACAGATTTCTGCAACTTTCCAAAACATGAAATGGTCCGATTGACCACCCGAAACTCACCCGAGGCCCCCGGGACCTCAACCAAACATGCCAACATATCCCATAACATCATTCAAACTTTTTTTCAATCTTCGGAACGCTCAAAACACCAAATTCGCTTCGGATTCAAGACTAATAATTCCAAAATCTTCTAAATTCCGCTTTCGATCAAAAAGTCTATCAAACCGCATCCGAATAACCTAAAATTTTGCACACACATCCCAAAAAACACAACGGACCTACTGCAACTTTCGGAATTCCATTCCGACCTCGATATCAAAATCTCACCTATCAACCGGAAAATACCAAAATTCTAATTTCGCCAATTCAAGCTCAAATCCACTCCGGACCTCCAAAACACATTCTGATCACCCTCCTAAGTCCTAGATCACCTTCCAAAGCTATCTGAACCATCAGAACACATATCTGAGCCCTTTAACACATAAGTTAATATCCGGGTGACTTTTCCAACTTTAGCTTACTCAAAAGAGACTAAGTGTCTCAAACCTTACCAAAACCTCTCCGAACTCGAACCAACCAACCCGGTCACACATAGAACTGACAAACAAAGAAATAAGAAGCAGAAATGGGTAAAACGGAGCGGTAACTCATGAAACGACCGGCTGGGTTGTTGTACTTAAAGCTTTACCTATTACTATAAGAGTATCCATGGGTTTGAAATTATTCATTCGGAAGCTTTCCAAAAAATAATTCTATAAGTTTCTTGAGATAGACTCAATAATTTTTTGAAACAGTTATACATATATGCACATGTACAATTAAAATTGAAATTAAATTTTTGTGTTTTTATTGCTTTTTTCATACAATTTATGTATCAAGTCAATTTTCTTGTTAATTTCTCTATCGAATTACAAACTTGCAGCATATGTTTTAAATTTTATTTTTGTTTTTTGCTATTTGGAAGAATATTTGGCAGTTTCAAGTTTCATTGTGGTTGATTAACATTTTTTTATCAAACTCTTAAGAATCAAAGTAAGTGAAGAGCGTGAAAAGGGCCGATTGTATAAAGAGGAACAATAACAGTAGTTGATTGTGCAAAATACGGTATTTTTTTCGGACCATAGCCTATTATCTTCGGGTTATAAATTTGCAAAGTTATAACAAGGTCACTTGGTTGTAAAGCATGTTTGTGAGTTATATTTATGTGGGAATTTGATGTGTAAATAGCACCAGCTAGCTAGTTTTCGGACTGGTCATTCAAAAATAGCAAGCGTTTGCAAAGTCAATGAAAAATAACCACTATTTTGTTGCAACACGAAAAGTTCCAGCATAATATACTGGAGATTGGTGCACATGTGTATGAACTTCCAGCATATTATGCTGGAACTCCAACACACGGAAAGTTCCAGTATATTATGTTGGACTGGTATATTATACTGGAATATTTTTCCGAATTTTGAACAGTAGTTTTGTTCAGATTTATCTTTACATGAAAAATGGCTAAATTTCGATCACTTTTGAAACTCTGGCCATTTTTGAATGACCACTTGAAAATCTGGTTATTTTTGAATTTTTTCCGAATTTGATCCCTCAACTTTAGCTCAAAAATCAAACTCCTCTTCCAACATTAAACAATAGATATTTTGCTCCTCAAAACTTAATTGCTTTTTTAAAATACCTATTTTACCCACAAGCTGTCAGTTGTTGTCTAATTTTTGTACGTTTTTAATATCAATTTTTTTTCTTAATTTAATATGGATTTACCTATAAAAAAAATTCTTAAAGTTAAATACTGAAAAATAGTTATCAATCATACATAATTTATTGAAATTGAATAATGGAAGAAATGATCGCAATAAAAATATTCGAGTAAAAGATCTTATTCATATCAATCAAAACTCAAAAAATTCTTTACGCAAATTGAGAATGAAAACCAGTGAGAACTTTATAAAGATATTCTTAGTGCGATAATATAAAAATAATAATTAAAAATAGAGATAAATTTTATAGTAATAAAATTGCTGAAGATTATATATTTATACCTTAAATGTTTGTTAAATTATAATTTAAAAAATATTTCGTTAATGACAACAAAAATGCAAACATATATATGCATAATAACGAATAAAACAGAAAGTGAAACTTAAATATATACTTAATGGATAATATTAAAATAATAACAATAAAAAGCAACGAAAAATTCGTTACAAAATTCATAAAAGTACTATTCCAGTTAAATTTTAATGAACTTTAATTATATAATTTATATATAGATATATTAATTGGTAAAATATTTAGGTAAAGATAAAATATATCTTTTACAATTATAAGAAAATTATATGCATAGAGGAGGAATCGAAAATGTCAACGCCAAAATAGACAATGCATATGATAGGAGGAGCATAAATGTTAGAAGAAGAGCATAATGTCTGTTGTTTAATGTTAGAAGAGGAATTTGATTTTTAAGGCAAAGTTGGAGGATCAAAATAATTTTCACCCTATTTATGGGTAATTCTCTCAATTTAATTAACCCTCCGAGGCTTGAATTTGAAGAATTTGGAGTCTTAAGTTTCAAAATTGAAGGGTTACTTAAACTTGTGTTTTCTACCACTCATGCGTGTTAGGACCGAAAAAGTGAGGTGTCATGCGGAAGCTAGCAAAGCAAACCTTCAACAACGATAAATCATACGACAGAGAAATCTATCAAAAGAGACACAAACTATAACGTGGTTCAGTCAACTGACCTAAGTCCACAGATGGAGATGAGCAATCCACTATAATAAAAGAGAGTACAAAATATCGAGAGAACAATCTCACGAAGAGGTAAACACAAGTGACATTCTAACACTTGTCCCGTAAAGTTCTCCCCTAAACACAACTCTCGAGCCCCCTATGGCTACATTGTGGATGCTGCTGAAGGAGAAGGAAGGATCCTTAATTTATAGAAGTCCAAACCTTTTCCTACAAGAAAAAAGCCTAACCAAATATGAGAGATTTGTAATTTCCTTCTACAAAAAGGAAACCCAATTAAGGTAATTATATTGCTCTTTCCTTCAACAAATAGGAACACCAAATATGGTAAGAAAATTATGGCAAACACCTAATAATTCTCCCCCTTGGCCGGAATTTTCTGACGAAATAAACTTGATTCACCTTCTTCACATAGCCTTCAACATGTCGCATCTCCAAATCTCCACCACAAAGTTTGTCTAAATGTGTGTAGCACACCCGTCAAATTTTTCAGACAAAAAATCACGATTATCGTCAAATATGTTGCGGCTGGAACTGAACCCGCCAAGATGAACCTGTCTTGAGCCTCGCTCTGATACCACTTGTTAGGACCGAAAAAGTGAGGTGTCATGCGGAAGCTAGCAAAACAAACCTGCAACAACGATAAATCATACAACAAAGAGAAATCTACCAAAAAAGAGACACAAACTATAACGTGGTTCGGTCAACTGACCTAAGTCCATAAATGGAGATGATCAATCCACTATAATAAAATAGAGTACAGAATATCGAGAGAACAACCTCACGAAGAGGCAAACACAAGTGACACTCTAACACTTGTCCTGCAAAGTTCTCCTCTAAACACGACTCTCGAGCCCCCTATGGCTACATTGTAGATGTTGCTGAATGAGAAGGAAGGATCCTCAATTTATAGAAGTCCAAACCTTTTCCTACAAGAAAAAGGCTAGCCAAATATGGGAGATTTGTAATTTCCTTCTACAAAAAGGAAAACCCAATTAAAGTAATTATATTGTTCTTTCCTTCAACAAATAGGAAAACCAAATATGGTAAGAAAATTATGGCAAATACCCAATTATGTGGATGACATGCTTATTGTTAGCAAGAATAAATCCAGAATTGCAGTCCTTAATAAGCAGTTGAGCAAATCGTTTGCGATGAAGGACTTGGGGCTAGCAAAGAAAATCTTGGGCATTCAAATCCACCGACACAGAGATAGAAAAGAGTTATTTCTGTCCCAAAAGCAATATATTGAGAAGGTACTCAAGAGGTTCAATATGACAGATGCAAAAGTGGTTAGTACTCCTCTTGCTAAACACTTCAAATTGAGTATTAGTCAGAGTCCATCTACTGATGAAGAGAAAAAGGAGATATCTCGTATTCCTTACTCTTCTGCCGTTGGTAGCTTGATCAGTATGCTATGGTTTGCACTAGACCAGATATTGCACATGTCGTTGGTACTGTTAGTAGATTCCTTTCTAATCCTGGAAAAGAACATTGGGATGCAGTAAAATGGATATTAAGGTATTTGAAAGATACTGCAGATTTGAAGCTGTGATTTGGCAATGGCAAGCCTGAATTTGTTTGTTACACAGACTTTGATTTAGAAGGCAATCTTAATAATTCAAGATCCACTTCCGGTTATTTGATCACTTTTGCAGGGGGAGCTATTTCTTGGCAATCTAGACTACAGAAGTGCATAGCTCTATCCACCACAGAAGCCGAATATATTGTTGTCACAGAAGGTGCCAAAGAACTATTATGGATAAAGGAGTTTATTAAAGATCTTGGCTTTGAGCAGCCAAGGTACATCTTATTTTGTGATAATCAGAGTGCTATCTGTCTCACCAAGCACTCCACTTTTCATTCTAAGACCAAACATATAAATAGAAAGTATCATTGGATAAGAATGGTCATGGAAGAGAAATTATTTGAGGTTGAGAAGATACACACTGATGGAAATCCTTCGGATATGCTGACAAAGGCGGTGGTTACAGATAAACATGAATTTTGCAGAAAATTGGCAGGCATGAAGCCTGTCAATAGTTCCTCTACTTAAAGACACATTTGGCCCCTTGGCTGGAGGGGGAGTTTGTTGGGTTCATGCCCATGTTGTCCAGCCAAAGGCCCAATGGCCTAATCCTATTCTCTTTTGGTTTCCATTCCTATTTGGAATTGGATTCGGTTTATTCCTATTTTGAGTGGGTTTTGGCTTTAAGAGAAAGCACCACTCATGATCTATAAATAGGACAACCTTGGAGAATTATTCTATGCTCATTGATACAAGTCTTTGAAAGACTTAAGCACATAAGAGTGGTTTTTTAGAGAGCTTTCGTCAAGAGAGAAGAGAGAAGAAAAATATTTGTTTTGCTTCAGATTTTGTTCCGACCAGCCAACATTCAAATCACTTTTTCCGATTCGTTAACTGTTGGATCGGGCTGAAATTTTGACTGAGTGTTCGTAACATCTTGGTCTTGGATTTGAACGGTGGAGATCGGATTTGGAGGCTCGTAAAATCTCATTTCGAGCATCGAACAACAGCTTCATGTTTGTGGATTCTCCTCTTTCTTCAATTGATTAGTTGTTGCTCTTGTTACTATTGTTGCTCCTGTTTGGCAATATCCAATTTAGAAAACTTTTGTAACCCTCTTATTGTTATAGTGGAGCTTTTTCGATCTTTGTGATCCCGTGATTTTTACCTTCGATTTGAAGGGTTTTCCATGTTAAAAGTTGGTGCTCCTTATCTTCTTTATTTTCGGGTTTGCCTCTTCCTCGTCATTAACACTGCGCACAAATTGTCTTGTATTTCTTTCTTGTGTTTTAGATTTATGTATTCACACCAGATCATAAGTAGAGAAAGTAACTTCAAATTTTGTTATGGTTCCTATTCATAAATTATAGTACTTATATATGTGTGTATAGATAAAGTTTCATTTGCTGAGTTGAAAAATAAGGACAGATATGATAACAAAAAGAATAACTACAAGAGAAATTTTTTGTTGTCTTAACTTCCAACAGGACAAAGTTAAAGTCAAGTCAATAGTATATTTATTTTACTATCTTTATACACTTTGTGATTCTATTAATCAAATCATCTTAATTCACGTATCTATAAACCACGTATTCAGAAAGGTAAACAATAGTTTCAACAAATTCCTTGCAAATTGAAGCACGACATGCTAATATCATTACAGAAAAATACAACTTAACTTTCTGAACTGAAATTCATTTCACAAATATCACACACAAACTATGAACACAGAGCAACTATCCAATGAAGTATCAACACACAATGCAAAACTACCTAAAATCCTAAGTAGAAACTATCAACACAAACCAACTATCCAATGAACTATCCCAGGTACAATTTATAACAAAATCAAACGACGTGGTAAGATACTTGCAAATGTTCATATCATACTGAAGAGGAACCTGTTTTTGATACGTGAGATAAAGCGTCCTCAAACTGATGGTCGTCGGACTTCCCTGCACTCAAGCATGGTGGAATGAAAGATCTGAACACAATATCCATGTTCGGGATTTCTTTTAGTTCGTGAGAGACGACTTCGAGGGCTGGAGATTCAAAGAACCGACGGAACTTCTTCTGACAAATGAACGCGAAGATAAGGGAGAATATTGGAAGTGGGAAAAGAACTGGAGTAGGCGCGAACGTTTTAATTCCAAAGTAACCACACATGGTAACTTGATACAAAATCAAGGTAGCTAACATGCGCGTGTGAATATGCGGCCACATTCTTCCGTAGCTCTCGAATGAAGGAACGTACACTTTCAGTGCCTGTTTGAAATAAAAAATCAAGAAAGAATGAATGAGATTTAAGACACCAGCATGTACTCTTTGTTATTTTGGTTTAACGACTTGTACATCTACATACATCACAAGTACATGTGAAACTAATATATCTATATATCCATTTTGGATATAGATGATTCATAAAATCGACCACCTAATTTGGAATTAAAGCTTAGTTGATTGGTATATAAACACTAAGACACCAAAACAACTACTCTGTCCGTTTCATTTTATATCAAGGTATGTATTTGATTCAGTAACGAGTTTAAGAAAGAAAGACTTTTAACACATAACAAAAGTATCCTTAAAACGTGTAGTCTTAAACATGCAACAACAACTCAGGGTTAAATTGGAAGTTTGACGCAAAAAGAGTCTCCAAAATATGGAAACGTATTATTCTATCTGGAATAAACTAAAATAGAAAGTGAGATATAAAATGAAACATAGGCAGTATTATTCACCTGATTCCGTAGAAGAAGCCAGCCCAGACCGAAGTAAACGACTCCAAACGGTAAAATAATTGGAGCTATGACGGAATAGCATAGGACAATCGTCATAATCAGCATATCACTGGGAAATCGAGTTGCATAGCCTAGATCACCAGGGGCCCAAGCCTCTTTTATCTCAGCTTCAGTTTTGCACAGATACTTCTTCTTGAGATGGAATATGATTAGAGGAACTATCCTGGACAGCTCCAGTCCATAGCCGACAAAGAACCTGCGATCAACAAATTATTAGCAAAATCATTTGACTAGTTATATCAAGTGGAGAAGCAGAAGGGAAACTACCAGCAAAAAAAAAAAAAAGATTCAGGACCATAAAAACACCTTGAATTGTGCGAAGAGAATAAACTTCAATGAACCATTATTGAGATTAAAGGAGAATTAATATTCTCTTCACTAGCTATACCATTCTGAACCGAGCTTTAAGACCACAGAAGCACACACTTAATAAAAATAATGACTCAACGTCAACAAAGAAAATAGTATAAAGAGAATGGTTTTTATCAAAGATCAGAATGGCCACAACTCAAGACAACATACATACCGTTAGAAGAAAAAAAAAGATAAAATTTGTAGCTGCGAAAATAAAAGCGAAAGCAAGCTCAAGACTTACTTCAAAGCCACAAAGGTCAAGAAGAAAGTTGCATTCTGTGGAAGGCTTTCTGCCAATACACGAAAAATAGAGTTGGGATCTTTCTCAATGCTCTTGAAGGCACCGAGTAGAGTTCCAGCGAGAGTAACACCAATAAATACATTCAGCACTGAGAAATAAAAATATTTCCCTGAAGCAGCTCTTGTAACATGGCTTTCTGAAGGGATGCCCTCTGCTTTGGATAGAAACATAAGAAACTTTGGCAACAAAGCCAAAAATATGATGAGCGCAAGCTGAGGCAAATAAGCTTCTAGCACAGTCTTGATTGCCTTCTGACTCACAACAGGTTTCAAAAACGGGAGAAGCTTCACCAGATTGTCTAGAGTTGTTAATGCCGAGATGAACCCAATCGGAATCATATAAAAGAATATGGTCAAAAACACAACAACATACACAACATACTGCCGAATTATTCTCACATAAAACGTTTTCGAAAGATTAGTCCAAATCAACTGACGTGGTTCTGGAGCATCTATAACAGTCCACCTGTCAACTATAGGGGCATGTAAATTCTGTAATGCAGAAGCTGCAGCGACTCTGCTGTTGAAAAAGACCAGCGCAGAAGATTGCTGTTTCTCTTTGAGAGTCACCTTCTGTTCAACTTCTAACTGTTGGATCAATTCCTTAATCTTATCATTGTAGAATTCAATTGAATCTACCTTTTCACCAACAATACCAAGGAAACCAGTTTTATGCAAGGGTTTTAGTGCATCAGGATTTGTTTTCTTCGACTCCGCATAGATGGCTTCAGCACGTTCAAGCTTCTTTTTGTACCCTTCCAACTCTTCATAAATTTTGTTCACCTCCTTATTGTCCGTCACCACCATTGACCGATAAAATGTATCGGGGTAGATTGCTCTAAAGAATGAATCTATCTGCTCTTTTTTACTTTGACCGACAGAGGTGGGAGGAATATCCCTGACAAGAATAGCAAATTGATCGGCTCTGATTTCTGGAGACATAAGAGCTTTAGCTCTCAATTCTGTAACATGCTTGTATGCTCTCCATAAAAGGAAGTAAGTAACAACAGAAACCCAATATGTTGCAACTATAAATGCCCACAACCGCGGTCCTGAATTCTGCAACACCAATGGGGAAAAAAAAGGAAATACAAGAATTCATTGAGCGACAATAAAAACGAAGAAGACTAAAATAACAGTGGATGCACAGCTTACTGCTGCATTATCAAATTAGGCAAAGTTAAAATCATGACACAGTGGTTTAAATATATTTTTTTTTTTGGTAATACAGTGGTTTAAATATTATTTTTTTTGGTAATACAGTGGTTTAAATATATTTATGGATAAGGTTAAGGAAAGGTCAAAAGAACTTACGCCAACGTGCCCCATAGATAACCTATCAAGTTCATTGAAAGTCCCCTTGCTGGTGGTATTGGCTGCCTTTATACTATGATCAGTTGAAGCAACTGGTAGAAGTACAGGCAGCAGTACAACGCCGGAGAAGACAAATATTCCCAAGGCTGAAAAAATAAATGGGGTTATACGATAATTTACACTCTCAAAGCTCACATTTGAGCTTTCAACAACTTGACTACACTAATGACTTCTGAAAATGGACTGCCTGTTCATTCACTTCGGAGTTCAAATTAAGGGAAGCAAACAAAATTTGAACATATTGAGAATATATAGCACGGATCCAACTTGACTCCAGATTACGAGTCCACATTTCATTAAGTTCAGGGGCAGAGCCAGTGTTCTGGCTACGGGTTAGGCGAACCTAGTAGCTTTGGTTCAAAACTTGTATTTGTCTTGAAAAATTTGTTGATTACGTACAAATTATTAATTTAGAACTTAGTAACTTAAAAGACTTAGAATTCCAAACCCACAAGCTTGAAATCCTAGCTCCGGCTCTGATTAAGTTAATGGTTATAGCTGCTTGTACAACAATAACAACAAACGCCACAATTCTAAGATAGATTTTTTTTTTTTTTTTTTTGAGAACTGGGAATATGTTACAATGTATACAAATAATATCAACCCCTACAATTACAACAACATTTAGGTAGACTAACACAATTCTAAACTAGTTGGGATCCGTTATTTGAAATCCTCCATATCCAAAAAAAGAATTTTAACTTACTTAAAATTTGAAACAAAACCAAATGCAAACAGTTCAAATTTTCTTGTTTGTCACCCCAACTATCTCTACTCTCGCAAAAGGAAAGGAAATACTTGGTAGCTATAGAAAGGACTAAGGGGTTAGTGAACTAATATATCATTGAACAAACCAACAATGGATTTGAATAATACACTTTTTGGAACCAATAAGTATTTTCCACAACAGAAAACATGCGAGTGGATACTAGATAACAACAATAAATTAAAAAATTGGAATTATTTCTTAAAAAGAAGAAAATAAAACAGGGGATAGTAACAAATCGAAAATGCATCAATATTATTAGAACAACTAAAGGTAATTTACTTAGTTAAATTTATCCACTTTCTTTCTAGACTTCAACTTACCTACACTATTAAGTCATCTAAAAGATACGAGGAATAATTGTCCGCCTATAGTAAGTGAAACTAGTTACCAATAAAATAAGGCCGACAACTTACTATATATCAAAATTCATTGCAGTTTAACTGTGTGTATATAAGTTAAATCCTTCTCCACAGACTCTTTTTTTGTACTTACTACCAAAAAGTAAAGTAGATCCTAGAAAAGTGGTTGAATTGGTTTACTTTGAGTGCAAACCACTTAAATTCCTCATTATATTTCCTACCAAACTCTCTACCCCACAAAAATAACCAAATTCTAAAAGTACCAAGCTAAAAATTTACCAAAATAAGGCTGGAAAAATGTAAAAATGCATAAACATCCACATTAAATAAGCTCAAAATTATGCTTAAGTTCTATGCAGAGACGAGGTAAGAAACATTAATAGCAGGTAACAATATATAATAAGCATTACCCGGTAACCTAAACAAAATGATAAATAGCCTACTATAACAGGTCAAATCATACTGATGGTGTAAAAATTATTTACTTTAGTACATAAAACTTAAATCCCTCAAAATTCAGCATAAAACAGAATTTAAAAAGAAAGGAAATTTAATCATTTACCAGTGCCAAGGAAAACAAAGTAGACAGCAGTATCAACTCCAGACATGTTGATGATATCTGTTTCAGATGAGGACATAGCTTCTCGGATCCAAGAAAACGGGTTCCGGGTCATGTACCCGCCTTCAACCGGGTTCATACCTTTGAGGATCCGATTTGGATAGTATACCTCAACATTCCCTGGTTTTCTTGAGAGCCATGTGAATAACAGCATCAAAACCACAAATATTACAAAGGAAGTTCCTAAAGACGTCAAGAATGATGAAAAATTCATCTGGGGTCTTCTAAAAATTCAATCTTTTCACTGTTTTGGCTGAAAAAATGCAATCTTTTCTCTGTTTTGGCTCTAAAAATGCAACCTTTACTCTGTTTTGGCTCTCAAAATGCAATCTTTTGTGTGTTTTTGCTTCGGGGGTCTGCTCAAAATACAATCTTTTGTGTTTTTGGTTTATATTTATGCTTCATTGTATGGTTTTTGGTTTTAAGAAGATGAAGAGGGTTATTTGTTAAAGAGCATTGAAAGATGGGAAAATAAAGTAACCGTTAGAAGGGAAAATGGAGTGGTTTTGAAACTTTGATTTTTGCTTTTTTTTATTTTATGTAGATAAGAGAGAAAAGAAGAAGAAAATATCTAGGTAGTTCATGATTGGAACTTGTGGAATGTGGGGTTTTATATTGTTAAAGATGTTTCAGTGTGTGAGATTACGTGGGAATAATGTGTGTGTTATGTGTTGATTTTCTTTATCCAACTCTCTCTGTCGACTTCTTTTAATGCAGAAAGAGGAAAGAGGTGAAGGGAAGTTGAAGAAAATTGAAAAGGAAAGAGAGAGGTGAGAGAGAAGCAAAGTGGATATAGGTGGCAGATTTTTGGACAGAGTAAAAGGAAGTCTGGAAAGGAAATTGTTGTTTTTACCTATCTGAAATGACTAAATTACCCCTAGCTGTAAATTGTGATTGCTTAGGTTTTTTTCCCCCTCTAAAGTAGACATTTTCAGCATTTTAAGCTACCTATGGAATATGAATTCATCAGGTAAAACATTTTCCATCAACTCAAAATGCATCCCTAGTCCTATATATGATTAATTTTTCGCGACTACATCAACATCACTAAACCTTATTTCCAAGCGAAGGAAAAAAAAGAAATATTATGTGTCCACATAGAATTTGAGGAAAGATCGCACTTTAAGGAGATGTCATGTGGTATCTGATTTCACGGCTCTGACGCAAAAGATAATTTTTTTTCTTTTTGTTAACTGAATATTGAAACTTTAAAAAAAGGAAAAAAACAGCCAAATGATTCTAAATATGATAAATTAGTTGGTGGGGAAGGGGAGGAAAATGATTGTAGTAATAGTTTAATGTTTTATTTTAGTAATTACTAGTGTATAGCTTCTGTCTTTTTCTTCAAGATCTTTCGCTTTTGTTAGCATAAGAGTGGATTATAAAGTTCCACGTATACCTCCATTATTTAAATTGTTGATGTGATTAAAGGTGTGTGAAAAAACAGAAATGTTCATTAAAACAATTAAATGGATTCAAAATTTGACTATATTATTTTATTTTTGGATTCTCATTAGATTTTAGAGCAATTAACCTTTTAGAAAATGAAAAGGTCGTAAGGCGTCCCATGTTTTCACGTAACAAGGATCTGAATTGGAATAATTTAAATTTTAATAAGCCATTAAATGTATTTGGTTTTTCATCTTCAATTTCAGAAACAGATTTATTTAATTTTTTTTATAGAGGATTTAATTATAAGACATAAATCATTTAAACTTTCATGCAACATATTCGTATATTTTCACTTAATGCGGATCTGAATTTGAATAACTAAATTGTCAATAAATCAGTAAATATGTTTACTTTTTTCAGTTTCAACCAGTTATTATCAGTTCAGAATAGAACATGTTTATTTAGTTTTATAAAATAGGATTTCGTTAAGATGTAATTCACGTAAAATTTCATGCAACACACTTTGTCCATTATCACCGCGTAACTAACCATTACTACTTAGCATCGCCGCTATCTTTTACTATAATGTATTTCATCAAACATATAATTTTTATAATCATGTAAATTAAGTTTGTTTAATATTTCATAAATATAATATCTCATTATTTTTGTTTTAAATTCCACATTTTATTAAATATTGAATAAAAACATATTATTATTTTTTGGTGTATTGAATAAAAATATATTATAAACAATTATTATTCTGGTCCAGAAAGAGCTCTCCGGATACTACTCCTCCTTTGTTTTCTCTGTCGTGACTGACGACAAAAATCTGAGTTTGGAAGATAGTGAAAGTGTTAACGTTAGAAACAGTGACTCAGCCAGCTGATGCTAATCTTCAATTATCTACATGACACGTGGACAGTTACACTCCCTTGCCGACAGGTCTTCGCTGGCTACTTAATGGGTTATTACAAGTGGATAACTGTGGGGCCCTCACTGGCTTTTCTAACAACTAATTTATTTTTTTGTTTTCCATTAGAAATTTAATATTCGAGATAGATTCTGATTAATTCGAATTAGTGTCACAAAATTTATTTAAATGAGAAGTGTTAAATTTTTCTTTCCTAAATTTTAATTAAGGGTAAAGCAATCCTTAATAGGCAAATATAAAGGTAAAGTTAAATTTTCGATTATATTTTCAGTTAAACTCAGCAATATTAGTTCAAATTTTATATTTATCTTTAAAAAAATTATTTTTAATTTTTTTTCCTTGTGTTTGTTATTCGTTTAGTGTCCAGTTAATTCGTCACGTCTGTATAAAGTACTAAAGAAGAAAATATTTTCCGTCAGAATCTTTTTATTTTTACGATTCAAATTGGAAGCCTTTAATTGAGAAGAAAGGAATTATATCCTTTATACTACAATATCTTTAATGATTCGAAACCCCACACTGGCTTTTCTTACAAGTAGTCTAATTCTTTTTTGAAATTCTATTTTGAATCTGCCTTTTTAGTTTATTACGGTGTCAAAGTTATTTATTTATTTTTTTTTTTTTTGGTGGGGTTCGATAGTTTTGATTGGAGCGGTTCCTCCACGAGCAACGTGGTGGCACGTAAGACTTGTGATTTAGTGAGTTTGGACAGTTAACAGAAAAACGGATACACTATATCCCTTCACTTCCTTTGTGGATAAGGATGAGTGGAATCCATGTTTGATATTCTACAAGTCATTACACTTCCATTTCATTTCACGTACGCGGAGAGCTAGAAGCCCGGCTACGAACTACTAAACCCAATAATTTTTGCACGAACGAGTATATTTATAGCAAATTATTATTTTAGAACTCAGTTATAAGTATTTGAAATCGTTGTTTTAAAATCTCGAGCTCATAAAATTAAAATTCGGGTTCGCCTTCAAATTCTCGTGACGACATTTAATTGGTAGAAAATAAAGAGAAAATATCACCTTGGCTAAATAGTAAATATATAGCATTTGAATTAACATATCATACCATTCATATAAAAAGTATTTTATTAAAAGTTAAATAAAAATATAAAACAGATGACATCGGGTTGCCGTTTTTGTAGCATGTATTTAAAATTTAAGAATATTGCAAACCTAGCCACAAAAATGACCTAGTGATGCATGACCACTTCTGTCTTATGCACGCTCTTCTTCTTTTAGAGTAGCAAAACATATGGTTCCGGGGTGTAAACTTGCAATATTGTTTTATCAATACTCGATCTTGTGCTTTGTTATAGACTAAATACTCACTTCTCCTTATTTATTCCAAGTTCCAAATAAAATCAAGACTCAAATATCACGATAACTTTCTATTTGCTGTTATTCTGTTGCTTCCTCAATACCATCGTCAATTTGTTGTACACAAAATCATGTATAACAACATTCACCTTATGAAACATGTCATATTTGAACTGTGTCAAGCGTCAAACTATCGGCCTGAAGTTTGAAATGTGGCATCTGGAACATCAGGTCATTGCTCTGAAATTCAGTCCAGATTTGTACCAAACTTTAGACCAAGAAGAAGAAGAAGAAGAACTACTTTATGGATTATCCTTATACCAAATTTCAGCAACACCAAACCAATATGAAATCACTAAATGTATTTATTGTATATTAAATAGTAAATAATTAAAAACAATATGCTAAATTCTTATGGTATAAATAGTAAATAATAAATTATTTTTTTCATGCTAAATTGTTATGGTAAAACTCATAATAACATCATCGTCCTAACTTTTGCACTAATTTTTTAAATTGTGTATATTTTAACTAGTAACGTTAAAAGTGGCTATTGGTGCAAATCACCCTAATAAAATATTAATTATATTTTCTATATTACACCATCCGATAAAGCTAGTATGAATAGGAATATGCTAATTGGTGGGGAAAAATAGAAAATTAACTTAGATAGTCATCCATCTAACCGCTTAAACTAAGAATAGACCGATAGATTATATATATAATTCATGCATAATATATGTGTAATTGTGTACAATCAATGTTTAATCTATATATACCGAATAGAAAAAGTAAATAGTAAATACGGTCGATTATTTATATGTACATCCCAAAAAAAAAAGATGCTAATATACTGGGAATTATTTTTGAAGGGTTTCAGTTGTTCGATCCAGTCCATTGGGTTTCCTTGGGCTTTATGCCCATTATATTAAAATGGGAGAAATTCAAAAATAGCCAGATTTACAAGTGGTCATTCAAAAATAGCCACAGTTTCAAAAGTAATCGAAATTTAGCCACTTTCCATGTAAAGATAAATCTGAACGAAAATACTGTTCAAAATCCGAAAAAATACTCCAGTATAAACTCCAGTATATTATACTGGAGCTCCAGTATAATATACCAGTCCACCATAATATAATGGAGATTGGAGTACCGGTGCTCCAATCTCCAGTATATTATACTGGAACTTTTCGCGTGTTGAAGCTCCAGCATAATATGCTAGAAGTTCATACACAGGTGCACCGATCTCCAGTATATTATGCTGAGCTTTCCGTGTTGCAGCAAAATAGTGGCTATTTTTTAATGACTTTGCAAATACTGGCTATTTTTAAATGACCAGTCAAAAATCTAGCTAGCCCGTGCTATTTTTACTACCTAAATGGCCAATAGAAGCATCAAGCAGCTCCAGCTAATCAAACCAGCCCAATTACAATGTTTTAGGAGGGTCAGTGATGCAATTAATGACCTTGAAAGAAGATGGTCTTGAACCTTTGATCTTTGGGGCAGGGCACTTAACCAATGGGAAAAATTTTAATGGTGTGTTTGGTATGAAGCAAAATGTTGTTATGGAAAATATTTTGGAACTAAACATGGAAAAATTAAAAAATATTTTCCTTCATACCAAACACACCCTAAGTTTAATAAGTTTTGCCCCATTGGAAAAACTTTTGACTTGTGACTTGAATGTTTACTCATGAGTCAGGTGACCTGACCCCAAAGGCCAAAACCTAAGGAGAAAATTACTATTTTAGCTTTTTAGAGCAAAAATACTACTAATATTAACTAATTTATAAAATACTATCAGTATTAACCAAATACTATCAATATTAGCCCAATTGGCTATTTGTAGTTAATTCTTTCAGCTAGAGGTGTACATGGACTGGGTTGGTTCGTTTTTTATTAAAGTCAAATCAAACCAACTATATCGGTTTGGATTGGTTTGGGTTTATCGGATATTTCGGCTTTTTCGGATTTTTTATTATATGAATATTATTTCAATCTTACTTTGTTAAAGTTATAAATAAAGTTTTGATAAGTGAATATATGTTTGGTAAAAATTGAAAAAACTAACAAACATATGATCTATTAAAATATTCTTATGGGAATACTTTTAGTAAAACATGATAGTTATTTTCTTAATCGTCTAATAATAATTTTTCGATGATGTACATTTTCAAAGTTAACTAAATTTAATAATTAAGCATAAAAATCAATATGATACCTTAATAATGATATGTTCTATTTAGTTTTAAATTATTGAAATACCATTTCAAATTCAAAAAAGATATAAGAATTTAATAGACCTTGACATATGAATATGGAAGAACAAAGAGATTGACGCATTTTAATAACACTTGATAAAAAAGTTATGATACAATCCATTATTTAAAGTAAATAAAAATTGATGGACTTCATAGTTCAACTAAATATTATATCTCGATTTGGTTCGGATTTTTTTTACTTAATACCAAACCAAATCGGGGTTTTTAGTCCTTTTAATTTGATTTTTCGGTTTAGTACGATTTTCTGTCCGGTTTGAACACCCCTACTTTAACCTACCTCCCCTCTCTCTCTTCTCTTTTTCCCTTAGGTAGCCCAAAAAAACAAGAGGTATTTATGTCGAGTTTCATACCAGCTAAAGTTAAGACATATTACAAATAGTCTAGGCTATCCATTGTTTTGTTTCTTTTAGCAAGTTAATTTACTTAATTATCTTTAGATGATATAATGAGTGTGTAATGATCCGACTAGTCGTTTTATATGTTTGAGCCTCCTTTCCTCTTTTGAAGCTTTCGGTATGTGTATTTGTGATCATGTGACTTGCCGGGGTGGTTGGTTTGGTTTCGGAAAAGTTTTGGATTGAATTGAGATACATAGTCCCTTGGTTGGAGGCATAAGTTGTAAGAGCTGACTGGAATTTAATTCTTATGTAGACGACTCTAGAATGGTATTTTGATAGTTTCAGTAGGTCCGTATGATGATCTTGGACTTAGGCATATATCCAGATTTTCATTTGGAGGTCCCTAGGTTGAATTGGTTCTATTTGGCGAAAGTTGGAAGGTTGATAGGTTTGAACAGAGTTGAATTTATTGATATCATACTCGGATTTTGGTTCTGGGAGTTGGAATAGGTCCATTGTGTCATTTGGAACTTGTATGCAAAATTTGAGGTCATTCCGAGGTGTTTAGGCATGTTCGACATAAATTTTGAATTTTGGAAATTTGGATTAGTGCTTTAGGCTTGAATTGAGGTGCAATTCGTGGTTTCGATATTATTTTGTGTGATTTAAGGCCTCGAGTAGGTTCGTGCTATATTTTTGGGATTTATTGATGGGATTGGACTGGGTCCCGAGAGCCTCAGGTGTTTCAGATGGGTTTCAGACCATTTTCACTTGTTTTGGACTACTCATGTTTGTTGTTTGGTTTCTTTCGTCGCGATCGCGACAAGGCAGTCACATTTGCGAAGGGCATTTTAGTGTCAGATGAGGTTGTTCTTGACGTTCACGAAGAAGAGGTCGCTTTCGCAGAGCTTGAGAGGCAGTGGCCTTCGCGTTAGTGTAGGAGAGGTCGCATTCGCGTAGAGGAAGGCCGGCTGGGGGATGGGCATGCGTTTGTTCTCCGTGATCGCATGTTTGCGACCACGTTCGCGCAGGCCTAGCAAGTTGAGCATCATGTTCGCGAGGGTGGCCTTGCATTCGAGGATCAGCAACTAGGCAGAGGATTTTGCTTCGCGATCGAGATGTAGGTCCCACGATTGCAATGTGGATACCTGGGCAGATCCCTTAAGTATTTTAGTCTATTCCGATGGTTTTAGTTATTTTATCATATTTTGAGTTATAAAGCTCGAATTTGGGCGTTTTTGAGAGATTTCACGATTTGAATTGGAGTAAGTATTTTTGACTCGGATTTCTTTATTATTCATGATTCCAACCTTGAATTTAGCGAATGATTGGTGAATCTAATTGAAGAAATTGGGGATTTTAGTAAAAACTTTTCTAAAGTAAAAATTAATAATTTGAGGGTCGGTTTGAGGTCGAATTTGGATGAAACACATATATTTGGACCCGTATTAGATTGGGTGTTCGGAATTTGTGAGTTTTATCGAGTTTCAGAGTGCGGTCCAGGGTTGACTTTTTGGGTTGACTTTACATAATCAAACCAAGATCGTAACTTTATCATTTGGGCTTGTTTCCTATAGCTTTTATTGATATTATTAAGTTATTTTGGCTATATTCGAGCCGTCGGGATGTTGATTCACGCGGGAAGGGCTTCTTAGAGTATTGACATAGCTTGTTTAAGGTAAGTATCTTGCCTAACTTTGTGTGAGAAAATTTTTCCTTAGGATTTGGTCTAATTTGCATTATTTTGTACTATGTAAAATGATGTGTACATAAAGTGACGAGTGTGTACACGGACGTATGTATGGTAATTGTCCGAATTAGACATTAGGCTATTAATATGCCTTGAATTGGGGTTGTTTGTTATATGAAACATGTCTTATTGTTGTTAACTCCCTGCACCTTTATGATATTATTATGATTCTTGTTCATATTGTTGTTGAGTCGTGGCTATATCTTGTGTCTTTGATATTATTGTTGAGGTGATGTTGGGGCACATGTGTACTTGTTATGCGTGTGATTGTTATTTGATGGAGTACAAGGGTGGTGAGGTGCGTATGCGGCGACATAAAGGTGATGTTTATTGATACGCATGCGGCAAGATAAGGGGGATTATGCTCGTGTTGCAAATAAGAGAAATACATCATTATGATGCACACACGGTGAAATAAGGGGCTTATGTGCGTGTAGCTATATAAGGGAAAATATTTTATTGCGAAGCTCATACGACATCATAAGGGTGGCTTGTTGATTATATGATGTGGTATTTTCAGGATAATTCGTGATGTTATTCTTGTGTTGGGATGGGTTGAAGATTTGAACATATCCTTGTTTTGTTAAATGATTTCACTTTGTGTTTTTACGAATTGTTGGTTAATTTGTCGTGTTATCATATGCCCTATTCTTTGTTGATATTTATTCTGTTATGCTTTCTGTTGTTAATTTTATATTGATATTATGCACATGTTATTTGACTAGAAAGTGTCTCGACTTGAACCTCGTCACTACTCTATCGAGGTTAGTTTTGATACTTACTGGATACCGATTGTGGCGTACTCATACTATTCTTCTACATATTTTTATGCAGATCCAGGTACTTCAGAGCGTGCTGGTCGTTAATGAGTTGATTCCGAGCTGCTGAGGATTTAAGGTATACATGTTGTCCCGCTCGTAAGCCTTGGAGTCACTCTCTTTATTTGCTTTATTACAATTCTGTCTTCCAACTAGTGATATACACTTTGAGACTTATTATGTACTTCATGTAGAGCTTATGACTCAGTATTACCGGGTTTTGGGATTTACGATTATTGCTTTCACTTTTGATTATATTATGGCACTCTTAAGCTTTCATTAATGTTTTAGTATTTTCTATTTATCTCGTTATGTGATAAGCTTACCTAGTCTTAAGAACTAGGTGGCATCACGATCCGTAAGGCGGTTTGGGTCGGGACACATTGGTATCAGAGTTCTAAGTTTATTGGTTCTACGAGTCATAAGAAATTTTAGTAAAGTCTTGCAGATTGGTAGACATTTGTACTTATCTTCGAGAGGCTACGGAACTACTAGGAAATTTTACTTTTTTTATTCTTTATCGTGCAAATTTATTTATTTCGGAATTTGAGCTTTTATTTTTCTATTCTCTCACAGATAGTGAGGACACGAGCTTCAGTTACTGATGATGCTGCCCCTGGTGCCGGTATTGCTAGAGGCAGTGGTGGAGCACGTGCTTCAGCGAGCGATCGTGCTAGAGTCGCGACAGAGGAGACACCAGTAGCT